>NC_082712.1:67702541-68006100 GCF_030144855.1 Hypanus sabinus
AGCCCGAATGCTTCGGAGCCTTTTGCCAGATGGCAGGAGGGAGAAGAGATTATATGAGGGGTGCATGGGGTCCTTCATAATGTTGTTTCCTTTGTGGATGCAGCGTGTAGTGCAAATGTCCATGATGGCGGGAAGAGAGACCCCGATGATCTTCTCAGCTGACTTCACTACCTGCTGCAGGGTCTTGCTATCTGAAATGGTACAATTTCCGAACCAGGCAGTGATGCAGTTGTTCAGGATGCTCTCAATACAACTCCTGTAGAATGTGATGAGGATGGGGGGGTGGGAGATGGACTTTCCTCAGCCTTCAGAAAAAGTAGAGACGCTGCTGGGCTCTCTTTGCTATGGAGCTGGTGTTGAGAGACCAGGTGAGATTCTCCGTCAGGTGAACACCAAGAAATTTGGTGCTCTTTACGATCTCTACCGAGGAGCCGTCGATGTTCAGCAGGGAGTGGTCACTCCATGCCCTCCTGAAGTCAACAACCATCTCTTTTGTTTTGTTCACATTAAGAGACAGGTTGTTGGCTCTGCACCAGTCCGTTAGCTGCACCTCCTCTCTGTAAGCTGACTCGTCGTTCTTGCTGATGAGACCCACCACGGTCGTGTCATCAGCAAACTTGATGATGTGGTTCGAGCTGTGTTTTGCAGCACAGTCGTGGGTCAGCAGAGTGAACAGCAGTGGACTGAGCACGCAGCCCTGGGGGGCCCCTGTGCTCAGTGTGATGGTGTTGGAGATGCTGCTCCCGATCCAGACTGACTGAGGTCTCCCAGTCAGGAAGTCTAGGATCCAGTTGCAAAGGGAGGTGTTCAGGCCCAATAGACTCAGCTTTCTGATCAGTTTCTGAGGGATGATTGTGTTGAATGTTGAACTAAAGTCTATGAACAGCATCCGAACGTATGTTCTGTAGAAGTTCATGTGCATAGACAAGTTCCATTCAGCCATGTCAGAAAATAGAGGTTTTAGAGAGTTTTCTTGACTGTGAAGCTTGTATCATGACCATGAGATGTTGTGCTAAATGTGCACTCCCAGGAGTTTAAAACTTCTCGCAGTTTCCACTGCTGTGCCACAGATGTGGACAGGGGTATGAGTGCTACGGGTTTTCCTGGAGGTGATAACCATTTCCTTTGTCCTGTTGACATTGAGGAAAAAGGTTATTTGCCTGGCACTCCTCTACCCAGCACCTTGTTAGTAAATGTACAATCACTGGAGTACAAGATTGAGGATCTCAGGGCAAGATTGTTGTATTGGAGAGACATGAGGTATTGCTGTGCCCTCTGTTTCACTGAGACATGCTTCACTTCAGATATGCTTGATATGCCACTCCAGACAGAGGGGTTCTCAGTCCACTGGATGGACTGAACTACTGATTTGGTGAAGGCAAGAGGTGGGAACTTGTGTTACATAATAAATCCTTCATGATGCTCAGATGTAGCAGTCTTGCCACGCTCTTTTTCTCCTGACCTGGAACATCTAATGATTAAGTGCAGTCCATTCTACTTACTGAGAGAGTATTTCCTTGTGCTCCTGACTGCAGCTTACATGCCACCAAAGGCAGATGCTAAGTAAGCATTTGATGTATTGAGTACTGCAATTAGCAAGGAGAAAAAGCCGGCTCCAATGCCTTTTAAATCATCGCTGAGGACTTAAATTGGCTTTGCTTGAAGTAATCTCTGCACAATTAACATCAATATATCACTTGCAGCACCAGGGGTCCCAGCACAGTTCAGAAATCTGGCCATCTGCCTGTCCTCCTCCTATCTGCATGCAGGAAATGGCTAAAGAGCAATGCACCAGAGGTAAGGACATGAAAGAGGTGGCCATGCGCAGCAGAGGAGCAACTAAGCCATGGATGTCACAGACTTTATAAAGTTAGCCGTGTCCACAAAATTATTCAGTACCTTCCTCAATAAGAAGCCATGAATGAACCAAGACATTCGCAATCAGCTGAGGACCAGATCAGTAGCATTCAGGTCTGGTGACTATGTAAAATACGAGGTCCATCTCACATGCAAAGTGGTAATTCTGGACTAAACTTGAATCACAGCAGGAATCTCAGCAGCTGTGGCGGAGC
Source organism: Hypanus sabinus (assembly GCF_030144855.1). Classification (NCBI taxonomy): domain Eukaryota; kingdom Metazoa; phylum Chordata; class Chondrichthyes; order Myliobatiformes; family Dasyatidae; genus Hypanus; species Hypanus sabinus. The sequence continues at coordinate 67,704,614 of NC_082712.1, forward strand.
TTGGAAACAATCACCTCCTACAAAGTAAAACCAAGCAAAATATGTGACAACAAGGTTTCACTTCCAGATGTGCTCAATGCCCTTTTTGCTCACTTTGACTGACAAAACCTGGAGGCAACTTCACAAACTCCCACAGCCCCCGAGGACCCTGGGATTTCAGTATCTGAGGCTGATGTGAGGACATCCTTCAGGGCATCTGGCCCAGACAGTGTACCTAGCCAAGTGCTGAGGACATGTGCTTTTCAACTGGCTGGAGTATTCACTGACATTTTTAGCTTCTTGCTTTGGCAGTCTGCAGTACCACCTGCATCAAGCAGGCTTCAAACATACCGGTCCCGGTAAAGAACCTGCCTCAATGGCTATCATCCAGTAGACTAGCTTCCACTATGATGAAATGCTTTGAGACCTTGGTAATGAAACATATCAACTCCTGCCTTAAGAATGACTCGGATCCCCTCCAATCTGCTTACAATCACAACAGGTCAACAGCCGATGCCATTTCATTGGCTCTACACACAACCCTGGAACATAATTGATTTTAAGAGCAGGGAGGTTATACTGCAACTGCTTAGTGTACTAGTGAGCTCACACTTGGGGTACTGCGTGTAGTTCTGGTCTCCTTACTTGAAGAAGGATGTACCGACTGTGGAGGTGGTGCACAAGAAGTTCACCAGGTTGATTCCAAAGATTGTGGGGGTTAAACTATGAGGAGAGATTGAGTCGTCTGAGACTGTACTCACTGGTATTCAGAAGAATGAGAGGAGATCTTATAGAAACATATAAAATTATGACAGGGATATAAAAGGTAAAGGCAGGGATGTTATTTCCACTGGTAGGTGAGACTAGTACTAGGGCATAGCGTCAAGATTTGGAGGAATAAATTTAGGATGGAGATGAGGAGGAACTGCTTTTCCCAGAGAGTGGTGAATTTGTGGAATTTTCTGCCCAATGAAGAAGTGGAGGTTACCTCAGTAAATATATTTAAGACAAGGCTGGATGGATTTTTGCATTGTTGGGGAATTAGGAAGCAAGAATCTGGCAATTTCTTGAGAGTTACATAGCCATCAAGAAGGAGCTTAAGAAGGGATTTAGGAGAGCTAAAAGGAAAGATGAGAAGACCTTTGCAAGTAAGATTAAGGAAAACAGCAAAGTTTACTACATAAGAATAAGAATAAGAGGATGACCAAAGTGAGGTGTTATGTGGTGGGCAACAATGAACATCAAATTGAGTCAGGTTTTATTAACAAACATAAACATTTATTAAACTCTGCTTAATAAAAGTGAAATGTAAACAAACGACTAACTTAACTGGAAGTTAACCGCTATATAGCAATTTAACAAACAGCCAAACTCTGGAATAGTTCTTAAAGTGGTAAATTCAAAAGTCCAAGTGATTTATACAGTCAGTAAGGAGAGGCTTCCCTGAAAACTGATTTCTTCGAAGTCATGATGTTACTGCTGATCCCAGCCAAGCGATGCCTTGTCCAAAGGGTTCATGACGAACAAAATAAAACGGCTTAGAGGAACTGACCTTTTTTCTGCTGGAGGGTGAACACAGCTCAAACCTTCCTGATCTTGCAGGGATTATCTCAGATGCAGGTCACCATTCCTGAACGAAGATTCAATAAGGTCAATCCTTTATAAAACTGCCAAACAACACCAACTTTACTCAATCCTTAAGGTTCCCATACTTTGGTAAAGTCTTCATTCTCCAGTACTAGACTGTAAAGGTAAATTAAAGGTGCCACAAACAAGAACTGGCAGTGATGGGTAAAACTGCTGGCACAATGGTTTTGCACCTTAAATAGAAAGTAAAAACTCCAGTTTAAAATGAAACTGTGTCAAGAGACGAATACACAGCAAAACCAACTAACAAACTAACTGCATGACAACAGGGGTTTCCCCTTATATACATATTGGAACATTCCATCACATGACCTCACACCAGTGGGAAAATTACATCATGTGACCTCACACTGGCAGGAAAATTACATCACTCCTCCATTACAAGACAATTATATCATGCTCTCTAGTTACTCAATTACATCATGGTCATAAGACAGTCAAAAGATACCCACGGGGTATGTAACAGAGGGTAAGACCAATCAGAAAGAGGAAAGGAAACATGTGCCTAGAGTTGGAGGAGATGGGAAAGTAGTTAATGAATACTTTGCTTCAGTATTCACGAATGAAAAGGACCTTTTCAAATATGACAACAGTGCAGTAATTCTAGAATCAGAATCAAGTTAAATATCATTGACATATCTTGTGAAAATCATTAACTTTACAACAGCAGTACAATGATATACATGACAAATAAATATAGAGAAAAAATTGAATTACAGTAAATATATATATATATGTCTATTAAATAGTTCAGTTAAAGTAAGTAGTGCAATAAAAAACAAATAAAAAAGTAGTGAGTTAGTGTTCAGGAAATCAATTTCTGTTTTGAAATCAGATGGCAGAGGGAAAGAAGTTGTTCCTAAATCTCAGAGTGTGTGCTTTCAGGATTCTGTACCTCCTTCCTGACATTAACAATGAGAGGAGGGTATGTCCTGGGTGGGGTGGGTGGTGTCCGTAATGATGGTCACTGCCTACTAAGGCATCGCTCTTTGAAGATATATTGATTATGCTATGGAGGTTAGTACCCATGATGAAGCTGACTAATTTTACAAGTTTCTGTTACTTCGATCTTGTGCAAAGTCCACCCCTCCAAACCAGATGGTGATATAGCTTGTCAGAATGCTCTCCATGGTACATTTATTGAAGTTTTCAAATGTTTAATTGACAAGCCAAATCTCATTTAATTCCAAGTGAAATATACCTGCTGTCTCGTCTTCTTTATAGCTGCATCAATATGTGACATTCAGCTTAGGTCCTCAGAGATATGGACACACAGGAACTTGAAATTGCTCACTCTGTATGATCTGTCAAAGTTAAGAAACAGGGTGGGCTGGAACTTCTGAAAATCATTACAATGGATATGTCCCTGAGGCCTGACGTAATATACTTCAAGTTTCTAAGTTATCTATATCAAGCAGACTTTACTTATACTGGTGCCTAAGAAGAATGTAGTAACCTGCGTCAATGACTATTGTCATGTAGCACTTTCTTACATCCACAATGATGAAGTGTTTTGAGAGGGTGGTGAAGAAACATATCAACTCCTGCCTAATAAGCAAATTGGATCCACTCCAATTTTCCTACTGGAGTATCAGGTCTATAGCAGATGACATCTCATTGGCTCTTCATTCAACCTTATAACATCTAGAGAACAAAGATTCATACATGAGGATGCTCTTTATGGACTACAGCTTGACAATCAATAACATCACCCCCTCAAAACTAATTAAAAAGCTTAAGACCTTGGCCTCAATACCTCCTTGTGCAATTGGATCCTCAATTTACGCACCTGCAGACCCCAGTCAGTTTGCATAGGCAACAATATCTTCTCTACAGTCTCCATCAACATAGGTCTACCACAAGGCTGTGTACTTAGCCCACTGCTCTATTCACTTTACACTTATCTCTGTATGGCTGAGCAGAGCTCCAATGCTTTATTCAAGTTTACTGATAACACCACTGTCATAGACGAAATCAAAGGTGGTGATGAATCAGCATATAGGAAAAAGACTGAAAATCTGGCTGAGTGGTGTCATTACAACAACCTTTTACTCACTGTCAGCAAGACATTGACTTCAGGAGACGATAACCACAGGTCCATTAGCCAGTCCTCATCAGAGGATCAGAGGTGGAGAGGGTCGGCAACTTTAAATACCTCAGTGCTATCTTTTTGGATGACCTATCTTTTTGGGCCCAGCACATAAGTGCAATTATGAAGAAAGCACGGCAGTGCCATTATTTCCTTAGGAGTTTGCAAAGATTTGGTATGATATCTAAAACTTTGACAAGCTTCTATAAACGTGAGGATGCATCGCAGCCTCTTATGGAAACACTAATGCCCTGGAATGGAAAATCCTACAAAAAGTAGTGGATGTGGCCCAGTCCATCATGGGTAAAGCAGCCCCCCCTCCCCAAACCCGTCTCCATTGAGCACATCTACCTGAAGTGCTGTTGAAGAAAAGCAGCACCACCCAGGTCATGCACTGTTCTCAGTACTACCATCAGTAAGAAAACACAGAAGCCTCAGGACTCACAACACCAGGTTCAGGAACAATTACTACCCCTCAACCATCAGGCTCTTGAACCAAATAGGACAATTTCACTCCATTTCTCTTGCCCCATCATTGAAATGTTCCAACAGCCTCTGGACTCATTTTCAAGGACTCTTCATCTCATGTTCTTAATATTTATTGCTTATTTATTTATTATTATTATTTTTATTTGCAGTTTGTTGTCTTTTGCTCACTGGGGTTGAGTGCCCAAGTTGGTGTGGTCTCTCATTGATTCTATTATGACTATATTCTATTATCGGTTTATTGAATATGCCCACAAGAAAATTACTCTCAGAGTTGTGTATGGTGACATATATGTACTTTGGTAAAATACGTACTTTGAACTTTGAAAATGAGGGAGCTATTGCTGCACCTTTGGCCACCCTTTTGCATCCTCACTGGACACAGGAAAAGAACCAGACAATTGGAGGGTAGCAAGTGTTATTCCTTTGTTCAGGAAAGGTAATCGGAATAGTACTGGGAATTACACCCTGGAAAATTTACTAGTTATACTTGTACATCTGCTCATTAAAGTAAATATTTAATCAGCCTAACATGTGGCAGCAACTCAATGCATATAAGCATGTAGATATGATCAAGTGGTTCAATTATAGTTTGTATCCAATATCTATATTGGGGAAGAAATGTGATCTAAATGACAAGGAAAGGATGGTAATGTACAGGAACCACGGTGCAAGAAGGCTGTTGTAAATCTAGTCAAGAAGAAAAGAAAAGCTTACAAAAGGTTCAAAAAACTAGGTAGTGATAGAGATGTAGAAAATTATAAGGCTAACAGGAAGGAGTTTAAGAATGAAATTAGGAGAGTCAGAAGGGGCCATGAGGAGGCCTTGGTGAGCAGGATTAAAGAAAACCCTAAGGCATTCTACAAGTATGTGAAGAGCAAAAGGATAAGATGTGAGAGAATAGGACCAATCAAGTATGACAGTGGAAAAGTGTGTATGGAACTGGACGAGGTAGTGGTGATGCATAATGAATACCTTGCTTCAGTATTCATTACGAAAAAGGATCTTGGCAACTGTAGGGTGACTCACAGCGAACTGAAGAGCTTGAACATATAGACATTAAGAAAGACGATGTGCTGGAGCTTTTGGAAAGCATCAAGTGGGATAGTTCATCGGGACCAGATGAGATGTACCTCAGGTTACTGTGGGAAGCGAGGGAGGAGATTGCTGAAGGTCTGTCAATCACTGGGGATGGGAGAGTTTCCGGACGATTTAAGGGTTGCAGATGTTGTTTCCTTTTTCAAGAAAGGGAGTAGAGATAGCCCAGGAAATTATAGACCAGTGAATCTTACTTCAGTGGCTGGTAAGTTGATGGAGAAGATCCTGAGAGGCAGGATTTATGAGCATTTGGTGAGGCATAACATGATTAGGAATAGTCAACATGACTTTGTCAAAGACAGGTCATGCCTTACGAGCCTAAATGAATTTTTAGAGGATGTGACTAAATATATTGATGAAGGTAGAGTAGTAGATAGAGTGTATATGGATTTCAGCAAGGCATTTGATAAGGTACCCCTGCAAGGATTATTGCAAGAGTAAGGAGGCATGGGATCCAAGGGGAAATTGCTTTGTAGATCCAGAACTAGCTTTCACACAGAAGGCAAAGAGTGGTTGCAGACGGGTCATATTCTGCATGGAGGTTGGTGACCAATAGTGTGCTTCAGGGATCTGTTCTGGGACCTCTTCTCTTAATGATCTTTATAAATAACCTGGATGTGGAAGTGGAGGGATGGGTTAGTAAATTTGCTGATGACACAAAGGTGGGGGTGTTGTGGATTGTGTGGAGTGCTGTCAGAGGTTACAGCGAGACATCCATCAATAGGATGCAAAACTGGGCTGAGATAAATGTGAGGTGGTTTGTTTTGGTAAGTCAAATATGATGGTGGAATATAGTATTAATGGTAAGACTCTTGGCAGTGTGGAGGATCATGGGATTTTGGGGTCCAAGTCCATAGGACACTCAAAGCTGCTGCACAGGTTGACTGTGTGGTCAAGGCTGCATACAATGTATTGGCCTTCATCGACCATGGCATTGAGTTCAAGAGCTGAGACGTAATGTTACAGCTATATAGGATCCTGGTCAGACCCCACTTGGAGTACTGTGCTCAGTTCTGGTCACTTCACTACAGAAAGAATATGGGAACTATAGAATGGATGCAGAGAAGATTTACAAGGATGTTGCCTAGATTGGTGAGCATGCATTGTGAGAATAGTTGAGTGAACTTGACCTTTTCTCCTTGGAGTGATGAAGGATGAGAAGTGATCTGATAGAGGTGTATAAGGTGATGAGAGGTATTGATCCTATGGAGAGTCAAAGGCTTTTTCCCAGGGCTGAAATGGCTAACATGAGCGGGCACAGTTTTATGATGCTTGGAAGTAGGTACAGAGGGGTAAGTTTGTTTAGGCAGAGAGTGATGAGTGCGTGGAATGGACTGCTGGTGATGGTGGTGGAGGCGGATACAATAGGGTATTTTAAGAGACTCCTGGATAGGTATATGGATCTTAAAAAACTAGAGGCCTATGGGTAACCTGAAGTAATTTCTAAAGTAAGTACATGTTCAGCACAGCATTGTGGGCTCAAGGGACTGTATTGTGCTGTAGGTTTTCTATGTTTCTATGTTTCTAACACACCAGCCAGTTAGTCAGCACAGGTCTTCAGTATTCAGCCAGGTAGTCCAGCTGGACCAAATGTTTTCCTTAGATTTGCTCTGTAGGAGACAGCCCACAAATCATCTTCAGATTCTGAGACCAAAGGATTATCAGGAGACAAGAAGGTGATGCAATGGTTCCTCCCTGTTCTGGTGATCAAAGCAAGCATAGAAGGCATTGAGCTCATCTGGAAGTGAAGCTCTGCTGTCCCCTGTGTCATATTTCCTGGGAGTTTCACACACAACAGTCTCCAGAGTTTTCAGAGAATGATGCAGAATAAAGAAGCATCCAGCGAGCAGCATTTCTGAGGGCAAAAGTACCTTGTTAATGAGAGAGGTGAGAGGAGAATGGCCAGACACGTTACAACAGTAGTGTGCAGAAAAGTATCTCTGATAAGTTAACCTTGAAGCAGATGGGCTATAGCAGCAGAAGGTCATGAACGTACATGCAGAGGCCACTTTATTAGGTAGAGAAGATACTGTATAAAGTGGCCACTGAATGTATCACCAGTGAATCTTACAACAGTGGTGGTAAAGCTACTGGCTTCCAATTTAAGATGGTGCTGCTGAGAGCGAACAACAACCCTAATGCGGGTGGTTTTCAAAGCAAGAAGTACTTTATTAATAACACTTTGTCTGTAAAATATCATGGTAAATACAAGGAAAAAGCAAAGCACATGAAGGTGAGGCTGAGTTGAGAGTCGAGGGTGCGGGTGTGAGGCAAAGTTGGAGCAAGGTCGAAACGTGTTCGAGACCAAGTCGGGCATATGGAGTGGAGGAGATTTGGGACCTGTACACACAAACCAAGAGTGAGGTTCAATTGATCTATGTCCTGGTCTGATTTAGAAAGGTCAGGTACAGGCTGAAATGTGCTGGCAGGATCCAGGCCTAAAGTGTATAGATGTGGCAGGGCCTGGGTCTTAGAGTGAGGAACAACCCGATGTTTGCCAATTTACCAGGCCAGATGGATTGAAAAGGCCAGAGGTGAGGGTCAGGCCAGTTCAGCTCACTGCTCCGTGACATTAACACAGCTATTCACTGTGTGGAGACTAAGGCTGTGGGCCTACTCCAGGCCTACTGGGCCTACACAGTGCACTGCACTGTGTCAAAGGTTGTGGGCTTTCTCAGGCTGCTCTGGGCTTTGTGTTTGAGCCCTCAGCAACTTTTACACTGCTATGTGATGAACCTAAGGCTAAGACTATGGTCCCCTCCAGCTGCTCCCTGGTTCATGCCTGAGGACTCACTTGCATTCCAAATGATATTTGCTTACTTTTATTGTTTGCACAATTTTTTTTCTTTTTCGCTCTGCACATTGGGTGTATGTCAGTCTTTTTTTTAAATGGTGTTTTTTGGGCTTCTTGTTTTATGGCTGCATGTAAGGAGGTGAATCTCAAGGTTGTACAATGTATACATACTGTAATAATAAATGTACTTTGAACTTTGGAGAGGATTCTTAGAGACAGAAATTATATTTGGAGAAGCATAGGCTGCTTAAGGTTAGTCTGTATGACTTTGCAAGGGACAGGTCTTGCTGCATGAGCATTATTGAGTTCTTTGAGATAGTGACAAAATTAATCAATGAAATTAGAACAATGGATGTAGGGTATATGATATTTAGTAAGACTTTCAATAAGGTTCCTGGTGTAGACTCATTCTGAAAGTCAGGAGCATCGGATCCAGGCAAACGAAGCTACATGGATTCCAAATTGGCTTGCCCACTGAAGGCAGAGAGTGATAATAGATGTGACTTGGAGGTCAGCAACCAACTGTGCTCCACAGGGATCTGTTCTGAGCCTCGCGCTCTGTGCAATTTTTATAATGACTTGAATGAGGAAGTGGAAGAGGAAGTTAGTAAGTTTGCAGATGACATTAAGTTTGCTGGTGTTGTGGATCATCTAGGATGTTGTCAAAGGTTGTAAGAAGACAATGTGGAAGATGCAGCAAGGCAAAGGTTAAAATGGTATATTTGACAGAACAGAGTGCAGTCGCTGCACAGTCTCAAACTGAACCAGACATTTAGTGGCTGTACTTTCTTTTGTCCAGCGTTTTTTGAGTGTGGAAGTTCACTAAAGCTAGAGTCACAATGATCAGCTGACAGAGATAGTGTGTAGACGTAGTGCATTTATTCAGGCAGAACATGGCCCTTCAAAAGCCTGACTCCTTTGTACAGCCTTTCCGGTAAAAACTGTGAAGCAAAGTCACCAAGCATACCAAGTCTAGACAAAAATGTAAACAAAGGGCTCTTGGGCAACCCTTATTATTGGACAGTTATTTTATTAATTCTCAAGTATTATTGGCCTTTAACTGATAGATTTTGTTGGTTATTAACACTTGAAATGTGTATTATGATTAGTACATAAAATACAAATTATGAAATTCAGAATTACAGAAATTTCTATTGGAACAATTCAGCTCATCAATTTCTGTCTAAAAATGTTCAAACTTCAGATGAGTTTGGTGACAGAGGCCAAGCTATTCTCCTTCTGCACGAGTAAATAAAGTGTGAATAGTTAACGAGAGCACGTTCTCAGTGTCCATTTAAAGGGCAATGTCAATAAGATGCAGATCTAGGCTGTGAAGAGGCAGACAGAGTTAAATCCAGAAAAGTGTGAAGTGATATAATTTCGAAGGTTGAGTTTAAAGGCAGAGTACAAGGTAATGGCACTGTGGAGAAAAAGTGGGATTTTGTAGTACACATCCATAGATCCCTCCAAGTTGCCACACAAGTTCATAGGGTGGTGATGATTAGTTGGGGGATTTAGTTCAAGAGCCACAAGGTAATGTTGCAGCTCTATAAAACTCCGGTTAGACTGCATGTGGAATATTACACTCAGTGGCTAGTTTATTAGGTACACTTGTAACCTGCTTGTTGATGCTACTATCTAATCAGACAATCGTGGCAAGCAAATCAATGAATAAAAGCATGCAGGCATGGTAAAGAGGTTCAGTTGTTGTTCAGACCAAATATTAGAATTGGAAAGGAATGTGATCTAAGTGACTTAGACCATGGAATGATTGTGCTGCCAGATGGGGTGGTTTGAGTATCTTAAAATTTGCTGATCTCCTGGAATTTTCATGCACATCGATTTGGAGAGCTTAGAAGGAATGGTACAAAAACCAAAAGACATTCAATCAGAAATAGTTCTGCAGGGTAAAACACCTTGTTGATGAGAGATGTCAAAGGGGAATGGCCAGACTGGTTCAGGTGACAGGAAGGTGACGTTAACTCAAGTAAGCACAAGTTACAACTGTCATGTGCAGAAGAGCTTTTCTAAATATGGAACCTTGAAGCAGATGTGTAGAGGAGCAGAATACCATGAGTATGCACTCAGTGGCCACTTCATTAGGTACAGGAGGTATCCAATAAAGTGGCCACGGAGTGTATGTTCTGTTCTACTTGCTTCATCATAGGATGGATATGGAAACCTTAGAGGGAGTACAGAGGAGATTTACCAGGATGTTGCTTGAATTAGTAAGCATGTCACATGAGGAGAAGTTGAGCAAGCCAGGGCGTTTCACTTTGCACTGAAGGTGATATGATATGACTTAATAGAGGTGTATAAGATGCTAAGAGACAGAGGTAGAGTGAACATCCAGCACCTTTTTCCCAGGAAGGTGTCAGGACTGATGGTAGAGGCAGATGCATTAGGGAGATTTTACAAGACTAATAATCACGTAGATGAAATAGAAATGGAGGGCTCTGATGGAGTAGGTTAAAAGGTTGGCACAACATTATGGGCTGAAGTGCCTGTACTATGCTCAATGGACATACTCAGCTGAGATTAATTTTTCATCGACAAGGCAATCTTTTGTCACCAGATTCAGATATGGCCCAAGTGCAGTGTGAGAGACACTGAAGTGGGTCGGTATTTCATAAAACTTTAATGCGAGCAGTGTTAAAGGGGAAATAAATGGTAGGAAGTTTGAAACAGTCTTTTCCTGCACCACTCAGTCACCCAGTCATCAGCTCAAGTAGCCAGATGAATCAGGTCATTCAGATTATCCTGCTCGTCCCAGACAGTGATCTTATGCCGGACCCCTGCGTTCTGTCCATGCTGGAAGGCTGTTCACAGTAAGTTTGTGGACGGTGGCCGTGAATGCAGAAATCGCAGACCCCTGAGTCTGATTGTCTGCAGTGAGCTGTTGAACAGCTGCGGCTAAGGATGATACCTGTTCCTCCAAGTGAGACTGGGCTTGTCGGCTGCAGATTATCTGCCTCATTGCCTCCATAACTTCACTGAGAACAGATTCCATTGCTTGTAACTTATCTCCCCACTGACCAATGAATCTCATGGCTAAGATCAACTGCTCTCTCTCTCTGCTGGGTCCATCTCTATGTGGTCGAGACTTGCTGTCACCAGATTCGGATATGGCCCAAGTGCAAAGAGAGAGACGCTGAAGCAGGTCAATAATTCACAGACTTTAATATAAACAGTTTTAAAGGGAAAATGAAACAATAAGCAAAAAGGCCAAAGAGGGCCGTTAACTAAAACTCTCAAATGGGAACTAAAGCCCACACTGTGGCTGAAAAGAACATCTGATTATTAAATAAATACCACTAAGTCTTCAGAGTCAGTTGACTCCACGGTTCAATTTCTCAGGCAGGGCCAATGCAAACAAAAGCGAAGCTTTGCTGTGTTCTGTCCATGTCTCGACAAGCACTACAATGACAAGTATGGAGTTAAATACTATCACAATTAAATATTAATTTAGCAGAAGATGTTCTGGTCCAACATCTAGCAGGCAGAATCCCAGCACATCAAGTTCATGTTTCAGACTGTGTACAACATTCTGTCTAGTTCAGCAAACATTTTGACTTCAGGCAAAAGTGAGGTACCATCATGTCCTCTCTACCCTAGCAGAGGAACCCTGGAACATAACCTTAGCAGTTGCCCAAAAGCCCTGAGAGAAGGCCACTACTGACATCATGTCCAGGTGCTGAAGGCAGTGGCAGAAATTACCTCCTTGGCCATTAGCAACAGTAGGCACCTCTGCAAACCCGGAAAGCCCATAGCCTTTGCAAAGCTGGATCCTCAGTCCAGAGCACCAGCAGGCTTGCCCACGTGAAGGTATTTTACAGATATCTTATGCAGTATGTGCTTGCTATCTAATACATGTTATTTGTGCCTTATACTCTGCATGACAATTGTGTTTTACATCTTGACCTCGGAATAACTCATGGGTATTCATGTATAGTTGAATGACAATTAAACTTGAACTTGAATTTGAATATAATAATACAGAAAAATGCCGTCTTTGACAGGATCACAGCCACCCTATCATTTTTGTGAGTATGAAAAAGAGCAATCTCAGTCCCATACCCTGATGTGTTAAATCTGTTTATGTAGTTAATTAGTCACGCACTTAAAATTTTAGAAAAATGTCCCCAATTGATAGTACAAAATGTTTCCTATTTGCAGAGGCACATTGTATTCGAACTTTAAAACTTTGTTCCACTGGGAATAATGGGACTGGATTTCAGAAGTAGCATATCATTGAAGGATACCTTAATTAATCATGTTTTAGTGTAATCAACCAGGAAATAACATAAAATCTTTGTGTTGTGTTTTATTGTCTTTCAGATTCAAATTTTCCTTAGTAGTTCTTTTTACAGCAGACCATGTCTTGCCTTAGATTTGATCAATGTTTATCCATGTTAACGGGCAAGGACAGATAAAACACGTTTCATGTAACGTAACATTGCAGTTTGTTCTACTAAATTTGATATGTGCAGCAAGAACACATATATACGAGGGGTGATTGATAAGTTCATGGCCTAATGCACTTGTTTGAAATAGTTTTATGAAAATTGGATAAATACTGGTCAGAACACCAAGGATATTTTTTCTTCAACCTACTTTTAAAAGATCTGCTCCATTCCCAGAGGCAAATAGGTCTTCAGGTTGACACTTAATGTGTACCTCCAACAGTGCTGCTTTCCCTCAATTCTGCATTGAATTGTATCTCCACACTTTCTGCTTCAGCTCCTGTTGTGGGACTTAAACCTTCTAAGTTAATGTTAAAGTGCACCTACTAAACCACAGATTCATATGACTAACTCTTGATCAAACATCACTGCTAAACGAACTTTATAGCCGAGCGTGCTACATAATTCCTACCATTCCTTCTGACATTCAAACCACCAAGACTACGCTGCTGTTCAAATGAAAACTATTAGTTCCATCCTCCATATCTTCTCTTGTAATCTACTCTCTTTTCCACGTCAATGAACTCCTCTCGATTCTCCTGAGAAGGAGCAACTTACAGTGGTTAAGTAACATGCAAGCACATCTTTGGGACATGGAAGAATGATGTCTCCTATGTACCATACTCAATATTACATGTACTTTAATATTCCAATGCAAATTTCTATTTCAAACTTTTTTTGTTCTTTAATGGTTAGTTAAGGATATGTTAATAGTTTGAAATGTCTGAATAGTTAAGGATATGAGCCTACCTTGTATGCACACATCTACCAGGAATAGTGATAACCTTTGTAATGAATGGGTATTCTATGTGCAAAGCCAATAGATATCTGAAAGTCATAGCCAATGGGCACACCATTTGTTTGCTTCTCAGGGAAAAATCTGACACATGATATCACCTAGTCAGCCAAACAGAGGACTTGCAATTGTTACGATCCAACAACAATTAATATATAATTGAGAAAGGTTCCTTTATAACAAATAAAACATTTATTAAACACCGCTAAAAAAAACCCAGAAGTAAACAAACGACTAACGTAACTGGAAGTCGACTGCTATACAGCAGATCGAACAGTTCTTAAAGCGAGAAATGCGAGCACAGTTCTCTAAAGTAGTATTGCAAAAAAATGTCCAAAATGAGTTACACAGTCAGTTAGGAGAGACTTTCCTTGGAGTAATAAAATCATCTTTCACAACATTACTACTGATCCCAGCCGAAGTATGCTTCGCTGAGGGATTTACGATTGAAGGAAATAAAACGGCTTAAGGACACTGACCTTTCCTTGGCGAAACTCTGTATCCAACTCTCTGCTCTCCTGGCAAAGCAGGAGTTATCATGGACACAAGTTACTAATTCCTGGTAAGAAGATTAAATAAAGGTTGAATCTGTTTCACCATCGACATTAACTTTCCTCGATCCTCCAGCTTCCCAAACTTCGATAAATCTTCATTCTCCGACTGAACCAAACTGGCAGTATTGTAACAAAACTGCCGGCAATAACCTTTGAGACTTAAGGCAGAAAGTAAAACTCCGCTTTAAAATGAAACTGTGTCATAACATCAAATATGCAGCAGAACGGAGGAACTGGCAAATTCAACCACGAACTGCCCCGCGTCAAGGGAGGGGTTCCCCTTTTATACCCTGTTGAAAAATAAACTATCAGATGACCTCTCACTGGCGGGAAAATTACATCACTCCACCATCACAAGACCATTAAATCATGCCCAGCATAGCCTCAATTACATCATGGTCATGTGACAGGCACCAGATACCCATGGGTATGTAACACCTCCCTCCAAAAAAAATTGTTCTGTCACGAACGAAATTTTAAAAATTAACTATTTACAGAAGAAAAAGACAAATATATAAAATTTACAATGTACACAGTATACATAGTATTATCATACAGCATCTGACAACTTACTATACAGCAGCAGTGTTACAGATATTAAAATATCACTCCATAAACAAAAATTACATTGTACATCCAACATCGAGATAGACAATCAGCAATCACATTATCTTTACCTTTAATATGAGTTATCAGAGCATTGTATTCCTGTAACATTAAACCTTCTATTACTAAATTGGAGTTTAATGTATTCCCTTAACCATTTTCTTTAACTGAGCCCAGACTTGCAACAGAACTAAGTTAACTCACAGTGGCATTTCCAAATTCATTTTCGGCCAAATTAATAGTTAGGTTAGCTTTTGAAAGTCTTTCAAATAATTTTTCCACTGCAGTAATGTGTGCTTCCCAAGTATTATTTCCTGTAATTAAATCATCAATATAAGCATCTGTATCCTTTAATCTCTGAATCACAAAGTTAATCATCCGCTGGAAAGTACCAGGAACATTTTCATCCCAAATGGAAGAACATTATATTCATATAACCCAGATGGAGTTACAAATGCAGAAATCTCTCTACCTCTATCTGTTAATGGAACACACCAATACCCTTTCAATAAATCAATCTTTGTAAGGAACTTTGCTTTTCCGACTTTATCTACACAATCATCTACTCTAGGAATTGGATATGCATCTGTCTTCATCACAGCATTCACCTTGCTGTAGTCTGTACAAAACCTAATACTACCATTTAGTTTAGGCACCATAACACAAGGTGAACTCCAATTCAAGTTAGAAGGTTAAATAATATTATTCTTTAATTTATTTAATTTCTTTCTCAACAAGTTCACATTTTTCCATGTTCATCCTATATGGGTGTTGTTTAATAGGTTTGGCATCTCCAACATCTATATCAAGTGAAGCTACAGTGGTTCTCTTAGGAACGTCTGGAAACAAATCCTTATATTTAAAAATTAATTGTTTCATCTGCTGTTTCTGCTCTGGCTGTAAATGTGCTAATTTCTCATCAATATTTTCCAGAATGGTTAAGTTTGGTAATCTGACAGAAACAACGTTGGATTTAGAATGGGATTCAGATGAAACATCCATTATGTTCCCAGTGAGATCAGACTCATTATTATTGACCACAACAGTCATAGTAGCAGACTGTTTCTCATAATATGGTTTTATCATATTTATATGGCAAAGTGTGTTGGCCTTCTACGATCTGGAGCTTTTATCACGTAATCCACATCATTAATTTTAGATTTCATAAGGACCATGAAATTTAGCTTGTAAAGGTTCGTTTGCACTGGGAAGAGAACAAGCAGCTTTTCTCCAGGCTTAAACATCCTCATCCAAGCTTCTTTATCGTACCAGGTTTTCATTTTCTCCCGAGCTGATTTTAAATTTTCCCTAGCTAAGCTACAAGCTTTATGTAATCTGTCCTTAAATTTTAAAACATAGTCCAACAAATTAGTGTGTACCTCTTTATTGTTCTTTTAATAAGGCTAAAGGTCCTCTAACTCTATGCCCAAGTACAAGTTCAAATGGACCGAAACTGAATGATTCCTGTACCGACTCCCTTACTGCAAATGGAAGTAAGTATATACCCTCATCCCAATCATTTTCATTTTCCACACAATACATTCTAATCATAGTCTTGAGGGTAGAATGAAACTTCTCCAAGGCACCTTGTGATTCTGGATGGTATACGGACAAAGCAATTTGCTTAGTTCCCAATTTATAAACTATCTGTTGAAACAATCCAGACATAAACTTATTGCCTTAATCAGATTGTATTTCCTTAGGTAATCCAAAATAAGTAAAGAATTTTATAGGAGCCTTCGTTACAGTTTTAGTTGTTATATTCCTAAGTGGTACTGCCTCTGGAAATCTAGATCCAGTGCACATGATAATCAGCAAGTACTGTTAACCAGTTTTTGTTTTTGGTAATGGACCTACACAATCTATAATAATTTTAGAAAATGGTTCACCAAATGCTGGAATAGGTTGCTGTGGAGTCACTGGAGTAACTTGATTTGGTTTACCCACAATTTGACAAGTATGACACGTTCTGCAAAATGTCGCCACATCTTTTCTTAAACCAGGTCAGTAAAAATGTTTTAAAATCTTGTCCACAGTTTTCCTTACCCCTTGATGTCCACCCAAGGGCACACTATGGGCTAAAGTTAAAATCTCATTTCTATAAACTTAAGGAAAAACTACCTGGTGAACAATATTCCATTCATCACTTGCAGGAATTGCAGGCAATCTCCACTTCCTCATCAATACTCCTTTCTCAAAATAATATCCTACTGGCACCTTATCAATTTCACTATCTGGAAGAGCTTATTCTTTGATAATCTCAGGATCTCTACTCTGCTCTGCTATCATCTCCTTCCGAGACAGAGACAAATCTTCATGGTCAGACTTACTCCAAGAATCTTGTTCAAACAATGAAGGTAAGAAAGTTTCTGACACATACTCAAAACTCAAATCCTAAGTTGAACAGTCATGGGTAACAACCTCATTCTGCACATGAAGCTTTTTAGCCATAGCTCGAATTACAACACAGGAGAAATCTGTGTTAGAATCCATCCATTGTTCCTCTGACTCTATTGTCAAATGCACTTCAGGAAAAAATTGTCCACCTGCCAAGTCATTACCTAACAATAAAGAAATATCCTTCACAGGTAAGCTAGGTTGTAGTCCTACTTTAACAAGTCCTGTAACTAACCCTGACCTTAAATTTACTTTATGCAAATGTATAGGCATAAGGGCACTCCCAACACCTTGTATATAATTTACCTCACCAGTATCAGGCTCTTCAGTAAACTTCAATACTCTGTCTAACATCAGTGATTGAGAAGCTCCCTAAGGATTTTTATTGGCACCGGAGTAGATCCCTCTTTCAAGGATACAAACCCTTCAGTTATAAAATGATCATATCCCTTCTTAATTTGGTCAGACTCTAGCAAAGCTTCATTTGTGTTTATCAAACCCTGTGGATTTACAGGTGTTTCAATATGTTGCACACAAGCATCTGGGACTGCTTCCTTCTCCTTCCTCTTCAATCAGAAACAGTTAGCTATTACGTGACCAGGTTTCTTACAATAATTACAAAATGGGACCAAACTGACTTTCCTTCACAGGTTTTCCTTCCTCCTTACCTTTTTCACTAACTTCTGATTTAATTTGTAATCTACCTTGATTCCCTGTGTTATTTTTCCTTTTTAAAAGTTCTGCCCTGAGGAAATTTATTCTTATAGATTAAAGCATACTCATCAGCTAATTTAGCAGAGTCCTGCAATGTAGCAGTGTCTCTCTCATTTAAGTATGTCCTTACTTCAACAGGAATGCTCCTTTTAAATTCCTCCATTAAATTCAGCTCTTACAATGTATTATAGTACCCATTTACATTTTTAGAGGAAACCCTTCTCTCAAAACACACAGCTTTATCGTAGGCAAATTCCACGTAGGTTTTTTCCACAGATTTCTTCAAATTTCTGGATCTCTCTCTATATGCTTCCAGGACTAACTCATACGTCTTCAGTATGTGCAGTTTCACCGTATCATAATCAAGTGCTTGCTCAGCAGTTAAAGCTATGGTGTTTTGCCCGTCATTACACTCTATAACAGCACTGACCATTTCTCTTTCGGCCACTCTGAAATCAGAGCAATAGTTTCAAAATGCTGAAAATATTTCTCTATTTCTGTTTCACTAAATAGAGGGACCAATTTAATTTCCTGACTAACAACAAACATTTTTTTTAGAACCAGAGGACTGATTCTGGTTCTGAAGTGATTCTTTCATCACTCCCATTGACCAGTCCAATCTCCATACCCCTACAATATTTTCTTATTCACAATTTTTTTTTTCCTCGACATAGAATACCATTCAGATTATCACATATAGTAATAGGCAGGCGTCAATTCCAGGGGATCAAAGGTTTGTACCTCTGCTGGACTGTGTCCCCTCTAGAGTGCAAGCTTGGGCAGGAAGGTTCGAAGAACTGATTGCTATGCATGCAGTGGGATCCTCCTCTGCACATCACTGACACAGTCTAAGGGAAGTGAAAGCACCAATATCACTTGGCATCAATGTCATCGCAGAGGTTGCCAGAGTGAAATTGTAAACAACACACTGTCTGAGGGAACCCAGCTCCAGATTTCTTCCTCAGGGTTTACTCCCGAAGCCTTTCCCATGGGTGGATGTGGCGGAGGTTTAAAATCAGAGTTTTCCTTCTTATCAAGTGTATGCTGGGTCTTAGAAAAATTCAATTTCCGCAATAATTTCCTGGAAACATCCATGTACATATCCTAATTCTCCAGCTGACAACTTATACAATGAACACCTCAGAATAACCCATTACTGTACCAACAGGACTTTGGAGAATCCAAACCATCCTGGAAAATTTACCCTTTGATAGAGAGAGCATGCAAAACCCACAAGGAGAGCAACTGAGTTCAAGGTCAAAACTGGATCCTTGAAGGTATGAGATGAACGTAGTATGCTACCATTGTGTCCCTGCAATGCTAATCTTATTTTATAGCATCTTCCAGTTTAAGTTGGTGAATCTCAGTGACTTCTAACTGGTCAGCAACGAAACAAGGAAAACAACTAAATACTTTGTTAATCACTCTTTTTTTCTGGAAAATGATCATTACATCAATAGTCTGTAACTTCTCTTTGGACTTAGAGGCTATTCAATGTGGCAGAACCAAGGCAAAGTGATAATGAGGAAGACCCAGGGTTCAATCGAGTTAAGCGCCGGAAAAAAATCAGCAAAGTCAGATACAGGCCAAAATGAGGTGGCAGGATCCAAGCCTCAGAGTGACTGAGCCCAGTGTTTGGATGACGATTTAGACACCAGGCCAGATTGATAACGTCAGGGTGTTGTGGCTCGAGGTGAGGGTCAGGCCAGTTTAGCTCACTGCTCCACTCTGTGCTGAACTCAGTATTTGCAGAAAGGACTCTGCTTGTGGATTTCAGTTCAAAATGTTTATTGTTTGCATGATTTGTATTTTATATGTGAGATCTTTCAGGTTTCTTTGTTTCATGGCTGCCTGTTAGGACATGAATCTCAAGGTTATATAATGTAAACATATTTTGATAATAAATATACTTAGAACTTTGAATTTCTATTCTTACAGGCAGTTTCCATGTTGTGCTATACCATACACAGCCATGTTTTTTTTTATTTCTTTAAGCAATTTGTTGTTGCTCATTTGCCCGGTTCTCAATGCTTTTGCTAGTGCAAACTGTTACTCTTCTTTTACTTTGCCAGGATTTTTTTGGGTACTCTTAGATTCACACGTTTTTGTGATGAGATTGGCACAGGATAAGCTGTTCATTATACAGGGCAGCTGTGTTTTAATTCCATTGATTTTTTTTATTGGTTTTTTAAATGCATTTTCTACATCACTACAGATAAAAAAAAACCCAAACCAAAATGAAGAAAGTTAATACAGTGCAAAAATAAACATGTAATAATAGTATAATACAAAAAAGATCATTGAGAAAGCACCCAAATTGAAGTCATAATTCCATTGATTTTAGTGGAGTTGAAAATTTTGCACGGCATACAATCAGTAATCAGTGACGCGTTTATTCTGTCACTACTCAGGAAGGGATTTAACCCTTGAGTCTGTGAACCCATGAGTCTCCTTTAAGTACAGCAAAGTCACTTCACAATTCCATGCAAAGCATTTCACCTTAAAATCAGATAGCTTATTTGTAGCAATACAATATTATCAAGGCAAGATTGATGGGAATATCACCCAATCAAATCTATTCTGGATGGAATACTCAGTACAGTGTCATTGCCAATATCTAATCCTATAAGTAAATCATTTATGATGTCTACTGAATTGACCTAATCAGACAGTGCTTGCTACGTTTGGTCTAAGAATTAAATGTACTATTAGAATACATTCTATGGTAAAATACATTCCCGAGAGCATTTCTTTTTCTAATGATCTCTATATCTTCGTTCTCTTAAACCTAGGCATAAATAAACAGTTGAATAAACTCTTTTAAAAGTGGTTAAATGTTTTAAAGCAATTAAATACATTCTTGAAATATAAATGTAATTGTCTAAAAATATCTGAATTACTTAAGGTTGAGGTCATCTGAATATTCATACCCCAGAAGGCCTCCAGGCAAGAAATTGATAAATGAATCACAAACTTCTAGTTTGCAATATTAACATAACAATGCTAAAGACATTTATATTACATTTCTTCAGTTGCTACATATTCATTTATTTCAAAATAGATAAAAACTACTTGCATTACATAGGGGATTTTATGAACTCATTATTTTTCTCAAGTGCTTTACAGTCAATGAAGTTATTTCAAAGAGCAGTCATACTTGTAATATAAAAAAGTCAATTGCCAAAATTGTACTCAACAAGATTCTACAAGAAAATAAAAAATAATCCGATCATCTGTATAAGTGATGTTAAGAATCTGAGCAAGAATCAAAATCAGGTTTAATATCATTGGTGTATGTTATACATTTTTTTGTTTTTATTTATATAGATAGTTAAAAAAGGTATTGCATAAAGAGAGCCAGGAGATAGTGGTGTAGTATTCATGGGTTAGTTCATTGTCCATTCAGAAATCTGATGGCGGAAGGGAAGAGGCGGTTCTTGAATTGTCAAGTGTGTGTCTTCAGGCTCCTGTACCTCCTCCATGATACTAGCGATGAGAAGAGGACATGTCCTGGATGATGGGAATTTTCAATGATGGATACTAATTTTTGAGTTCTCCTTTTGAAGATGTCTTTGACGCTGGGAAAGCTAGTGCCCCATGAGGGAGCTGGCTGTGTTTGTAACCCTTTACAGCTTTTTCCAATCCTCTGCAGTAGCCCCTCCATAAAAGGTGTTAATGCAACCAGTTAGAATTTTCTCCACAGTACATCATAGAAAGTTGCGGGAGCCTTTGGTGTTAAACCAAATCTCTTCAAACTCCTATGGAAATATAGCCGCTGCTGTGCTGCTTTTGTAATTGCATCGATATGGTGGGCCCAACTTAGATCTTCAGAGAAGTTGACTCCCTGGAACTTGAAACTGCTCCCCATTGCCACTGCTGATCCCTTAAAGAGGACAGGTGTGAGTTCCCTTGACTTTCTCTTCTGAAGTCCACAATCCATTCCTTGGTCTTACTGATGCAACGTTGTTGCAACACCACTCAACCAACTGATCTACCTCAATCCTGTACACATCCTTGCCTGGCTCCTTCTAACTTCATCTGAAGCATTATGTGCATTTTTAGTCTCCATAACTAATTTGTTTTTTCCTAGGAAATAATGACTCAATAGATTGGATCCAATAGTGCAAGACCTGAACAATGAAGAAAGATAGTGTGAACTGACCTGTTCAGAAGCTGGTCCACAGGCTTACATTGAGTATTGTTGGAGCAAATTAGGAGGCTAAAGGCAGAGGTCAGATTGGGATGGAGAATTAAAAGGACAGGTGAATGGAAGTTCATGGTCATCCTTGTAAACCAAATGAAAGTATTCCATACCACAATTATATAATCAACATTTTTTTCACCTTGGAAATCCATAGTAGCTAGAGCAGAAATGGCCAATACCAGACGTCATGAGATTAATATGAGTGGAGGAAACTTTAGGAGAGATGTCAGAGGAAGTTCCTTTTTACAGAGAATATTGAGTGCTTGGAACAGGCTGCCAGCAGGGGTGATAGCGGTTGATACAATACAGACATTTGAGATAATCTTATCGTAAAGAAATGGTACAAAAATGCCTTATGTATCCATGAAATAAACAGGCATAACTTGGACCTATATGGTTTTCTTAGGCCACCCCTTGGAAAAGGTGAGTGAAGCTGAAGATAATTTGGTCAATACAAGGAGAGTTTTAGCAGGTGACACAAAGTAGTGGTTGAGGAGGTCAGTTTGGGCTTTTGTTCAAGGTAATAGTGAACAGGCACTCAGCCCATCCTAACAAGAGGTGAAGGTGAAGATCAATTGTTCAAGGGAGGCTAGTCTTTATCTAAAATGGTTCATTACCAGACACATTAATTCATTTCTCAACTGGGTCTGCATATGGTCCTTCCAGATCAGACAACACTTCACCTGGAAGTCTTTTGGGGTTATTACTGTATCTGGTATTCCTGGCGTGGCCCCTCTACATCAATGAGATTTGATGTAGATTGTGGGACAGCTTTGTTGAGCACCTTTGCTCCAAATGCAACACGGAGGATTTCCTGGTGGCCACCCAACTTAATTACACTACCCTTTCCCATTCCAACATATCGATCTATGGCCTCCTCTACTGCCACAATGAGGCCACTCTCAGTGTGAAAATTAACACCTTCTATTCCATTTGGGTAGCCTCCAACCCGATGGCATGAACACTGATTTATCAAACTTCTAGTAATTTCTCCACCCTCTCCTTTCTCTCCTTTTTCATTCCCCATTCTGGCTCCCTACTCACCCCTTCTCTTCTCCTTTCCTGCTTATCACCTCCTCTGGTGTCCCACCGCTCCCCTTTCTTCATGATCCGCTCTCCTCTCCTATCAGATTCCTTCTTCTTCTGCCCTTTACCTTTTCCGCATATCACCTCAAAACTTCTCACTTCATTCCCCCTTCTCCCTCACCTAGCATCATTTGTCACCTTCCAGATTGTACTCCTTCCCCCCTACCACCTTCTTATTATGGCTTCATTCTCCTTCTTTTCCAGTCCTGATGAACAATCTAGGCCAGAAATATTGACCCTTCCTTCCTCTCCAAAGAGTTCCTCCAGAATATTGTCTGTTTTACTCTATATTTTCACCATCTGCTAAATCTCTTGTGTTCAATTAATTTCCTCTATCTTTCTGGTCTCCAGCTGCTGGTGTTTAAAGTAAATTTAGCATTGATTTCTTCGGTCTGTGTCATATTACAGATGTTATCTTAAATCCTTGCTCTCTTTGCAACTTCAAACATGTTTATTTTCATATTTTTCCACTTGTAACACAAAGTTCTTCAATGGTTCAATAATCCAATTTAATATCAGAGAATATATACGGGATACAATCTGAAATTCTTACTCTTCCTAGACATCCACAAAACAGAAAGCAGCTCAAAGAATAAATGACAGGAACATCAGAACCCCAAAGCACCTTTCCCCCTCCCATCTTGGCCAAAATATTAACTGCTTCTCCCCCATAGATGTTGTCTGACTTGCTAAGTATTTCCACCATTTTCTGTTATTATTTTGCATTAAAATGCCTCTCTAAAAGTTATGAAATAAATGTGTCACTCAATAGCAAAAGTTTTAAGACATGTATTTGTAAAATTATTCATCATTCATTATTCATTAGCATTTCATGAAATATATTACAAGAGTACCCCAAGAAAAGTATTACTTTCACTTGCCCAGCTATTAGATTAGCTACAGAAGAGAAGGATAGAGTAGTTAATATTGAGCCTCCTCTACTGAAACTTGGTAAGAATTTTCTTAATCTAGGCTTTTCAGCTGAGGTAAGCATGTTTTTTTTTTTAAATCAATGCCAATGCTATTAGCAAATGACACAGCAAATTGATGCCTTACCTTTCCCTTTGATGTTCTGCAGATATATGAGCCTTCTTTTCACACAGCAAATGAATCAGAATAAAGTGGAGTTTAAAACAATACAAATCCTTTCACCAACATCAAAAGGGGTAGAAATATTCCTAGAATAGATGGTCCTCTACATAGTTTATGTCTCAACATTCCTCAATGGATGCACAAGGAACTAGCAGAGTGAAATTGGAGAGGATGAGAGGCAGGCTGTCTCTGAGAATTAACTGATAGCCTGTGTGATAGATTGAAGGTAATGAGACTGCTATCCAATCACCTTGAGAAGGCTGGGTCACAGTAAAGAGAGATTTGTCTCTGAAATACATGAGTTTTTTTCCACAGACACTTAAGATTCTATGGGGAGATCAATTGGAAGTTGTCAATAATTGGCTGGTTAATGAACATCATTACTGGCACCTCTAAAAACAAAATCAGGATGATCGATCTGTGAACAATGAACAAAAGAGTTCACTGCACATTTCATAAAGATGGCTGTAAGCTGAATGGAACATCCTAAATAAAGTTAGTTTCATTTGTTTATTTCACCATTTAGGAAAGATTCACAGCTACTATCATTTGCACAGTTTCGCAACTTGTTTCAATTTTCTGACCATAAAGGATCAATATCAATTTTAATCTTTGTTCCACAATAGCCTGGCCACATTTTGTACCATTTACAGCAATGCAGTTATTGAATACTGAATGAATCAGGGGATCAGGAGATGGATCTTTTTTTCAATAGCAAAGCCCTACAGTTTACATGACACACTAAAACCAAATACAATATTCTCAAAGAAGGCGAAGTAAGGAAGTCTCATTGGTGAAATACAAAAACAATTCCAAAAAGAGGAACAGACATCTCAGGTGAATGACCTTTCAACATCACAAATGGGTAGATGAAGGGTCATTGACCTGAAATGTTAATTCTCTGCTTCATTCCCACAAGTGCCGCTTTGCTTGCTGAGTACTTCCAGAATTCTGTGTTTTTGTTTCAAATTTCCTGCATCTATTTTCCTTCTGCTTAAAAGAAATGTGAAGATTACATAAAATGATGCTTAGAATCAACACAAAATTCAATGACAATAATCAGTCAGTCAGCTGTACAAGGACAGGACTCATTGTTCACCCCACCACACCCCCCCCCAAAGAAAGCAACTCATCAATTTGCCAAGTTGATTTTACCTATTGTAAGATAATTTTCAGTCAGACATAATTGATAAATCATCTATAGAATAATAAATTCATTCAGCAAGCTGAATAGTTAATCCCTAGTGAAGACAGAAAAAAAAAACAAGATGTAAAAGTGCTGGATTATTATTCATATCACTTTGTCTTAGTTAAAAGATTAAAGAAATGTATGGAAATAAGTGGGTTAAACTATTATCACCCAATTTTATAAAGATGTATTTATAATAATATTTTTATTATGGTACCGGTAATTGAGATTTTGTTAATAAAATTAAGAATACCTATAAAATCTGACTACTCTTATTCAGAGAATTTGTTCATTTACACAAACACTTCTATTACACAGTTCATTAAATGAAGTTCATGACAAACTACAGTTTCTGTGATCAGATTTTCATGGCTTGCTCTGGGAACCTTACAGTACATAACATTGTTGAGAATAACATCTTCATTTTCGATGCTGCCTGGCCTGCTGTGTTCCACCAGCATTTTTTGTGTGTTGTTGTTCTCATTTTCACTGTTAGTTTTTCACTAGGGTATGACAGAAAAATTCAAAGTTCAAAGTTTTTTTTTAAATCAAGGTGCATACAGTTTATGTCATGATATAGAATCCTGAGATTCATTTTCTTGTGGACATACTCAATAAATCCAAACAAAATAATAACCATATTAGAATCAATGAAAGACTGCAGTAACTTGGGCATTCAGCTGGTGTGCAAAAGACAACAAGCTGTGCAAGTAAAGAGAAAATAATAAATAAATAAATAAATAAACTATAAATATAAAGAGCATGGAATTAAGTGTTCTTGAGAATGAGTCCATAGGTTGCGAGATCAGTTCGATGGTGGAGCAAGTGAAGTTTAGTGAAGTTATCCCCTTTGGTTCAAGAGCCTGGTGTTTGAAGGGTAATAACTGTTTCTGAACCTGGTGGTGTGAGTCCTGAGACTCCTGTACCTTGTTCCTGATGGCAGTAGTGAGAAGGGAGTATGACCTTGGTGGTGGGGTCCCTAATGATGGATGCAGTTTTCCTGTGACAACACTTCACGTGATGTGCTCAGAGGTGGGGAAGGCTTTAATCATGATGGACTGCATGCAGTGTATCCACTACTCTTTGTGGGATTTCCCGTTCAAGGGCACTAGTGTTTCCATACCAGGCTGTGGTGCAACAGGAAGCAAGCTGTTTTGCCCAACAAAGGGAATAAAGGCTGACAATTTCCTCTATCTCAACTACATGATCCAAGCCTATACCCACAAAAAAAAGGCTGAGAATGACAGTGTTATTGTTTCAGGACAGTTTTTAATTGAAAGGAAACATGAAGTCTTATTTTCATGATTCTATTTTGGGATATTTTCAAAGATACCTGATTTGTATGCCTTATAGCTTGAATGTACCTCCTGATTGATTAAGGCACTTTATTAGAAGCAATAGCTCATAGTTTATCCTTAGTCTTTAACGTTAGCATGTTCTAACACATTATCTTCCAGACTTATTCAGTTCTATGGATCCATGAATGCAGAGGGGAGTACTACTGGAGATCAATCCTTAAAAATCAATTACCAAAAAAATGAGTTTCTGTCCAGATTTGTAAAATTAAAGTGGATTTTGAGAGAATGAACAAGGAGAGCCTCTCTGTTGGAGCAATGCCTATTTTTAATAAGATGCCAATATTAAGACCTCACTTGGCAATATTTGTGAAGAAGATTGCAGCGGAACATTTTCTGGCCAATATCTATCGTTCAGCCAACATCATTAAAACAAAGATCAAATTATCAGCTCATTCCAATTTGCTCTTTGTGGGAACAGAATGGCAGCTGTGTCTCCCACCTTACTACAATGCTGCCATGTCAATAACTCTTCTTTTTCAATAAAATATCTTTCATGAAAAACAAGTTATTCCTGAAGTAATCAGGGGGAAAAAAAAGCTATTCCTGAAGTAATCTATAAATAGGAGTCATGTTGATTTTTCCTTACTGCAATAATTTACAATGTGAACAAGAAGATATTATTCTTTGCAAATTCCTACATCTTATGTGCAGTCTACTCATTCTTCTCTTCAGCTCATCCCTTGGAATCGAAGTTAACTTCCCCCAATTCTAGTTCTACAGATTCTGAGGTGGCTGATGAGGCCAATGTGGAATCTGCAGATTTTGCCACTGGTGACTGGAGATCATTCTCTAGCTTCCAAATAATCTTTCAGCATTCCAAGTGGTCATGAACCTGGAATTTCTAACTCATGAACTTTAATAAATTTTATTCCTTGGAATATACAAGGCTGAGAGGAGATTTGATAGAGTTCTACAAAATTATGAGGGCTACAGATATAAGCATTATCAGGCTTTTTCCACTGAGGTTGGGTGGAACTACAACCAGAGGTTATTGGCTAATGGTGAAAGGTGAAAAGTTTAAGCAGAATATGAAGGGGAAATTTCTTTACCCAGAGGGTCATGAGAGTATGGAATGAGCTGCCAGCACAAGTGGTGCATGCGAGCTCCATTTCATCATTCAAGAAAAGTACATGGATAGTAGGGGTATGGAGGGCTATGGTCCCAGAGTAGGTTGATGGGAATAGACAGTTTACATGGTTCAGCACAGATTAAATGGGCCAATAATTCCTGTTTTTGTGCTATAATTTTCCTTGACTCTGTAACTCTATGATGTTTCTTTGCTCAGGGAGCATTAAAACATTTTTTTCCATCCACTTAGAAATCATTAAAATATTTTCTTCATCCACTTGGAAATCTTTTGTTGTAGTTAAGTTATTGTGTTAGTAATAACTCTCAAGTGCTTTGAGCTGCCTGCTCTAAGCCACTTATGCCTTTAAGATATACAGAAGTGTCTGGTTAACTGGTGATGAGTTTGGTGCTGCATATGAGGTCTGGGCCTCTCATGTTCTCTGGAGATGTCCATGCACTATGCTGTCATACTGGAGACAGTAGTAACTTGCATCATCATTATCAGCTTTCACTGAGATTATCCTGATGATACAGAAAGTGATCCACATTACACAGATCTTGCATTGGTCCTTACTTACTGAAGGATGGTGTTTTACAGTAAAGACAAATTGTTATGGGAATTCTTTTGCTCTCATGTCTAACTTAAGGCCCGTTCTGATATACTCCATGAAGGAGTTCAGCAACAACCTGAAGCTCAGTCTTTCCAAATTCAAATACAGAAGTCACTAAGTTTGAGGTGATATGTGTTCTGGAGTGAAGATAACAAAGGTTGAAGAGTTTCCCTTTACCAGTAGACTTATTTCATTTCAGGGGGAAGTGCAGATTTCAGCAAGAAAGAAGGTTGAGGGAATGACACAATCTCACTTCATTTCACTTGAATCATAACTGCAATGCCATTGCTCAGCAATTGTAGAACCAGCAACAATTTTTTGTGCACGGCCAAATTTGAAGAGGGTTCTCCAAATCATCTTTGATTGAAGAACTCAATGCCTTTTGTGAAGTTCAAGAGAAGGCAACTTAGACTAGTTAGTTCTGTTCTATGAGTTTTCCCTAAGCTTGTCACTTTGTTTTTTCATTTAAGGGACATGGGTTTCACAGGCTGAGTCAACATTTCATTGCCCATCCCTAATTGCCATTCAGAAGGTAACAGTGAGTTGCCTTCTTAACTTTGAGGAGTGAATGTATCCACAGTGCTGTTTGGGTTTTTGACCTAGCAGCATATAAGAGGGAGATTGAAAACCTGGCCGGGTTGTGCCACAACAACAACCCCTCATTCAACAGACACATGAGGTACTGCAGATTCTAGAAATCTAGAGCAATACACACAATGTGCTGGAGGAGCTCAGTAGATCAGTCAGTATCTATGGATGGAAATAAACAGTTGATATTTCAAGCTGAGACACTTCATCAGGACTTGAAGGAAAGGGGGAAGAAGTTTTGATGAAGAGTCCTGGCCCGAAATGTCAACTGTTAACTCCCATCCATAGATACTGCCTGATCTGCTGATCTCCTCCAGCACAAATTTTGTAAACTTTTTAGTCAACATCAGTGAGACCAATGATCTAATTAATGACTTCAGGTGGAAGAAACCAGAGCTTGTCCTCATCAGGGGATCAGAGGTGGAGAGGGTCAGCAACTTTAAATTCCTCTGTGTCGTCATTTCAGAGGATCTGTCCGGGTCCTAGCATGCAAGTGCCATTATGAAGAAGTCACAACAGTGCCACTACTTGCTTAGAACATTTGCAGTGCTGCCTGCACTCATTTGCATTTCTGGTTCCCTTTTTTATGCAGCCTTTACTCATTACCCCTGACACAATAGAAAGGTGAGGTCTGACATCACGGTGACAGTAACAAAGTTATGATAAGGACTGAGGTGTAAGATGAGACAGTCATTGTTCTTTCCCCATGTCTGCAGCAAAGGCTGCAAAATGATAATATTCTCTAACTGGAATGGCTGGTCATGACCAAAGGGTCTAATTGGCTTGCCCCTACTCTTAATGTTCTATTAAAAACTTTATCAACTATTCTACATATTTTAGCTCATTCTGATCATCCTCACTTCCATTCCACCAGAAGTACAATTTTAATGCTTTGAACTGCACTTATTCTGCTTTTTCTCTGTGACAAAAGCAATGGCTGGATCATAATCAGAGCGAAAAGCAAAGGCTCAGGGGGAATTAATTCAAGGTTCTGCAGACAAGCAATTATTCCAAACATCCTTTGGGAATACGGTTGCCAGAAGGTAATATTGGACAGAAAAACATAGGATAATTATACACAGATTGGTTGACCTAGAAATACACCAGTAAAATATAATGGAAGATATCAGAAGTCATTACTTTTATGAGACTAAACTGCTTTATGTAAGATTTCTATGGATTGCAAAGGGAGAAGAAGAATGAGTTGTAAAAGTGTAATTGTTATAAAGAGCATTATTGAAATATATAAATTATTATGTTTTATACTCTGAAACAAGTCAATTTAAAGAAGTAGTGCCATATGACAGCCTTCTGAAGTTCATAGTGCTGAAGTAGCAAATATTCAAATCTATTAGATATTACTCCTATTGTTTCCCAAAATCACTATTATTTCATGTTTTTTAAATATTATGCAATAGTATCATAATCAATCTTCTGAACCCAGCAACTTAAAAGTAAGTGGTAAATGCACAACACTCCAGACCATGGCTCCAGACACAAACCTCTGCTGTGTGGACCCCTTCATCTTGGCCCAAAACATCAACTGTACTTTTTTCCATAGATGCTGCCCTGGCCTGCTGAGTTCCTCCAGCATGTTGTGTGTGTTGCTTGGATTTCCAGCATCTGCAGATTTTCACTTGTTTGTGATAGGATTAGTCAACATAGATTTGTGTGGTAAAACTTCTGTCTCACTAATTTGATGAAGACTCTGAGGAGGAGATCTACGAAGAGTGATGAAGCCAAGGAAATAGATATTGTGTATATTCACTGGCAAGGGCCTGCCTGCTAGGGTGGTCCAGAACGCTTCAGCACATGGGATTCAAAACAAGCCAAATAATTGGATCCTGGTTGGTTTGATGAAAAGAGGCAGAGGACTGAGGTGGAAGGATTTTTGAATGGAAGTCTGTGAGCAGTAGTGTAGCAAAGAGGTCAGTTCTGGTACCCTTGCTACTTGTGGTGTATATTAGTGCAACTAACGTGAATGTAGGAGGTATGCCTAGTAAGATTGCAGTTGATGCTGAAGTAGATCCAGTTGTGGACAGCAAGGAAGGGTGTCTACAGCTACAACTGGATATATGGAGATGAGATGGAAAGTTGGGCATAGCAATAGCAGATAGAATGCAATCACAATAAGTGTAAAGTGATGCACTTTTCAAATCAAGTCAAGTCACTTTTTATTGTCATTTTGACCATAACTGCTGGTACAGTACACAGTAAAAACGAGGCACTGTTTTTCAGGACCATAGTGCTACATGAAACAATACAAAAACTACACTGAACTACGTAAAACAACACAAGAAAACTACACTGGACTACAGACCTACCCAGGACTGCATAAAGTACACAAAACAGTGCAGGCATTACAATAAATAATAAACAAGACAATAGGCACAGTAGAGGGCAGTAAGTTGCTGTCTGTGCAGACTCTGGGTATTGAGGAGTCTGATGGCTTGGAGGAAGAAACTGTTGCATAGTCTGGTCATGAGAACCCAAATGCCTTGGTGCCTATTCCCAGATGGCAGGAGGGAGAAGAGTTTGTATGAGGGGTGTGTGGGGTCCTTCATAATGCTGTTTGCTTTGCAGATGCAGCGTGTAAAGGACAGGAAAGTAGTGGAGGGTTATGGGCTGAGTGCGGGTAGGTGGGACTAGGTGAGATTAAGAGTTCGGCACGGACTAGGAGGGCCGAGATGGCCTGTTTCCGTGCTGAGATTGTTATATGATTATATGGTTATATGGTTATAAATGTTTGTAATGGTGGGAAGGGAGACCCCAATGATCTTCTCAGCTGACCTCACAATCCGCTGCAAGATCTTGCAATCCGAGATGGTGCCAAATAAAGGAATGACATATACTACAAATGGTCGGGTACAAAGGAATGTTGATGAGTTTGGTTTTGAACTCCATTGTTCTTTCAAAGTGGTAACACAGGTTGATATGGTGGTGAAGGAAGCTTTGGCATACTTAAATTCATAGATTGGGGAACACAGTATAAAAGTTGCCATATTACAGTGCAACTTTACAAGCCACTGGTTAAATTGCACTTGCAGTATTGCGTGCAGTTCTAGTAACTACTCGACAGGAAGATTTTCATTGTACTCATACCTCAGTGCATTAGTGCATATCAGAATAATCTCAGTACAGCTTGACTTGTCTTGAGGATGTTGCTGCGCTGGAAAGAATGTTGAGGATATTCAGCAGGATGCTGCCTGATTGGAGGTCTCCAGTTATGAAGATAGATTGAATGGACAGGCAATACGCACAAAATGCTGGTGGAACGCAACAGGCCAGGCAGCATCTATAGGAAGAAGTATAGTTGACGTTTCGGGCGGAGACTCTTCGTCAGGACAAAGGGTCTCAGCCCAAAACGTTGACAGCGATTCTTCCTATAGATGCTGCCTGGCCTGCTGCATTCCACCAGCATTTTGTGTGTGTTGCTTGGATTTCCAGCATCTGCAGATTTTCTCAAATGGACTAGAGTTGTTTTCCCTGGAAAGGAGGCTGAGAGGTGACAATAGAGATATAAAAAAGACTTAGATAGGGTAGATATTCTGAGTCTTTTCCCTAAGGTCATAGTATCAAAAAGAAAAGAACATAGATTTAAGGTAAGAGGAACGAGATTTAAAGGGATTTAAGTGGAAAGGTTTTTTTTTAAAAACACTGGTTAATATCTGAAACTCACTGTCAGAGCTGATGGAGTTAGGAGTGAAATACAAACATTGGACTAACATATGCCATTCCTTTTATCTGGCTGAATCTAGTTAAAAGATACCGTTTGCTAACTATAAGTATTATTATTACACTAGAAGGACTGCTGAAATTTATAGGCTGCCACGTTCCTTATATTAATACTTACTTACCTCTATTGTATGAACATATCTCCCAATTATCATGCATTTTACCAACAACAAGCAGCTCATCCACCTGTTTGTTGCCACTGTTCAAATTTCTGATAAGTAACAATAAGCTTAATACTATAGAGTAGAAAATCAAGTGGACCAGGGCTTTCCATGTATTGCAATCAGCTCAAGTAGATTTCTGTTGCAAGTGAGGATGTGTGACAGTAGGTGCTAGTTTGATACTAATGTAAAGCATATGAATCCAGATATTATGAATAATTAAGTGGCGGGATAGAGATAGATCTCTACCAAAGGAGACGTAAGGTGCTCCTTCCCTCGGCTATCCTGCAGGTCACCCTTGGGCAAGGCGTAGCACCGGCCTATCCCCCCAATCATGGTCACGTGAATCCTTGGGAGCAGGAGGTGGAGGGTCTTGTAAAGACATTGCCCAGAAAAATTTGCCAAGAACAATCATGATCATGAAGGACCATGATCACTCATGCCATATGACACAGCACACTAGATATTATGAATACTATATTCTTAACATGTCAATATTGAGAATTCTGCGGTACATTGGCTTGTATGGTTGTATGCTGGGTCTGATGTTGGTGAGAACATGAGATCTTCTGTGGTGATTCTCCACAAGATGTATACAGACCATTAGGCCAAGTTATATCTAATCATGCTTTTGATTGTCAGGTTGTACTGTGGTCATCACTCCAGCTAAAACCCTGCCTTAGCCTTTCAGGAGAAAACCTGCATCCGTACATTCGATAGCAGAAAGGAGCTTCCCTATTCCCACCAACACTATTTAAAAGGATTATCTACTTCTTAAGAGTTAATTTTTGGCTGACTTTCTGGGCCTCTGTGCAACTACATCCTCAATTTTCTCTCTGGCAAACTCCAATGGTGCCCCAAGAACTTCTCACTCAACTTTAGCAAGACCATAGAGATGAATATCAACTGCAGGGTGAAGAAGCCGGAGGTCCATAAGCCAGTCCTCATTAGGGAACAAGGTTGAGAGGCTCAGTAACGTCAACATATCAGAGGACCTGTCCTGGGTCAGCACATAAGTGTCTTCAGAAAAAGGTATGATAGCACCCCTTCTTTCTTTAAATTTGGCGTAGGTTTGGCATGTCATCAAAAACTCTGACAAACATCTATAGATGCTTAGTGGACAGTGTCCTAATTGGATGTAACACAGCCTGGTATGGAAACACCAATGAGCAAGAATAGATAAGGCTACAAAACGTGATGGATATGTCAAAGGCAAAGCCTTCCCAATCATTGATACATTTACAAGGAGCACTACCACAAAAAAACATCATTCACCATCAAAAATTCCGTTCATCCAGGCCATGTCCTCTACTCGTTACTACCATACCACCAGGTTCAGGAACAGTTCCTACCTTACAATCATAAGAATTCTGAACCGGCATGATAACTTCATTCACTACAACTCTAAACTGATTCTACTACCCAGAGACTCACCTTTAAGGGCTCTTTGCAACTATAACATATTCTTAACATTATTTTTATTTGCAGTTTGTCTTCTTTCATACCTTGGTGTCTGCTAGTCTCTGTTTATGTATAGTTTTTTTTGTAAAATTCTATTGTATTTCTTTTTTACCCTTGTAATTGCCTGCAAGAAAATGAATCCCAAAATAATATACGGTACATCATTTGATAATAAATTTGCTTGAACTTTGATCATTGCTGTTGAAATTATCAGTGCTTTCTATAGTCTGTTTAAACTCTGAAGTGTAATGATGGCATTGTTTCTGGCCTCAGATATTCTGCACAAACCAGATTTTCCCAAAAGTTGCTACAATAAAAGATATTCCACTTTGGACTAAAGCATGGCTAGAAAAATGAACAGTGATCACAGAAAAGGACATACTGCTGGAAGAGGAAGACAAGGGGAGAGAAGGGCTGTCAGCCACAGAAGTCCAGATTGCCAAGGGAATGCTTTCTACTTGAACCATTGTGCAGAAGAAAGAGTGGGAGAGTTTCACATAAAGAGGGACATCTTCAATGTAAACTAAAATGACAGAATAGAAAACACATCCAAGTATGGTGTACGATTTTGATCTTATCTAAAACATGCTAAGGAGGGAGGCCATCAAGAGTCGCAGGAGTAGTTCCTTGCATAACAGGCCTGGTCTCCAAGTAGAGTCAGAGTAAGCTAGACTTCCACGCTCCACAATGTAGGAAACTGAGAGGTGATCAAATTGGAATGTGCAATATTTTGGAGGCCTTGATATGGCAATACAAATAGGATGCTTCCCTTGAGCAAGGAGCATAGCACTAAGGGGTCAAACTTCAAAATTAGGGTATTCCATTCAGCACTGAAATAATTCCCTCATTCCAAGGGTGATGAATCTTTGGAATTCCTTTGGGATTGTGAAGGTTCAACTACCAAAAACTTTCAAAATAGAGACTTAATAATTTTTGAATAATAAGGGAATCATGGGATATGGAATTTGAATTAAACTATACCCACTATCTTATCATATGGTATGAAAAAACATTGTGGACATTATGCACCCTGCAAGCTACCTTTTCCAAAAGCTTCCTTTCAGGAAGTACTACAGGTCAATTAAAACAAAAGTGTGCCCCCAGGAAGTTAATCTCATCAAACATTCTAATTAGACCCCCAATTCCCCCCTCCATGCTGGTATTTATTTTTTTATGCATATTTTATTTCATATCTCCTATCATTTAATTTTGACCATTGTGTAAGAGAGATCATTAAGATTTTCCGTTCAAAGAGAATTCAATACATGCTATTTCCTCTTCTCAGAGACTGCAAACCTCCTCATGACATAAGCAGCTATTGATTACACTCACACAGATTCACACACAGGCAGATGCAGGCTTGCAGACAGACTCCCATCAGCAGGCATCAGAACAATTGAAGATACTTTTTGAAATTTGGAGAAATAGCACATTATTACAAAAGATCTATTTTGACTTTACTTACAGACATTTTCTGGACGTTTCTCACACCAAGTTCAATACACAGAATTAAAAGATTCTTGCAGGCATCCTCCCCTCAGAAACTTTAAGTTGTTCCATGCACAAATTCACTTGCAATAGAACAAAAGTTGATTTATATTTTACAGAATGCAGAGAGATGGCTGTTAACTTCTGCTAGTGGCTGTTAGGCTCTTTTGCAATTGATTGAATTTATTTAAATTGCATGAAATTAACGAGCAGCGACATTCAGTTCCAATTTCTAATACTCCAGTTTAGTTTATTAATATAACACTGCCATGAAAAAGAATGTCTGCTAACAAGAGCCAATCCTAATTATGTTCTCCTTCCTGAGAAATTTTCATCACCCATAACTTACTTTGATTTTATGATAATTGAGATACTCTTTGCACTTCATGTTTCACCTGGAACTTGTTAACATTTGCAGAAAAATAGTTAGAAGTCATGAGTATAGAATAGGTTCACCTAATTAATCTTAACCTGTTTGTTTACGCAGGATGTAGCTACTGTTGGCCTGGCAACTCATTATGGGCTAGGTTGAACTGAATTTTGAAAATGTTTTGTTTGGACTAGTGCAATATCTATTCTGAACTTTATAACTGTATATATAGAATTTATTATTTTATATAACAGAAATATTGAAATAAAGTAAATAAGCATCATCTGTCCCCAATTTTATGCCAGAACTTCTGTGAGAAGTGGAGCTAATAGATCTGTTGCATTCATATAGCAGACTAATATTATGCAAATAGCATCTGTTTTCTAAACGATGTAGATGTTATTGCCTTCAGTAGCACATATGCAGAAGATTTTTCTGTTTGTTATTTTAAAATCTATGACTGTATCGATTAGACGAAAGATGTGAAACTAAATTGAAAATTTGTTGTATTTTGTTGCCAAGCACTACACTGTAGAAGAACATGAATCTATTAAAGATTACCCTCTCCAAGCCCAGCTGCTCTAAGGCATTAACTAAATATAAACACGCCAAGATTCTATAACTAACACAACATTTTTAGTTAATACCTTACTCTTCGTCCATCTGCCTGAACCTCTTACCTAGCTAGTTACCCATCTGTTCACCACTCTGATTGTACATTTTCTGTATCCAGCTTTCTCTTCTTCACCATCACGATAAAAGTTCAGAAATGGTGCAAAGAGAAACATTTTCTTTTGTCACGAGGCTGTGACTCTCAGGAGCTGTGGGTATTCAGTTGTTAAGTGTAGTAAGGGTCAATGTATTATATTTTGGGTATTAAACATATGTGGTGGCAAATAGATGGTCAAAATTTTGGTGAGGACCCTATATCAGGATCCTCTAAATTATCCTGTAGACTTGCAATGCCATTACACACTTGGATTGGAAAAGAAAATTGTCCCTCTTCTTGATCAATGACTTACAAATCCTTTGCTGTAAAAGCAGAAATGAGTAGACATGGGATTTGGGTTGTACTAGTTGTAAGGCTCTTTGCAATATAATTGAAACACTCTGGTTCCGTCAGCTGCATAAGTCTAGGAAAGACAATCTCCGGCCCCACCAAATGTGTGAGATTGAGCTGCAAGCCCACCCTGAAACCCCCTGTTTGTGTGGATGCTGCGCGATTCGTTACCCTGTTACAAATAAGTACCAGGAAATAACAGACAGTACACCACATACAATTAAGTGATTTAGCTTTACAATTATTAATTTGAATATAGGGTTAGTAAAGGAAAAGCAAAAAAAGGGTTCCTTTTAATGAAGCAGTCTAACGTGCACAAGTTAAAGCTCACGGTTTCCCCATCGCCAATCCTCCTTTGAGTCTCCCGGGCTTCACTGACTCATGGCCCCACTTCAGCTCAAGTCTTCTCTCTGGCATCTTCTCCTTTCATGTCCTACCGAACAAAAGCCTCAGCTCACACCGGTCAGGCACACAACACAAAAACACACTCCCGTCATTGGACGGCTCACATTCCAAAGCACCCGTTATCTCTAACCATAACCCAAGCACTGCTTCTACAGAAAGACCATCACGTTAGCAGTGAGACCTTTCCCAGCGTGTTACATAACAATGTGTTATTACTAGTTTTATACACCATGAAATGTCCCAAGAATGATGCAGAATAGAGTGCCGAGTACCTATTGCAGAGTTAACAGTGTGACAATGGAATCCAAAATTTTCAAGAAAATAGCAAGGAAGAGCTAGTGGATGAAAGAAAAAGTGAAAAGGATATACATGAATACAATTGTATTGGAATCAGACTGTAAGCAATGTTACAGATGAACTATGCAGTCAATCATTGACAGAACAGTCTGTGCTTTTTGCATCACCTAAACATAAAATAGTCTGCAGATGCTGCAGATCCAGAGTAACATACAAAACATTCTGAAGAAACTTAGCAGGTCAAAGTTCAAACTAAATTTATTATCAGAGTACATATATATCATTATATACAACCTCATGATTCATTTTCTTGTGAGAATGCACAGTAAATCCATAATAAAATAATGATCAGTGAAAGACCACACCAACTTGGGTGCTCAACTGTTGTGTGAAAGACAACAAACTGTGCTAATCCAAAAAGCAAGAAATAATAATAATAATAATAATAATAATAATAAATGAATCAGAAATAAATATCAAGAACATGAGATAAAGAGTTCTTGAAAGTTGATACATAGGTTGTAGAAACAGTTCAGAGATGGGACAAGTAAAGTTGAGTGACATTATTTTCACCGGTTCAAAACCCTGATGGCTGAGGGGTAATAACTGTTCCTGAAACTGGTGGTATGTATCTTGAGGCTCCTGTACCTTAATCCTAATGGCAGCAGAGAGAGGAGAACATGATCTGTGTGGTGGGTGTCCATGATAATGAATGCTGCTTTCCAGCGACAATCCTTCACGTAGATGCAGAGAGGGTTTTACCCATGATGCACTGGGCCATATCTATTATATTTTATCGAATTTTCTCTTTAAGGATATTGATTTGTCCATATCAGGCTGTGATGCAACCAGTCTCTCTTCCACACATCTATAGAAATCTGTCAACGTCTTAGATATCGTGCCAAATCTTTAAAAACTCCAAAGGAAGAAGAGACACTGCCCTGCTTTCTTTGTTACTGCCACTTGGTAATTACAAAATAACAACAGCAAGGAATTTAAAGTTACTGGCATTCTCCACCTCTGATGTTCCTGATTCATGGCTCGTGGCTCATGACATCTCGTTTCCTCCTCCTGAAGTCAGTAAACAGTTCCTTAGTCTTGCTAACATTGAATAAGATGTCATTGCTATGACACCACTCAGCCAGATTTTCAATCTCCCTCCTAGATGC
The DNA here is from genome assembly GCF_030144855.1 of Hypanus sabinus. Classification (NCBI taxonomy): domain Eukaryota; kingdom Metazoa; phylum Chordata; class Chondrichthyes; order Myliobatiformes; family Dasyatidae; genus Hypanus; species Hypanus sabinus. The sequence continues at coordinate 67,743,579 of NC_082712.1, forward strand.
TGATTTGTCACCAACTTTGATTTAGACAATGCCGTTGTCAGCAGACTCAACCATGTTGAATATCGAATCTAAACGTGAATATGTCAGACAACATCTATGCAGATGAATTTATGGTCAATGTTTCAAGATTCTTCATCAGGACTGGAAAGGAAAGGGAAGGGAAGAACCTTGATAAGAAGGTGGAAGTAAGGGAAGTGGTAGAAGCTGGCAGGTGATAGGAGAGGCCAGGTGAGAGGGTAGGTGAGTGGATAGCACAGGGGGAAGGAAGCACAAAACTGGAGGTGATAGGTGGAAAATGTAAAGGACTCTCCTCCAAGAGAACCACAACCTTGTCATAGGGTTTGGAGGCTTGGTGCCTCAGTGATCTGGAGAGCTATGTTGGCTGGAGTCAGGGCTTTATGCTTTGGCCCTTGGTCGAGTTACCCATGCCAAGCAAGTCAAAGGATAGAGGCCAGACTAAAACTGTTCCACTGGTCCTCCAGGTTTGGGGGTTCAGCTCAGGGCTAACAACCCTGACTGGTACAACAAATTTTTTATGAAAACAGAAATGAAGAATCTTTCTGTATCTATGCACAACAGTATGGACAGACAGAGATGGAGGTCCTTCATTCCTGCCCTACACACAGGTGGTGTAACGTGTATTAAGCAAGAAAGGAAAGGACTGAAGAAGAAAGTATCTAGTAGGAGAGGAGAGTAGAACATGGGAGAAAGGGAAGGAGATGGGTACCAGAGGGAAGTGTTATGCGGCTGAGGAGAAGAGAAGGGATGAGAGAGGAGCTAGAATGGTGAATTGAAAAAGAGAGTAGGAGGATGGAGAACTTATCAGAAGTTAGAGAAAATGATGTTCATTCCATTGTTCATGAGATATTGCTCCTCTAACCTGAGACTGTCGTCATCATGGTAGAAGTGGAGGCCATGGACCAATATGTTGGAATACAAATAGGAAGTGGGATTAAAATGTTTGGCTACCAGGAAATCCAGCTTGATGTAGGTGGAGCGAAGGTGCTCAACAAAGTGATCCCCCAGTCTACATCAGGTCTCACTGATGTAGAGGAGGCCACCCCAGGAACAGAAGATGACCCTGAAGGACTGGCATGTGAAGCGTTGCCTCAGCTGGAAAGACTGTTTGGGGCTTTGATTGGTGATGACAGAGGAGGTGAAGGGGCACATGGAGCACTTGTACCACTTGCAAGGGTAAGTACCATAAGGGAAATCAGTGGAGAGGGACAATTGCACAATGGAGTCATGGAAAGAATGATCTTAGCAAAAAGCAGAAAGCATTCGGGAGATAAAGATGTGTTTAGTGATAGGATTCCATTAAAAATGGCAGAAGTTGCAGAGAATGATGCACTGGAAATGGGTCTCGTGGGGTGGTAGGTAAGGATAAAGGGTCTCTATCCAGGTTATGGCAGCAGGAAGATAGAATGAGTACAGAAGTCTGGAAATTGAGGAGATGAAGGCAAGGGTAACATCAATGGTAGAAGTGAAACCCCATTCTTTGGAGATAGAAGACATCTTATGATATTCAAATAGGACATCTGAGATCTGCATGACCTGATTGTTTTTTCTGTGTCTATTTCATTATGAGTGTCACTTTTGAAACTATCTTTCCTACTATTTCAGTTGGAAATTTCTGTAATCATCTTAATCACCTACTGTGCGCAACATTTCTTCTCTTAGTTAAAAGCTGGCTATACTAGATTTTTTAAGAATTGTTTATTATTTTCAGTTTGAAAAGTGAAACAGCTTTCACTCACATTTTATCATTTTACTCATTCCCATCTACTCTCTCTTAACTCTGTTTCACTCTTAATAGATGTTACCTGATGGTTCCAGCACTTTCAGCTTTTATTTCAGATCTCCAGAATCTACAGTTTATTTGCTTCTCATCACCAATGTTTCTATTCCTGAATTCGTTCCACATTGTTTCCTTGATATGATTCCTGTGAAAGATATTGGGGCATTCTACCATGTAAAATGAACTGCAGATCTGCATTAGACTGTAACGAGATATCCCTTTTTGCATAAAAAGAAACCTTTCAATACCGAAAACACGAGGAAGTCTTCAGAGACAGAAAGTCTGAAGAAAGAAATCTACTTGCAAGGATAAATTCTTGGGGGGGGGGGAAGGAGAGGTGGGTAGGGAGGTAAAGATAAGTTTGGTGGTAAGATCTTTTTGAAAATGGCAGAATTTGTTCAGGGTAACGTGTTGGGTACAAAGGCTCATGGGATGGTCTAGGTATGAGGACACTTGTTCAGTGAGGCAGGAGCAGAAAGACGATAGGTTTTCCCAGAGAGTCAAGTTTGAGAATCTTAGTAGGAGGTAGAAGTGAGCAGTGCTGGATATGTCTAGTGACAGTGGATAGGAATTCTCCAGAGTTGATGAGGTCAGTGATGATGTCAGAGACATTTTTCTGATGGTCTGGTGTGAGGTCTTCTTCAAGGTAGTTCTGAGAGTTTCAGCCTCGCCTCAGCAAGATAAAGCTCAGTCCACCACACTACAACAGCAACCACTTTGTCTGCAGGTTTGTTGGTAATGTTGAGATTCGTGCGGAGTGAATGCAGGACAGTGCATTCAGAGGGGTTAATCTTGGAGGAGATGAGAGGATTGCTGAAGTCGAGACAGTTGATGCTCATCAGAAACTCGAGATGAAAACATCCGGAGCAGGCAGAGAGCCAGAGTGGGGTGTCCAAGAAGAGGAGGAGGATTGGAGACTGGAGAAGGAGTCATCAGTCATAGGGCGTGGAGTTCTAGCCAAAGAAGTGGACTTGGAGATGGAGACAATGGAAGAAGAGATTGGTGTCATGGTGGGTGCAGAACTCACTGAGGTGCAGGTGAAGGGGGCAATGGTAAAGCATTGCTGAGGACAGAACGTTCTGCATCAGAGAGCGGAAGGTCAGAGGGAATGGTGAAGACACGGTAAGGATTAAAGGTAGGATCCATGTGGGGAAGAGAGTTGGTGGTGCTAGAATAGAGAGGAGGGTCAGAGTGTACAAGGAAGATGGAGTGGAAGGAAGGTGGAGGCTCCTTGGACCCAAGAGGTGACGGTGGAGTCTGAGCGACGCAGGGTTGGAGACTGGTTGTGGGGGTAGGAGAGCCTGGAGAAAGCAGCAGCAAGGAAAGTCCTGGCCTGAAATTGCTGGCAATTGAGGTCCAGGCTGGAGCTAGATTCCAGGGACTGTGGTCTGGTGGCATCCACAACCATCGGAATTGGAGTTGGAGATGGTAGGATACACAGTCTAGAGACATGCAGTCTTTACTCCTTACTAGATGAGACGAAGGAGAAGAACCGATGGTTGAAGGCATGGAAGTGGCGGAGGATGAAATGTCAGAGAGTTCCATTACAGGCAGAGGAGAGAAATGCCCAGAACTGTGGCAGAGACTGAGACAAAGACACTAGGTACTTCCACATAGCAGAAAGGGTGGGGCATAGAACTCAAAGAGAAAAGCCGTAGGAGAAGCTGTCAATCGAATGTGAATACTTGGGATCCTTGGTGGTTTCAAACCAAGAGACCTGAAAACTGACCTGGAAGCCACGTGGAACAAAATGGCAGCGAAGACAAATTCCCATGATAGATACATTGCTGTGGTAGCAAGTCTGGGTAAGTACATGTTCGAATTTCAATGTTGAAGGCAATTCTCAGCAGATGAAGTTTTAAAATAATTCCAAACCCAGATTTTGAATATAAAACACAGGCAAACCGATACCTATTTCGAATTGATTTTTGTCTGATGTCATCGCATTTATTTATTTCTGATAATCTATAATTTCCTATCATGTTATTTTTTTATTCAATATACATCTGACTGTCAAGAGATATTCTGTGCAGATAGATGGGACTGTGATCTGTTGAGGGCAGTTCCCACTAGAACACCTCCTTCAATTTTGATTTGCAATTGAGTCTGAATTCCCAGATTACTGGAGTCTAGGAATCTATATTACATTTCCAGGACACAATGATAACTTGCGGAGACTTGGTAATGACAATTCAAACTCCAAAGTCACATGTTCTCAGATTTAAACCCAATATAGGTCAGAAAGGGGAGAAATAAATTCTCAACATGTATATTTGTTTGGATTGGAAAAACTTGCACTTCTGTCACGAAAAAACAAATTTATTTGCTTTATCAATTTGAACATGTCTGTTCAATTTCTACTTTTCCTTCTCTGTCTCGAGCAATAATCCTGGTTACATAAGTGAAGTCCCTTGTACTCAGGGAAGAGAAAAAGAGAGTGACAATTCTTGATATTCTCAGGTCACTCAGAGTTCCATTATTAACAGAAAAGTGAAGTGAAATATATTTTTTTCTTCTCTATAATTATTAACTGAACAATAAAGAGTAATTTCTATCTTACTCAATCTGATGGGATAATTGAGGGCAGGTCAGACAGTGGAGGCTGTACTGAAGATAACTTTTATAGATGAATGACAGAATTTGCTCGTTGATCATTGTCCTTTCTCCAATTATTCTACAAGAACTTACTTATCCTTAATTGTCAGTGTTGATAATTAAAAGCGGAAGTAACTTCTCGCAACATAATAATTTCCAGTAAATGAAACTCAAAGAAAATTGTGGATACTAAAAATCTGGGATAAATATAGAAAATGCTAAAGACACTCAGTTATTAAAGTAGCATCTGCAGACAAAGAATTAAAGTTAATGATTCAGATTGAAGCCCTTCATCTTAACTGAGAAAGGGAAATAGTTAAGTACGTTCTAAGATGCAGAGAATATCTGCCCTTACCCACATCTTATTGGCAACTGAATAATTTTAATATGTGTCTCTTTTCTTAGTGGTAACACTGCCCTGTATTTTCTGTTTTTATATATTACTAATAATTTCCAGTCTACCTCTATGCCTGGAAAAGAAACAATTGAAATATTCTGATGCATTCTTGTATTTAGAAAACCTTTTTAATTGATAGGTTTATAAATTTAAATGTTTTAATAAGATTTTTTAATTATCTTCACCTGGTGAATTAGCTACTCAAATTTAGTCCAGCAGAAGGTATATGACAGAATAATTGGGGAAGTCATTACATATGCAAAAGAGAATGCATTACAGAGAAATAAAGATTGGAAATTCTCTGAGAGCTGGCAGAGGCAATGGAATGAATGGCCTGCTTCAACATCATATGAAATAAATCTGAAAATCAGTGCACTTCTTTGCTGTCTCTCTCCCTTTTTTAAATTTTCTTTAATCCAACCTTCTTTCTTCTGACTTTATGACTGCAATAGCATAATGTAGATCATTGTTCCAGAGACAAGAAATCAAATCCCATCATACAGCTGGGGAATTAGAATTTATTACTGATTAGGAAAGAAAAATCTAATGCAATAAATAAAGTGTTCTCATTGGTTTAAAATCTCTTTTGGTTTACTAATAGCCTTCAGAGAAGAAAATCGGTCATGCTTCGAGAGTCAGGCATCTGTGTAAATCCAGACCCAGCACTATGGTTCACTCTTAACTTCCTCTTTAATTCAGGGCTGTAAAGGACAACCAATCAAAATTGGCACTGCAGTAACCTCTGCTTCCTAAGAATATATAATTCAATTCTGTAATCAGGTTTATAATGTTCTTTTTGTTACATTGTTTATTGTCATTTCTTAAATCTCATTGGCTAAGGATTCACTGAATCCGTTACTCCCCTTTGCTATAATGCAGCTGGGGATTATGCAATTATGCAATTTATAATTAAACTAAAAGAGGAATGGATTACACTTCATGGTGTACAAGAACATATATCTGCTTTAGGCAAGAATTGCAGAATAAAACATGATGGTCTCTTTGATTAAGGCAACTATCCATCTCCAGCAAGCAAATTCCATTCACAAGCCAAAGTAAGAGAAGGGCTGAGGCCTGCAAAGTCATGTTCACTTTGGATGTATTTAGTAATGACTGTTCTGAATCACTGAACATCAATAACCTTCTACAAGTATACTTCCTAAATTTGAAAAGGATGTCAGCTTTTGCTGGACAATTTAGTGACCATCTCCTAATCTAATTTCAGCTATAGGTTAAATAATAATTGAATGATATTGGATAGAACTGAGTTATCAATAAAATATAAGTATGCATATGGGAGGGAACTATAAATCAGAATCTAGATTAATTATCACTAACTTAGATAACATGAAATCTGCAGTTTTGCAACAGCAATATAGGGCACAGGCATAAAAAAATACTATAAATTACAAATATAAAGAGTGCAAAACAAAATGAATAACAAGTTAGAGTTAATTTGTTCCTGGGCCATTTTGAAATTTAATGGTGGAGGTCCAGAAGCTGCTTCTGAGTTGTTTAATGTGGGTCTTCAGCCTCTCGTGCTTCTTTCCTAATAGTAGTCGTGAGAAGAGAGCATGTCCTAGATGATGGTGGGTAGTTAGTGATAGATGCTGCCTTCTTAAAGCGCTGCCTCTTGAAGTTCTCCTAGAAAATAAGGAAGGTTGTATCAGCAATGGAGCTGGTTGGGTCTACTAACCTCTGCAGCCTCTTGCAATCCTATGCATTGGAACCAGTCATACGGGAATCAGTCAGAAGGTTTGCCATCATACATCTGTAGAAATTTGCAAAATATTTGGTGACATGTCAAATCTCCTTAAACACCTAATGAAATAGAGTTACTGATGTGCCTTCTTCTTGATTGCATTGATGTTTTGGATCAAGAATAGATCAACAGAAGTGTGGATAGACAGGAACTTGGAGCACCTCGCCCTCTTACTTCTGGACTAGTGTGTATTCTCCAAATTTCCCCCTCCTAAATTCCATAATAAATTCTTTAGTCTTGCTGGAGTTGAGTGCAATGTAGTTGTTGCAACAGCACTTTTATGCCTCCTTGACAAGAGCTGAGTTTGTACCAACTGCAGTGTTGTCACCTGTAAATTAATAGAAGACACTTGAACTATACTGTTGGAGAACTGTTCGAGGTCACAATGTGTAAAATATCTTCAATTCCTAAATATATAATTTATGTTGATAAGTGTCTTTGACAAAATGACACATAATAACCTACAGCTCATACAAAATCCAAGAACATTTATGCTGGAATACAGGACTGGAGATCAACCTTTTGTAAATTTAAGGAGCAGATAATATGTAAGTAAAGTGAGGGTTCACAAAGTATCATTAGTGGGACAGGACTAAGGTAAATCTGAACTTTATAAACATATTTAGTACAAAAGAATAACAATGGAAAATACATGGTTCATTAGGGCAATCTGCTCATGGAGCCAGACAATATCGTCAAGCTCCTAATTGAATAGTTTTCATTGTTATTTTCACAAAGAAAACATAATTTGTTGTTGGAGTATTCAGCAGGGATGAGAAAAGATGAAATTATAATCCAAGTCTTCATAAATACAGAGGTTCTTGGTGCCTTAGCAGATTAAAGTTGGATAATTTTCCAGGGGTGGGATTGCATTGAGAGGAGGGGAGGGGATTGCTGGGGCTCTAGCTGAGCTTGGTGAATCCTCTCTGGTCACAAGTAAGTTACCTGATGACCAGATGACAGAAATTATAGTTCCTATTTTCAACATGGCAGCAGAGCAAAGCTTGGCAGTACCAAACATGTGATTTTAACATCAATAGTAGGAGGAGTTATCAGAAAACTTCTGAGTGACAGATTGAATGATCACCTGGAAAGTCAAGGACCTTTCAGAAATAGCTGATGCAAATTTGTCAAGGGCAGATTCTGTCTGACCAACCTGAGTGATTGGTATGAAGAGGAACAAATTGTATTGATGAGAGCAGTGCAGTAGGTATGGCTTACACGAACTTCAGTAATGTCTTGACAGCATCACACACAGGACAAAGGTCCAAATTCTTCGAAGCCAGTTCGTAAACTAGATACAGAAATGGTTTGTCAATAGAATACAGAGACTGACTGCAGAGGGTTATTTTTGTGACAGGGTGCCTAGTAACGTTCAACAGGGATCAGTTTGGGATCCTTACTGTTTGTTATATATGTGAGGTACTTAACTGTAGATATGGGAAGCTGAATTAGTAAGTTTGCAGATGAGCTAAGATTCATGGAGTTGATGACAGTATTGAGTTTAGTCTTTGGCTACAGGGTGATATCAATGTGAATTGAATTGAATTGACTTTATTACTTACATCCTTCACATACATGAGGAGTAAAAATCTTTACGCTATGTCTCTGTCTAAATGTGCATTGTGCAATTATAGTAATTTATAATAAATATTAAGTACAACAGGTTAGTCAATATAACATAGAAATACAGTTACATCAGCATGAATTAAGCACTTTTATGAGCTGGTGGAAGAAGCTGACCCGGAACCTGTTGGTCCTGGCTTTTATGCTGTGGTACCATTTCCCAGATGATAGCATCTGGAACAGTTTGTTGTTGGAGTGACTTGAGCCTCCAATGATCCTTCGGGCCCTTTTTACACACCTGTCTTTGTAAATGTCCAGAATAGTGGGAAGTTCCTATCTACAAATGCACTAAGCTATCTGCACCACTCTCTGCAGAGTCCTGCAATTGAGGGAAGTACATTTCCTATAGCCAGGCATTTGATATAGCCAGTCAGGATGCTCTCAATCGTACCCCTATAGAAAGTTCTTAGATTATGGGGGGCCATACCAAATTTCTCCAACCATCTGAGGCAAAAGAGGCACTGTTGTGCCAGTATCACGGCCAGTATGTGAGTTCCTCGGTGATGTTTAAGCCAAGGAACATAAAGCTGTTCACCCTCTCTACACCCAGTCAATTGATATCTATAGGGGTTAACCTGTCTCCATTGCTCCTGTAGTCCACAACCAGCTCCTTTATTTTTGCGACATTGAGTGAGAGGATGTTTTCCTGACACCCTTGTGTCAGGGTGATTAAATTCACTCTCTGTAGGCTGCCTTATTATCATTTGAGATTTGGCCAATCAGCAAATTTAATTAGCAGATTGGAGCTGTGGTGGTGACACAGTCATGGAGAGTAAAGAAGAGGTCTTAGTACACAGCCCTGAGGGACTCCAGTGTTGAGGGTCAGAGTGGCAGAGGTGAGGGTGCCCACTCTTACCACCTGCTGGCAATCTGATAGGAAGTACGGGATCAAGCTACACAATGCAGGGTGAAGGCAACTCCTTACCTTTTAGAATAGCTATAGATAAGGATAGGTATAATTGGAGTAGGACATATTATGAGGGCATAAGGTAGGAACTAAGAAACGTTAATTGGGAACATCTTTTCTCTGGCAGGTTCACATCAGACATGTGGAGGCTGTTTAAAGGTGAACTGCATAGAATAGAAGTAAGGTAGATGGTAGGATAGGGATGGAGAGGAGAGATAAGAAAACCTTGGATGTCCAGAGAGATGATGAATTGTTGTCAAGATGAAAAAGGAAAAGTATGCAAAGCTTTATAAGTTAGAATTAAACAAATTACATGATGAGATTGCTGAGCCTTTGACCAGTTTCTTGTCCTCTCTAGCCACAGGCAGGGACCTAGAGGACTGTCAAGTGGCTAATGTTGTACCCCTATTTAAAAGAGAACAAAAAAAAGTTCCTGGGAACTACAGACCGGAGAGATTCACATCAGTCATAGGGCAATTGCTGGAGAAAATTCTTAGGGGTAGGATATGTGAGCATTTGGAAACACATAGCCAAGTTAGCAAGAGTCAGAATGGTTTTGTGCATTGGCAGGTCGTGCCTTACCAACTTGATTGATTTTTTGACACGGTGACAAGAGAGATTGATGAGGGTAGGGAAGTGGATGTTGTCTACATGGATTTTATTAAGTCGTTTGGCAAAGTCCCTCATGGGTGGCTAATCTAGAAGATTAAGATGCATAGGATCCATGAAGAATTAGCTGTTTAGATTCAGAACTGGCTTGCACATAGAAGACAGAGGGTTGTGGTCAAAGGGACTCATTCAAGCTGGAGGTCTGTGATTAGAGCTACAGTCGGCTCTCATTATCTGCGGGGGATTGGTTCCAGGACCCCCGCGGATACCAAAATTCATGGATGCTCAAGTCCCTTATTTAACATGTATCAGTGAGGTGGTCTTTAGGACCAAGCAGAACCCCGGACTTTATTTAACATGTCTCTGTGTGGTGGACATTAGGACCTGGCAGTACAGCTCTGAATCCGCAGTGTTTCTGTTCACGAAAATAATCACGATCAAGATTGAAAATAAGGTGGAAGTAATAAAGCGATCGGAAAGAGGTAAAACACTATCGGTCATTGGAAAAGCATTAGGCTACAGTCGGTCAATGATCGGAACAATTTTAATGGAGGATGTGAAAGGCCCTGCCCTGATGAAAGCTACAATTATTACTAAGCAATGCAGTGGTTAAATTATTGAAATACATATGTTTCTTAAGTGTTTTATATGCATGCAAAGGTAAAATATGTACTATATACTAAGAAAAACGTTTGACTAACTAACACTAAATAATACCGGATGTACCTGTTCCGACTTCAAATCCGACTTAAAGACAGACTCAAGAATGGAGTCTGTCTTCATTCATAACCTGGGGACTGCCTGTACATTTAAGTCATTTCTAGATTACTTATAATACCTAATACAATGTAAATGCTATGTAAATAGTTGTTATACTGTATTGTTTAGGGAATAATGACAAGAAAAAATAGTCTGTATGTGCTTAAGCAATGAGTGCTGGAGAGAGAACTTACGGGTTTTCCCGATCCACAGTTGGTTGAATCCACACATAAAGAATCCACAGATAAGGAGGGCCGACTGTATTCCACAGGGATCTGTGCTCGGATCTCTGCTGTTGGTGATGTATATAAATGGACCTGAATGAAAATGTAGATGGATTTGCAGATGATACCAATATTGGTAGAGTTGTGGATAGTTTAAAGACTGTCACAATATAGATCGGTTGCTGATATGGGCAGAGAAATGGCAGATGCAGTTTAACCAAGATAAATGTGAGGTGTTACACTTTGGTAGGACAGATGAAAGGAGACAGTACACTGTTAATGGCAGGATCCTTGAGGATGTTGCTAAGCAGAGAGATCTTGGAAAGCAAGTTCATAGCACCTTGAACATGACCAGACAGGTTGTTAAGATAGTTTAAAAGGTTATGGAATGTTTGCTTTTATTAGTTGAGGCATTGAGTTCAAAAATCAAGAGGTTATGTTATAACTTTATAAAACTCTGGTTCGGCCACATCTGGAAGACTGCATACAGTTCTGGTCGTCCCACTATAAGAACATTGTAGAGGCTTTGTATAGGATGTTGAAGAGGTTTACTAGGATGCTGCCTGCTATCATGAGAGGCTAGCTAAACTTGGGTTGTTTACTCAGGAGTGCCAGAGGCTGAGTGGAGACCTGATAGAGGTTTACAAGATTATGAGAGCCATTGATAAATATGGACAGAGAGTATCTGTTTCCCAGGGTTGAAATCTCTAATACCAGGGGCCATGCATTGAATGTGAGAGGGGGCAGATTCAAAGGGAATGTGAGGGGTAAGATTTTTACTTAAAGAGTTGAAGATGCGCTGCCTGGTATGGTGGTAGAGGGAAATATATTGGTGTCTTTTAAGAGATATCTGGATCAGCACATGGATGTAAGGAAGATGGAGGGATATGGACATGGTGTAGGTAGGAGAAATTAGTGTTCGGGTATTTTTGATTTGCTTTTTAGCTGGCTCGAATCAACATCTTGGCCAGATGGCCTGTTCCTGTTGCTGTTGATGTACTGTTCTATGTTCTAGTATTGACTATTCACTAAGGTATTCACTAAGGAGAAGGATATTGAATTGTGTAAGGTAAGGGAAACAAGAAGGGAAGCTATGGAAACTATGACAATTAAAGAGGAGTAAGTACTGGGGCTTTTAAGGAATATAAAAATGGATAAATCTCCAGGTCCTGACAGGATATTCCCTAGGACTTTGAGGGAAGTTGGTGTAGAAATAGCAGGGGCTCTGACAGAAATATTTCAAACATCATTAGAAACGGGGATGGTGCCAGAGGATTGGCGCATTGCTCATGTGGTTCCATTGTTTAAACAGGGTTCTAAGAGTAAACCTAGCAAATATAGGCCCGTCAGTTTGACTTCAGTGGTGGGTAAATTAATGGAAAGTATTCTTAGAGGTGGTATATATAATTATCTGGATAGACAGGGTCTGATTAGGAATAGTCAGCATGGATTTGTGCATGGAAGGTCATGTTTGACAAATCTTACTGAATTTTTTGAAGAGGTTACAAGAAAAGTTGACGAGGGCAAAGCAGTGGATGTTGCCTATATGGTCTTCAATAAGGCCTTTGACAAGGTTCCGCATGGAAGGTTAGTTAGGAAGGCTCAATCGTTAGGTATTAATATTGAAGTAGTAAAATGGATTCAACAGTGGCTAGATGGGAGATGCCGAGAGTAGTGGTGGATAACTGTTTGTCAGGTTGGAGGCTGGTGACTAGTGGTGTGCCTCAGGGATCTGTACTGGGTCCAATGTTGTTTGTCATACACATTAATGATCTGGATGATGGGGTGGTAAATTGGATTAGTAAGTTTTCAGATGATACTAAGGTAGGAGGCGTTGTGGATAATTAAGTAGGTTTTCAAAGCTTGCAGAGAGATTTAGGCCAGTTAGAAGAGTGGGCTGAAAGATGGCAGATGGAGTTTAATGCTGATAAGTGTGAGGTGCTACATTTTGGTAGGAATAATCCAAATAGGACATACATGGTAAATGGTAGGGCATTGAAGAATGCAGTAGAACAGAATGATCTAGGAATAATGGTGCATAGTTCCCTGAAGGTGGAATCTCATGTGGACAGGGTGGTGAAGAAAACTTTGTTATGCTGGCCTTTATAAATCAGAGCATTGAGTATAGGAGTTGGGATGTAATGCTAAAATTGTACAAGGCATTGGTAGGGCCGAATTTGGAGTATTGTGTACAGTTCTGGTCACCAAATTATAGGAAAGATATCAACAAAATAGAGAGAGTACAGAGAAGATTTATGAGAATGTTACCTGGGTTTCAGCACCTAAGTTACAGGGAAAGGTTGAACAAGTTAGGTCTTTATTCTTTGGAGCGTAGAAGGTTGAGGGGGAACTTGATAGAGATATTTAAAATAATGAGGGGGATAGATTGAGTTGATATGGATAGGCTTTTTTCCATTGAGAGTAGGGGAGATTCAAACAAGAGGACATGATTTGAGAGTTAGGGGGAAAAAGTTTAAGGGTAACACAAGGGGGAATTTCTTTACTCAGAGAGTGGTAGCTGTGTGGAATGAACTTCCAGTAGAAGTGGTTGAGGCAGGTTCAGTATTGTCATTTAAAGTAAAATTGGATAGGTATATGGATAGGAAAGGAATGGAGGGTTATGGGCTGAGTGCAGGCCAGTGGGACTAGATGAGTGTAAGTGTTGGCCCGGACTAGATAGGCTGAGATGGCCTGTTTCTGTGCTGTAATTGTTATACGGTTATTGTGTCCAGTTTTGGTCACCACATTATAGATAGGATTTGGTTGTGCTGGAGAGGGTGCAGAGGAGATTCACCAAGGTATTGTTTGGAATGAGGCAGTTCAGTTATGAGGAGAGACTGGAGAGGATAGGTCTGTTTACCCCAGAGCATAAGAGGCTCAGACTCAAAAACATTTACTTTTCCCAAGCTGACAAGATGATCAACCCCTCCATCCATTAAGCCACCCCACGACACTCCCCAACACCACTAGTTTATCATATCCTGTCAGAGTCACCTTATATACAGATGTAGGCCTCTGTTAGCCTCGATAGACCATGGATTTGCGCCTTAGAAAGTTTCCAGAGCGCAAACCTGGGCAAGTTTTTTTTTATGGAAGACCGGCAGTTGATGTACAGATACTAAAGATGTACAGAGACCTGGCGTCACTCTATGTATATTCAATTAGTCTATGTATATAAGCTAATCTATGTATTTAGATTTAGTGTGCTTTATTATTGTGTTCTTTATGCTTATTGTGTTTTTTATACTGCATCAGATCAAGAGTAATAATCAGTTTATTCTCCTTTACACTTGTGTACTGGTGAATAACAATAAACGTTCTTGAATCTATGAGGGGACATGGCTGAGATATATAAACCTGTAAGGGGTAGACTGCAGGAACCATTTATGCATATCAGGAATAGATAAAACTAGAAGACATAGGTTTTGGGTAAGCGGTAAGAGATTTAAAGAGATTTGTGGGGTTTGAGAGGAAGTGGAGTGTAGATAGATTGGATCTTTTTTAACCCAGAGAATACCAAGTACCTGGAATAAATTTCCTGGGAAAACATGAAAGTAGAGTCACTGACAGCATTTGTGAAGTGTCTGGAGGAGAATTTGAGTCATCTAGCCAGGCCAAGTGCTGTATGATGGGATTAATACAAATGGGTGCCTATTGGTTGGTAGGGGCACAGTTCGACAACTGGTTTGCTTCCATGCTGAATGGGTTTGTAATTCTATGAGGATATTTGTGAAAGACATGTGTCAATGAGGAGAAATCTATTTTACCACACAGACCTTTGCTTCTTTACAATTCACATACAATGTATTGGGCAATAAAGTAAATGCAAGCTTGTTGAGTTCAGTGACAACATCAAAATGGAGAAGGCAGTAAATCCCATGGTGCTGCTGAAGGTGTTCATCAAGACTGAAGCGAGTTTCCTAATGACAGCACAGGGGAGAGCATTGAGAGGTTAGGACTGTTCTGAGGCTTCTGTGCATTATTAAAGAGCACTCATTGTGAACTGCAGGAGCATTGTGTTATTGTGCATGCTGATATTACAGCTGGTACATTAATGACTGCTCTCTCTGGTGGCTGAAAATTTCCCATGGCACTTTGTGAAAGGCAGAGGTATCCTTATAGTATCCTGTCTCAAGCTTATGAAACTTTCCTATACACAAATATATCTACTTCCTTTCCATGCAATTATAATGATGCCTACAGTTCAAACTGTCCTGTTAACAGTGAAGTGATATACAATATCTTATTAATTTGAAAAATATTACATAAATGTAGGTTATTTATTTCTTTTACAACAATTATGCTTCATTTGCACCAGCAACAAATAAAATAAAAAATGAATTAACAGACTTTTCTGGAAGATTGCATCAAATATGCATAATAAAGGCACTATGTATAGTTTTTTGCATCTAAATTCAAAACCAGAAAGCAAAGATATGATCTTTGAAATGTGTGCTGATGTAAATCCAAAAAACAGAAATGAGCTGTATGGAGTTTATTTAATCTAAGCATCATATCCTTGCAAAAATCAGGCAAATCTCCCTACTGAACATGTACTTGCCTTGATAAAATATTTAGCAATGATATTAAAAAAAAATCTTTATTGAAAGAGAAAAAGATGCCGGGGATAAACTGCCTTGAAAGGTAATGGAGACAAAAGCATTAGGGACATTCAAACTATAGTTGGATGCTACAACGGCAGAACTGTGTTAGTAGTGGAACTGGTTTTGAAGGGATTAATAACCATTTTTCATCCTTGAGGTCTCTGATGCATTACTCAATTTGTATTGGTTTCCTCTTTAATCAAGACTCAATATGAACTTCTCTGAACTCCTTTCACCATCATTGTGAATGATTTGCAACATTCTGAAATAATCTGGGGCAATGTTAATGTGAATTAATCTTTTATTAAATGCCGTGCCTTAGATACATTAGTAATGGCATTGCAATGCATTTGAAGAGTGCAAAACTTGCCTATCAGTTGCAAGGTTAAAAGGTCAGTTCTCATTTTTTTTTATTCAGCCGTTAATGTTTCTCAAGCGGCCCTAATTATGGGCACTGCAGATACTTCTCAGGACCCATCCAGAGACAGAAGGATTAGTGAATCTATCCGAAGTGTTCCCCTAGGATAACACTGACCATTAAGATGAGGTAAGAATTTTATTAGCATTTAGGTATCTCCGTCACATGCACAATACCTCCTTAAAAATTCACGTAGGTCATAAAACACACCTTTATGATTCTGTTTTGCTGCTGATGCAGCTGATTTGCAGGTCACTGTTCTTCAAGTTGGTTCAGAATTTTTATATTAGAAGGTACATTAAAAACTTCCAGGATGGATAGCTTGCAACTTTTTCTAGCTATTTTTGTAGAGCTTACAGGCAGCTAACACGAACTAAGTCAATTACAAATCAAACTAGATTGACATTCAGACACCTGCCAAGAGAAGGAGCACATAATAGCAAGGAGCAAATACCCCTCTGATGCTTCTTAGACTTCACTTAAATGGGGTAAAAGAAGAGAAGTACAGATAAATCAAAAAGCACCTATTGAAGGAGAAACCAGTTAATGCTTCAGGTCAAAGACATTTCATCAGAGCTAAGAAAGAGAAAGCAAGATAGTCTAATAAAAGAGAAGGCGTGGGAGAGCAAATTGAATGACTATAATAAGGTGAAATAATGGCTAGCCATTTCATGGAGTGTAGCTTCTTTGTTTAATATGTTACAAAGGTTGTGGTATTGTGTGGTCTGCCCTCCTAAGATGTGCTGATTAGGGTAGAATATATAAATGAAAGGAAAAAGGAGCAGAACAATGCTATGCACAAATGAATTCCTGATATGAAGCCAAAAAAATAGCAAGTTATCTAAAGTTGTAGAATTCAATATTGAGTTGTGAGTACTGTAATGTGCACAGGTGTTCCCTGAGCTTACATTAGGTGTTATTGTAATGATGCAGGAGACCATGGATGAGTTAGAGGGGTATGATGAATTGTCAAGGCAGGTAACTAGAAGCTGGTTGGGAAGAGGCGTACTGAAGGTAAATGTCAGAGTCAGTGAGTTTGTAAAAGTTGTCAGTAGATAACCGTCTCTGGTGATGGAGACAGCAAAACCAGGGAAGAAAACCATCTCTGGCAACCAACAAAAGTTGTACACGATATTCCCTTGGAGTTATGAAACATAACAATAACTTTTTCAACCCAGAATGAGGTCATGTTGGTGCTAGATGTCTATCAGAGTATTACTTCCATTCCACGCAGCAGCTCTTTCTGTGTAGCTTTGTAATTTCTTTTCTCAGTGGTATACCTAGCTAATACTGACTTGAAGGTCAAATGGAACCTTCTTCAGTCAAGTTTGTAGGAAATCCATTCCACTTTCAGCTACATGAATCCCAAATATCTTCCTTCCACAACAGCCTTCCCTGAAGCTCTTCTAGCAATATAGTATGTCCTCCACCATGAAACTCTGCATGCCCATTGTTCCATTCTGAAAATGTCTGGCTAATATTTTCACTGCAGGACCCATGACTAAAGCTTTTGGATACACTGGAATTTTCAGTCTCATGTCATAAAAGTTTATGACATAAGCAATCATTGCTCTGCCATTTCTGTGCTGGTCATTCTAGCCTAATCACAATCTCTGACACTTAGTCCAAAGGCTTAACAGTACTAAGGGAACTAAGTAAGGTGAAAGGAAGCCAGCGTGTATAACTGGCCTCTCATTGTGATGTGTACTAGATAGATTTCCACATAAAATTCTGGTGGTGGGACTCATTCCGATCAAGAAAATGTTACTATCACTGAATCCTCATTTGAGGAGGCACTGAAATCAGGAGGAATTATATCTTAAAATCTGAAAATTATTAGGAATGTTACTGTAAACTGAATAAGTTAGCTGTTTCACTGATTTGGTTCATGTAGAAAATAAATGGAATATAAAATCTACAAGGATGAACAAGCATTCAGTTACAGAAACTGATAGTACAGTAATTTATTGTTCAATAAATAACTGCCACAAGGCCATTTATTTGATCTATTTCCCATAAAGTGTAGTTAAAAGGAAGACTGTATTAACTATAGCTTCTGTCATTGAGCAGTCCTCTAGTGATTCAGTGAGTCAATCAGTCAACCTGACTCACCGATCCCTCACGTGTGACAGACTCTAGATTCCTTCCACAATCTGAAAGAAAAATAGAAGCCTTTGAAGTCCACAGCAGCTTTTCCAGTGTTTGCAGACTGATGACGGTAATAAGCCAATTAGTAATGTTGGTTAATGTTAGTCACTTTGTGCCAACTTGCCAACATTTCGCAATGTGAGTCCCAGCAAGTTAGGGTTTTTTGTGAGGATGCAAAAGACCTAAACATGCCGACAGCTTTTTGCCAGCTTTTTTTCTGCACTCTGGAGATCCAACGCTGCTCCAATTTTTGTTTAGCTGAACATGATTGGCCTAGTTCAAAGTTCGAAGTACATTTATTACCGAAGAATGTAAACATCATATAACCTTGAGAGTTGTATCCTTATAGGCAGCCACAAAACAAAGAAACTGAAAAGAACCCATAAAAAAGAGGACAGTTAAACATCCGATTTGCAAAGAAAAAAGAGAAAGATAACAAATTGTGCAAACAATAAAAGGAAGCAAATAAAATTCAGAACAAAACGGAATCCACACACACGAATTCTGGATCAGCCAGAGCGGGCCAGAGACTCAGCCTCAATTCAGTGCAGACACAGACATCCCACCCTGTAAAAACTCATTTCAGGGAGGTAGCACCCCCGCCTGCCCCCCCCCCCCCCAGTTGACCTTCAAGGATGTATGTAATACTTTGTTTAGTGATTTTGTCTAATCTGTAAACCAAGTTGAGCACATGCAGAAAATGTGACTTATATTATATTATATAATCATGAAGTCATTTTTTTATTCTATTACAAATTTAAGCAAGTCTACAGGGAGTTTGGCTTCATCATGTAAGACATCAATAGAGTAGCTTCTTAGCAGATAGCCAGCTAGTTTAAATAACGTTAGCTATGCTAATGAACAAATGACACCTGTTAGACTCACCTCAACATGTCTTTTACAGTCATTTAACCCACTATGGCAATAGTAAAGTCACTGTTGCAAACAGTGCAGAGAGCAACACTGTCATTATTTTTGACCCCTATTAGGCAGGGGTACACTTTAGTGTAGTCTAGGGTGAAGTATGTTCTATATTTTCTTTTTTTTGAAACACTCTGCCATGGTGCGGCAGGACACTAAACTGAACTGATGGACAATGAAAGAGAGAGACAGAGGTCAACTGTAAAGCCCGCCCACAGAGAAAACTGATAGGTCTACTTAGCACGAAGACAGACCAATTAGGATGTTCCCTCTCTCTCTTCCTCTTCCTCTCAAAAAAAACAATTTCCGGAATATTGTATCTAAATTGCGGGTGTCAGGGAGCTGTTATCAATATGCGGGAGGCTCCCAGAACTTTTGGGAGAGGTGGGATGTTTGCAGATCCAAGTGAACATGCTGGAGCTGAAGTGGTCCAACCCTTGCCTCTAGTCCTGACACCCTGCCTTTCAATCTGATCCAGCGTTTAAATCGCCCAAACATCGGGTCATTCCTCACTTGAGGACTCAGGCCCTGTCACTTCGATACACTCTGGGCCTAGACCTTGCTGACACATTTTGGTTCATAGCTGGATTTTTCAAATTGGCCTGGCACTAAGATTAATCAAACCTCGGATCTTTCCTCACTTTTGGTTTAGGTAGATGAGCCTCAATTCTTGCTTGCCTTTGCTCGCCTTGGATCTGCCTCAACCTCACCTTGACTTTGCCTCACTCATGCTCACTTCAACCCCCGACTCAGCCTCACCTTCGCCCACCTCTCCATTGTTTGCAGTGATCATTTATCATAAATTTTACCATAATAAGTGTTATTAATAAAGTATTTATTTGTATTCTTGTTCCATTTGCCAGCATTAAGTAGTCAGTAAGCTTCACCAACACCATCTTAAACTGGGAAGTTTAACAGTTCAGGGAATAAAATGGCTGATGTGATTATTTTTAAAATAGAATGAATCACTCTTTGTAAAAAGCTATTAACGTCTTCCTTAAAACTTGCCATTGATTTTACAGCACATTATGGAACTCAAGGGATAGATCTGAATACTTCGCTTTCAGATTACAGCTACTAACTATTTAGCCCCTGAGGCAGAAAGTTGCCTCTTGTTACATGTACTAAGCACACCCTGTATCCACATTCAACTCCTCTTCTGAATGTGATTGTATTATCCTTTGAATGCTGGAATGCTTTTCTATTGCAATCCCCGTCTCGTATTCGGTTCCAGACAACTGTCATGGAAAAGAATAGATGCCCACCACTATAGCATGATTTTAACAACCGTGACCGAAGATGAATTTCTGCACCAGTTCTATGGTAGAATCCAGATATTTCATAAAAAATTGTTTTAAAAGAAAGATTCAATATTACTCAGCGTCATATAAATCAAAAGAATTGCTCTCCTGTTGGTATTGGCTTACATCCACTGTACACAATCTCTCTCTTGTGAATCAGCTGACAATATATGATTAGATTGAAGCCACAATTCAGCTGAATTTCAGACCAGTAGAGAAAAATAAAAAAACACTTTTCAATCACCCATCTCTGGCTGATGCCCAGGTGAAGAAAGTTAAAAGGCCACATTTCTGTACTTGTCAATGGTCTTCCCAGACCTTTTCCTTCCTGTTCTCCTGTGGTCCACTCTCCTCTCCTATCAGATTCCTTCTTCTCCAGCCCTTGACCTTTCTCACCCAGCTGGCTTCACCTCTCACCTTCCAGCTAGCATCCTTCCCCTCCCCCGCCTTTTTATTCTGGTATCTTCCCCCTTCCTTCTCAGTCCTTCCAAAGGATCTCAACGTGAAAAGTCGATTTCACTTTTTTTCCATAGATGCTACCTGGCCTGCTGACTTCCTCCAGCATTTTGCATGGACTGAGGAGCAAGTTTTGTTTCTAGGGAATGTGACACTCATCTACTCTATTCTGTTTTCATTGTACATGGATGTGAGTTTTCAACCCACATCCTACACACTTCTCCTGACATTGTTTCTTTTTCTCTCAGCTGCCTATATTGCTGCCTACATGTTTGCAATATCTAAGCTGCCTTGACTGTGCTTTTCATGAACTGCCTTTTTTCTAGTACTTCATCTTATGGGGTTGGCACCTCCAGCCTGGCTTCTGAAAGCTCTGAAGTGTTGCATGTCTGTTTGCACCTTTCTAAGGTTAGCCAAGTCCAGTGGTAACTGTGCACCCAACTTGGATTCCTGGTGTGGTTTTGCAGATTGGGTTTCTTTATTGTTGCTGCAGGTATTATCACTCAGAGGAGACAGTGTCAACAACTGAACATTCCAAGACCTTCACAAACTAAAGAGTGTTGTCATGTGTGAAGCGTATAACCAGATTCCACAAATAATTCAAAGTACATATCCATCACCATGTATAACCCTGAGATCCATTTTCCTGTGGGTATACTCAATGAGTCCGTAACAGAATAATAATATTGGAATCAATGAAAGACTGCATCAATATGGTGTTCAACCACTGTGCAAAAGATGACAAACTGTGTAAATGCAAAAGAAAGAAATAATAATAATAATAAATAAATAAACAATAATTATCAGGAGCATGAGATGAAGAGTCCTTGAAAGTGATTCCATAGGTTGTGGGAACATTTCAATGATGTGGCAAGTGAAGCTGAGTAAAGTTACCCATTTGGTTCAAGAGCTTGATGGTTGAGGGGTAATATCTGTTCCTTAAGCTAGTGGTATGAGTTCTTGGTCTCCTGTACCTCTTTTCAAATGGCAGCAGCAAGAAAAGAGCATGGTGGGAGGAGGGGAAGGGGGAAGTATCTGATGATGGATGCTGCTTTCCTGTGACAGTGCTTGATGTTGATGTTCTCAATGGTGGGGAGGGCTTCACCCATGATGGATTCAGTCGTTAATGAGTAAATTCTTCCAATTATGATGTTATAAATATCTGTCAACAATATTAGGCAAGTGTTCCACTGCTCCTGGTTGTATGTAATTCATTGGTGCCGACAACACTTTCAAAGCTACATGTGTTGTAATGCATCATATATTTTCTCCATAATCTTGTACGAGGACTTCCAAAGTATGTTACAATTTGATCCTGTAGTCAAAGAGCTACACTAAGTTTGTGAGCTGGCTTCATCACTAGAAGTCACCAATAAGCACTACAGCCTTGTTTGGCTGGCAGTGACTGGGGCCATTCCACATAAATCCTTCCTGTACAAATGAAATATCATCCCAATGGGCACAGCTCTCAAGGTAGCTGTGGTGGGAAAGAGATAATTGCTCACCTCTTTGCAAATGGTGCATTTGTTAAGCGGATGTGGAGAGAGATGCAAGGATCTTTGTCAAGGTTCATTCCAAGCAGCTGCAGACACACTACTGGATGGAAGATACTCATTAGTCTGTCTGAAATTTGTAGATCTTCCACCACAGTGATAACAGACTTCAAGTACCTGGGCATCAATACCTCGGAGGATCAATAAGGAGCCGAACACATTGATACTTTTGCAAAGAATTTGTTAGGAGATTCAGGAGATTTGGTACTTTACCAAAGAATCTTGCAAATTTCTATAGCCGTACAGTAGAGCGCATTCTAATTAGTTGCAGCATAGCAAGGACTGCAAGAGGCTGGTGAGGGTTGTAGACTCAGCAAGCACCAATACAGGCACAATCCACCACACCATTCAAGGACATCTTAAAGTGGCTCTTCCTCAAGAAAATGGGATCCATCACCTAGGGCCCTCGGCTTCCAGAACATGCCCTCTTCTCATTACCACCATCAGAATGGAGGTGCTGAGCCTAAAGACCCACACTCAATGATTCAAGAGCACCTTCTTTCCCTCTGACATCAGATTTCTGAATAGTCCATGAACCCATGAACACTACTTCATTTTTCCTTTTTTTGGCACTATTTATTTATACATAGTGGCCACTTTATTAGATACACTTTTACATCAGCTCGTTAATGCAAATATCCAATCAGCAAATCATGTGGCAGTAACCCAATGCCTAAAAGCATGCAGAAGTGATCAAGAGGTTCAGTTGGTGAACATCAGAATGAGGAGGGAATGTGACCTAAGTGACTTTTACTGTAGAATGGTATGAAAAAAAAGAAAAAAATTCCAGTAAGCAGCAGTTCTGTGAGTGAAAATGTTGTGTTAATCAGAGAGATCAGAGGAGAATGACCAGACTGGTTCAAGCTGACAGAAAGGAGACAGCAACTCAAATAATCACTCATTATAACAGAGGTGTGCAGAAGAGCATCTCTGAATGCACAACATGTCGAACATTGAAATGGATGGGCTACAGCAGGAGAAGACCATGCCAGATTCTACAGAACAGAGTGTATAGTAATTTTTGTCTTTACACTGTACTACTACCGTGAAACAACAAATTTCACATTATATAAGTCAGTAGTAATAAATCTGATTCTAATTCTGCTTATGACCGTCACATTCTACGCTGCAGGAGTACGTACTGATGGATGCAATTAAGCAAAGGTGCAGCCAAGGCAAAGGACCTGTAGCGAGAGATCACAGTCTCAGTTCCTTCCACTACTGCAAGGGGGAAACCCCACAATGCTGAGTTCAGAGGAAAATCCTCGAACATTTAAATGGATTATCATCTCAACAAGTCACATGAGCTGAAGTGGTGCTATGATTTTGAAAAACAGAAGATTTAACACGATAGAATGTATTGACCGTGTGACACTGACAATGTAAAAAGTTTTGAACTGTGTTTACTCTCTTGTATATTTTTCAATTATGAAAAGGGTTTATTTTTGAAAGAGCCAGCTTAGTAGATTGTAAACTCTCACATCAGCTATCTTTGTTCTTTATACAGGTTACCTGCCTGGAAATCCAAGTGCTGAAACTTCTTTATTTGCTCCATTGTGCATTCCTCCAATTCTCAGTACAAGGCAGTGTGTTATTTCAAGGGCTCACTGAAAGCATTGTTATTCTGATTCAGACACAGAGACTAAAATTCAAAGTTTCATTAGCCTCTGAAACCACATCTCAGTATCTGCTCTGATTTACTCCCCAAGATTCTGGAAGATGGTAAGTAATTACATAACAAATGAAGTCACCTTCATGTAGTCCGAAACAAAACTTCTTAAAGTAGCTTTCACTGCAGGGATAGGCAAACTTTGGAAGCTTTTATATTAAAATGTGTTGGAAAAACAATTCTTAAAGAAGTAGCAACCTGTTCTAAGTAAACACAATGTCAGCTGGATAAGATAATAAAGGGTGGGATGAGAGCTTGTAGAACATTCAAAGATTCGAAGTACATTTAATATCAAGGTACGTATGCAGTATACAACACTGTGATCCTTCTTCCCCACAAACAGCCACAAAACAAAGAAAACCATGGAGCTTGTTCAATGAAAAACACCAACCACCTCCTCCCCACATGTAAAAAAACAAATCATGAAAACAACAACAAAGAACTGAGCAAAATCACAGAATACAAAACACAAAATCATAAGACAAGGGTTGCATGGTATAGTGAGGCTAAATGGTCTGCATTCATAATGTATATTCTCTGTAAGTCCATCCAACTGGTCATAAAATAGTAACAAAGACAATAATATTAGATTTTATTTCAGGGAAAGTGTCAGGTAGAAGAAGAAAGTTAATATATCATGACTTGACAAAGATACTGCATGCAAGGACAAGATAGGCAGCTAACTAAGTTATAGCAATTCATTAATTAGCCAGTTCACTTTATCTTTTTTTTCAATTCATTCTTTCCTTGTGCAGCATATTCGTTAATCTAAATTAAACTGTACACTTTGAGTGTTTTAGCAATTTGTAGGAATGAAAAGGATGTGAAAACGTTCCTCTGTGATGATATATTGGGTGCAATGTAATATTGACAACGAAGGCATCTAAAGTTATCAGAAAGATCTTGTCAGTGTCTGCTTAACTTCAGCTGCACAGAGTTTAATGCAATATATTGATATCCAAGTCTAAACAGACCTTATCAAATGCCTGAAATATCAGTCAGTGCAGCAGAAATTTGGTTTTGAGTATGAATCCCCAATTTACCACTTACAATAGAAAGTACAGCAGTCACAGTCTAATTAACTGCACCAAATAAAGAAGCTTCACACATATTCAAGGAACGAAAGGAACTTCTTTTTACATGGAGGGATTAATACCTGTTCTGGTTTGCCAGGAAATAAAGTAACGGCAAACCTACTCAAATGACGATTCAATGCTAGGATTAGAGCAGCAGAACATATTAATCCCTGGGATTCTTTTTAGTATTTGGTCGATATTTCAAAGTTTCAAAGTACATTTATTATCAAAGAATGTGTAAACTATATAACCTTGAGATACGTTTGCTTACAGGCAGCCACAAAGCAAGAAACACAAAAGAACCTGACTGAAAAAAGAAATGAAGGCCAATTCCCGATGCACAGAGAAAGGGAAAACAAAACACAAATCAAGCAAACAACAGAAGCAAGCAACAATATCCTGAATTAAAATGAGTCCTTAAATCGGAACCGCAGAACAGCCTGGAATAGGCCGGAGCAGGTCCAAAGCCTTGGTATTGGTCCATCATGTTAGCAGGCATTGAGCACAGCAGCCAGGGCAGTCTTCATGGCCTCAGTGCCACGGAGAGAGGAGTGAACATAGCAGGAGAACAACCGATGCCTTTCCAGTCTATGTGAGCTGGTGTTTAGATTATACAAACAGCATATTGTGCCTTGCACTAAAACCTGGGCCAGGCACAGCAAAATGCACCAAGCTTGGACCTCGTGACCCAGCACCACGCTCTGGGCCCAGATTGCGCAGCCCAGGCCATAGCCGCTCTTAAAGTGTCAGGGAGCAGGAGTGAGTGCCATTACTATTACAAAAGAAAAACTGCTTGAAAAACTCAAAGTTCTTAAGGTGGATAAGTCACCTGGGCCAGATGGACTACAATCCAGAGTCCTGAGCGAATTGAATTGAATTGACTTTATCTCTTACATCCTTCACATTCATGAGGAGTAAAAATCCTGACGCTGCATCTCCATCTAAATGTACAATGTGCAATCATTGTAATTTATAATAATTTATAATAAATAGAATAGTCTATGTAATATAAAGTATACTCAAATCAGCATGTGTTCGTCAGTCTGATAGCCTAGTGGAAGAAGATGTCCCGCACCCTATTGGTCCTGGTTTTCATGCTGCAGTACTGGTTCCCGGATGGTAGCAGCTGGAATAGATTGTGGCTGGGATGGCTTGTGTTCCCAATGATCCTATGGGATCTTTTTACACACCTGTCCTTGTAAATGTCCTGTATCATGAGAAGTTCACAACTACAGATACACTGGGCTGTCCCTACAACTCTCTGCAGCGTCCTGCAATTAAGGGAGCTAAAGCTCCCATACCAGGTAGTGATGCAGCCAGTCATGAAGCTCTCAGCTGTGCTCCTGTAAAAAGCTCTTAGGATATAGGGGCCCATGCCAAACTTCCTCAACCGTCTGAGGTGAAAGAGGCACTGTTGTGTTTTTTCCCCAACACAGCTGGTGTGTACAGACCACGTGAGGTCTTCGGTGATGTGGATGCTGAGGAACCTGAAGCTGTTTACCCTCTCAACCCCGGATCCATTGATGTCAATAGGGGTTAGCCTGTCTCCATTCCTCCTGTAATCTACAAGCAGCTCCTTTGTTTTTGCGACATTGAGGGAGAGATTGTTTTCTTGAGACCACTATGTCAGAGAGATGACTTCTTCCCTGTAGCCCACCTCGTTATTGTTTAAGATAAGGCCAATCAATGTAGAGTCATTGGCAAATTTAATTAGCTGATTGGAACTGTGAGTGGTGATACAGTCATAAGTGTACAGGCAGTAAAGTAGGGGACTCAGTATGCAGTCCTGATGGGACTCCTGTATTGAGAGTCAGAGAGTTGGAGGTGAGGGAACCCACTCTAACAACGTGCTGATGGTCTGACAGGAAGTCCAGGATCCAGCTGCACAAGGCAGGATCAAGACCAAGGTCTCTGAGCTTCTTGTTGAGCCTGGATGGAATGGGTGCAACTATGGTGTTGAATGCTGAACTGTAGTCCAAGAACAGCATTCTCACATAAGCATCCTTCTTCTCCAGATGTGTAAGGATAGTATGTAGAGCAGTGGTTATTGCGTCATCTGTCGTTCAGTTGTCAGTAGGCGATTTGTCATGTGCCCAGTTTGGGTGGTAGCAAGCTTCAGATGTAGTCCTTGAACAGCCTCTTGAAGCATTTGCTTATTATTGAGGTAAGTGTGACAGGATGCCAGTCTTTCAGACATGCTACCTTGGTATTTTTTGGTATTGATTGAATCCTGTAAGTTGGCAGAAGAAAGATCAGCTAATATCTACACTGATTCTCAATATGCTTTTGGAATTGTTTATGATTTTGGAAACCTATGGAGACAAAGAGGATTTATTACTGCTGCAGGAACCCCAATCAAAAATGGCCAACTGGTACAAGAACTTATGAATATCATTCAACTTCTAACAGAAGTTGCTGTATTAAAATGTAAAACCACTCTGAAATGACTACAATGGAAGGCCATGGAAATACATTCATGGATAAAATTGCAAAACGGGCAGCATGGGAAGGAGTAAAAGAAATAAAAGAAGTACAGAGAACATATAAGAGTGAACCCAACAACTGGAATTATGGAAACCAAGTTGAACTCTGTATCACAGACAAACATAGAAGATATTTGAGAGATGCAAGCTCAATACTCTAAACAGGAAAAGTTGTCTTGGATGGAGAATGATGAGAGGTTAAACTGTGATGGACTATGGAAATATGGCACTAGTCATTGATTAGTAATTACATCTAAGTTGCTTCTTTATCTGACACAGCAGATATACTCCCTAGGAAACATTGGAGTGCAAAAGATGATCAACAGGTTCTCCCAATTGTGATGCAACTCAAAAATTCATAGCACAACTTTGACAAACACTTGCAAGAAGCATGACATGCCAGAAAATGAATCCTCTATGAAAATGACTCTATCGTATCTGCCTCCACTACTGTTGCCGGCAGCCCATTCCACACACTCACCACTCTCTGAGTGAAAAACTTACCCCTGACATCTCCTGTGTACTTACTCCCCAGCACTTTAAACCTGTGTCCACTTGTGGCAACCATTTCAGCCCTGGGAGAAAGCCTCTGACTATCCACACGATCAATGTCTCTTATCATCTTATACATCTCTATCAGGTCACCTCTCATCCTCCTTCACTCCAAGGAGAAAAGGCTGAGTTCACTCACCCTATTCCCATAAGGCACGATCCCGAATCCAGGCAACATCCTTGTAAATCTCCTCTGCACCCTTTCTATGACTTCCACATCCTTCCTGTAGTGAGGCGACTAGAACTGAGCACAGTACTCCAAGTGGAGTCTGACTGGGGTCCTATACAGCTGCAACATTACCTCTTGGCTCCTAAATTCAATTCCACTATTGATGAAGGTCAATACATCATACACCTTCTTAACCACAGAGTCAACCTTTGCAGCTGCCTTGAGCATCCTATGGACTCAGATCCCAAGATCACGAGTGAGGCGAAGAATAGAATGATTATGCACATTAATACGAGGCTGAGAGCATGGTGCAGGAAGGAAGGGTTCAGGTTTTTGGATAATTGGTCTTTGTTCCAGGGACATTGGGATCTGTTTCGAAGGGACGGTCTACATCTGAACCGGAGGGGTACTAACATTCTTGCAGGAGTGTTTGCCAGTGCTGCTCGGGGGGGGGGGGGGGCGGTTTAAACTAGATGTGCAGGGGGCAGGGATCCAGATCCAGAGGGTTGGTCAGAAGGAGCATGGGATTAAATGTGTAGAAGGTTTGGGTAATCTTGAGAAGGTCATCAAAATTCAGGGTGCAATTAGCCCGATGGAAGTTCAAGGAGCTGGGTTAGGTACAGTAGACAGTCTTTTAAGCAAAGAGAGGAGGAATGGGCTAAAAATTCTATACTTGAATGCATGTAGTGTCAGAAATAAGGCAGATGAGCTTGAAGCTCAGATGAAAATGGGGAACTACGATATTGTTGGGATAACGGAGACATGGCTGCAAGGGGATCAGGCCTGGGAATTGAGTGTACCAGGGTATATGTGCTATCGTAGAGACAGAAATATGGGAAGAGGGGGTGGGGTGGCCCTGTTGGTAAGGAATGAGATTCAGTCCTTAGCAAGAGGTGACTTGGGAACAGGGGAAGTAGAGTCTGTGCGGATTGAGCTGAGGAACAGCAAGGGTAAAAAGACCCTAATGGGTGTTGTGTACAGGCCCCCAAACAGTAGCGTGGATATTGGGTACAAGTTGATTAAGGAGTTAACATTGGCATGTGCTAAAGGTAATGTAGTCGTTATGGGAGATTTCAACATGCAGGTGAACTGGGAGAATCAGGTAGGTGCTGGACCCCAGGATAGGGAGTTTGTGGAGTGTCTAAGGGATGTATTTTTGGAACAGCTTGTGCTTGAGCCAACCAGGAACGAGGCTATTTTGGACTTGGTGATGTGTAATGAACAGGAATTGATAAGTGATCTTGAAGTAAAGGAGCCATTAGGACGTAGTGATCATAACATGATAAGTTTTTATCTACAATTTGAGAGGGATAAGGGCAGATCAGAGGTGTCAGTGTTGCAATTAAATAAAGGAGACTACGGAGCCATGAGGGAAGAGCTGGCCAAAGTTAAATGGGCGGATGCCCTGGCAGGAAAGACAGTGGATCAGCAGTGGCAGATATTCTTGGGCATAATACAAAAGATGCAAAAGCAGTTCATTCCAATGAGAAGGAAGAATTCAAAGAGGGGGAAGGGGCCACAGTGGTTGACAAAGGAAGTCAGAGATTGTATAGCATTAAAGAAAAAGAAGTATGACAGGGCTAAGATGAGTGGGAATACAGATGATTGGGAAAGTTTTAAGGAGCAGCAGATCTTAACTAAAAAAGCAATACGGAGAGAAAAAAATCAGGTATGAGCTCAGTCTAGCCAGGAATATAAAAGGGGATAGCAAAAGCTTTTTTAGCTATGTGAAGAGAAAGAAGATAGTTAAGAACAATGTTGGCCCCTTGAAGAATGAATTGGGAGAAATTGTTATGGGAAACAGGGAAATGGCAACAGAATTTAATGCGTACTTTAGATCTGTCTTCACCAGGGAGGACACAAGCAATCTCCCAGATGTATGGATGGGCCAGGGTCATAAGATATCAGAGGAATTGAGACAGATTGACATTAGGAAAGAAACTGTGATGAGTAGACTGGTAGGACTGAAGGCTAATAAATCCCCGGGTCCAGATGGTCTGCATCCGAGGGTTCTAAAAGAGGTGGCTCAGGAAATTGCGGATGCATTGGTAATCATTTTCCAATGTTCCTTAGATTCAGGATCATTTCCTGAAGGTTGGAGAGTGGCTAATGTTATCCCACTTTTCCAGAAGGGAGGGAAGGAGAAAACGGAGAACTATCGCCCTGTTAGCCTAACGTCAGTCGTGGGGAAGATGCTTGAGTCCATTATTAAGGACGAAATAGTGGCACATCTAGATGGCAGAAATAGGATTAGGCCGAGCCAGCATGGATTTACCAAGGGCAAATCATGCTTGACTAATCTGTTGGAGTTTTTTGAGGGTGTAACAAGGATGTTAGACGAGGGTAAGCCAGAGGATGTTGTATACCTAGATTTTCAGAAGGCATTCGATAAGGTGCCACATAGGAGATTGGTGAGTAAAATCAGAGCTCATGGCATTGGGGGCAGGGTTTCAACATGGATAGAAAACTGGTTGGCAGATAGAAAGCAAAGGGTAGCAGTGAATGGGTGTTTCTCTGACTGGCTGGAGGTGACTAGTGGGGTACCACAGTGCTCTGTATTGGGACCACAGCTCTTTACGATTTATGTCAATGATTTAGATGAGGGCATTGAAAACTATATCAGCAAGTTTGCTGACGATACTAAACTGGGTGGCAGTGTGACGTGTGACATGCGAAGAGGATGTTAGGAGAATACAGGGAGACTTGGATAGGCTGGGTGAGTGGGCAGATACTTGGCAGATCTCATTCAATGTGAATAAATGTGAAGTTATCCACTTTGGAAGCAGGAACAAGAGGGCAGAGTATTGTCTGAATGGTGTAGAGTTAGGTAAGGGAGAAATGCAAAGAGACCTAGGAGTCCTAGTTCACCAGTCAATGAAGGTGAATGAGCAAGTGCAACAGGCAGTGAAGAGGGCAAACGGAATGTTGGTCTTTGTTACAAGGGGAATTGAATACAAGAGCAAGGATGTCCTTTTGCATTTGTACAGGGCCCTGGTGAGACCACACCTGGAATATCGTGTACAGTTTTGGTCTCCAGGTTTAAGGAAGGACATTCTGGCAGTTGAGGAAGTGCAGCGTAGATTCACTAGGTTGATTCCTGGGATGGCAGGGCTGTCTTACGCAGAGAGATTGGAGAGATTGGGCTTGTACACGCTGGAATTGAGGAGATTGAGAGGGGATCTGATTGAAACGTTTAAGATAATTAAAGGATTTGATAGGATTGAGGCAGGAAATATGTTCCAGATGTTGGGAGAGTCCAGTACCAGAGGGCATGGATTGAGAATAAGAGGTCAGTTATTTAAAACAGAGTTGAGGAAGAGCTTCTTCTCCCAGAGAGTTGTGCAGGTGTGGAATGCACTACCTCGGAAGACAGTGGAGGCCAATTCTCTGGATGCTTTCAAGAAGGAGCTAGATAGATAGCTGATGGATAGGGGAATCAAGGGATATGGGGACAAGGCAGGGACTGGGTATTGATAGTGAATGATCAGCCATGATCTCAGAATGGCGGTGCAGACTCGAGGGGCCGAATGGTCTACTTCTGCACCTATTGTCTATTGTCACTCTGATCCTCCACACTGCCAAGAGTCTTACCATTAATACTATATTCTGCCATCATATTTGACCTACCAAAATGAACCACTTCACACTTATCTGGGTTGAACTCCATCTGCCATTCTCATCCCAGTTTTGCATCTTATCAATGTCCCGCTGTAACCTCTGACAGCCCTCCACATTACCCACAACACCTCCTAGTTGGGAATTGCCATGTCACATCACCTCTGACCGAGGAACACAATTCACCAAGCGTGATTGTCAGGAATTATATCGACTGATGAACATTGTCGTTTACAATGTTTCTTACTTTTACATTGTCCACATCATCCAGAGCCCTCAGCACAAGTTGACTGAATGAATGGAATCTTCAAGCATTGACTGACTAAGCGTCATGAGGAAGGCACACTATGGCCTACGGCTCTTCCTGTGATCTTGTGCTGCAGCAGAGCAACTCCAAAAAAACACTAAACTGGATTCCACTCAAGTTAATAACAGTGCATTTTATGATGCTACTAGCAACCCTTGATCTCTGAGAGGCTGATGTACATATTATGGCAAACAGTTTGGTTAGCTATTGTGTGAAATTAACTCAAGCTGTACAGTCTGCTTCTCAACATGTTTCTACCACTTGGAGTGATCCAACTGAAGGAGGACACACACTGATTCATCGTCAGTGGGCCCTGATTAAGAAACCATATAAGAATCCACTGGGTAACTTATCAAGTGATGTTCATTATCAACTCAGCAGTAAAAGGAGAAGGTAAAGGTAAGTGGATTCATTCCAACCACTGCTGGTGAGTACGACAAGCACAATGATTAACATGCTAGTAATCTCTTGGCCCAGTGCTTACACTGCTGGGGTACAGAGAGCAAATCACTATCCAGCCATAAGACTTCAAACAAGTTTATTCTAATATTATTTATTGATGTTATATTTTGCCAATTTTCCCTCTTACAATGAGTCATATTATTCATTCTGATTTGCTTTGTCATAGTCCACATTTGTTTATTTGTATAACGGTCATTAATAAAATAGTTCAAACTTGCCTAAGTGTGCCTCCGAATCTGACTAACCATGATATAATCCTATGACTATGCTGACGAATATATACCCTTAGATATTTCATAACTGAAGAAGTTTTTGATTATATATATTTACCTTAACACATGTTTTCTGCTCCTGAATTTTCAGATGCAATGATTCTAAATGTATGATTTAGAATCAAAGAATAGTCAAAGATTTACTTTAGGAGAAATAATATTACAGAATTATGGGGTTAGGATGAAAGTGTTCAAAATAAATGTGCATGAGAGTATAAGAAAAACATTGTTATTAATAATATTAGGCTGGAATATGTTACAGAAAACAAAATACCAGAGGTACTCTACAGGTCAGACTGCAACTGTGAAGGGAAATGGGCAGTCAGTGTTTTAGGTTGAGACCTTTCATCTGGACTACAAACGAGTCCAATTGAGATGAAAGTTTGCAGCTCAAAGTGTCAACTGTTAACTTGACTCCACAGATGAGTTTCTCCAGAAGTTTCTCTTTTGCTCTGGATTCCAGCATCTGTAGTCCCCTGCTGTTTTTTTTTTCCATTTTACTACAAGCCTAGACTGATATCATAATGTTGGAGACTCAGCTAATTCCCTGGAGAAACCAAAGATAAATATTTTTCTTTCATTTGGAATTAATTGGAATAATTGTGGTCTAAAATTTGCCTTAGAAGTTTTGCTGGGTCTTCTCAAAAATCCCTGATGTGATATCATTGAGCATAAAAATATTGATACATAAACAAAAATGAAACACATTTTCTGCTCTAGTTTTCTTCACATATTGCCATTGAGAATCCCTGTGAAATAATTTCCCCTTGTCTCTGGAGTATTGAATCTCTTCGGTAACTGTCACATTTTGATTTACTGCATTCTTTTTCAGCTTTCCTTGATGAGTGGGAGCTGTTAGCAGCTGCTCTCAGATAAATAATGTAGATAATGTGGATTGTTATACCATAGTAAAGCAGTTCTCCAGAGGATCAGTCTGTGCATGTATGCAATTGATATGGTGCTGGATCAGCCTAGTGATGATGTTCAGGAGCTGCATAAATTCCACTATGATTTGCCTGGCAGGCAACTTGGACTGTTAAATCCCAAATATATTGTAGGATTAACTGAAGCATTCCCAGATGAAATCTTTAGCCCTATTCCCCATTTCTCTGCCTTCTGAAGCAACCTCTTTGTTCTCTATGCAAGCGTATGTGGAATGTAAGTAGCAATGGATAGTGAAAACAAACCAATAAATTGTGTGCTAAGTGATTGTGAGTAGAACTTTTACAACACAAAGGCACTCTAGGACTCTGTGAAAGTAATGTAGAAAATGTAGTGGCCATTTTTTTTGCACATCACGTTTAGAAATAGTTATAAAAAACAGGTAATTTACCTTAGTGTTGTTGCTTGAGGAATACATATCCTAAAGATAATTCTCATGTTCTTTGAATAATGCATGAGTAATTTTCCATTCACCTGAGAGAGAAAGAGGACCTCAATTTAACATCTTATGTAACTACATGCCACTACTACAACTGCTAATAGCAATTACTCAGGGAGAGCAATGAGAGGACACAGTAATGTGACATTCACCATGGGTTTCAACCACAATACAAGGTCTCTTGCAAGCCTACTAAAGACTTTGAGTATGACAATTGAGAGGGATGGTGGAGCACCTCCTCAAATATGGATACTTGCAAAAACAAATTGTTGCCATGTCACAAACACAAGTGATTCTACAGATGTTGGAAACCTTGAACAACACAATTCTGAAGGAACTCAACAAGTCAGGCAGTGTCTATGGCATAGAATAAAGTGCTGATGTATTGGTTGGAGACACTTCATCAGGACTCAAAAGGAAGGGGAAAGAAGCCAGAATAGAAAGATGCAGGGAGGGGAAGGAGTACAAGCTAGTGGGTGGGCGGTAGGTAAAAACCAAGTGAGGGGAAGGTTGGTATGTAGCAGAGGGAGGGATGAAATAAGAGTCTGGTATCTGATAGATCGGAGCAATAAATGACTGAAGAAGAGGGAAACTGAGAGGACAATAGACTATGGAAGAGAGAGAAGAAGAACGGACAGGTGAGGTGAAGTGAAGGGAACCAGAATGGGGAATGGAAAAAGAGAGAAAGGTGTAGAAAACACCAGAAGTTGGGCTGCCACCTTCCGGGGGTCACTGAAATCCGCGTCGGACAACAGCAGGCGTATGGCCTCGGGCAGCTGCTCCAGGAATGCCTGCTCAAACATGAGGCAGGGTGTGTGTGCGTCGGCGAGAGACAACATCTCATTCATTAAAGCCGATGGAGGTCTGTCGCCCAAGCCATCCAGGTGCAGTAAACGGGCAGCTCGCTCGCACCGTGAGAGTCCGAAAGTCCTGAGGAGCAGGGCTTTGAATTCCGTGTACTTGCCGTCTGCCGGGGGCGACTGTACGAACTCCGCGACCTGGGCCGCTGTGTCCTGGTCGAGGGAGCTCACCACGTAGTAGTAGCGGGTGTCATCTGAGGTGATCTGGCGAACGTGGAATTGGGCTTCGGCTTGCTGGAACCATAGGTCCGGGCGCTGTGTCCAGAAACCTGGCAGTTTCAACGAAACCGCATGAACAGAGGCGGCGTCGGTCATTTCTGGTCCAAAAATCGTTTGGACCGTCGGGGTCACCAATTGTAGCGGTGTGCTACACGCAGCGCTAAAATTACGACACGGAGTCGGTAACTGCAGTCGAAGGAAAAAACTTTATTCGAAAACTTCAGCCTCACTTTTAAGCCTCTGTCAACCGGCCCCCCATGGCGCAGAGGCTCCAAAGCTCTGTGCTCGCAAACCCCCGTAGGCTATCTAATTGTGAGTCGGTTTGGATACGCTAGGAAATGGGTCACCACAATGTGTTTATTTTCCAACAACCCAAAAGGCTCATGTTCACCACTTTGTCACAATCTGGCTATCAAGTGTGAGTAAGTGTGCCCGATGAGGATCACCAATTGAGAGAAAAAAGCAGATAGTCAGTCACAAAAGCACATTCGTGCAAAGGGGTTTTATTTAGTGCCAGGAGGAAAAAGTGCACAAGTAGTGAAGAAAAAATAATACTTACAAGGTAACAAATGAAAAATATACATGTATGTACAGAAATTTACAGACATACAAAAGCTTTCTCCATGACGTACTTAGACCTTCATTTTCCAGTATTACTGTTCACCAACTGTCAAATCCAACCTCCTCATCTTTCTAGCAAAGCTAGAGTGAGGGTTGAAATCTGCCTCTGCCTGTTCAGGAAACTCTACTGTTGGTCAGGAGGGTAGGGGAAATAATCACATGACTAGAGCATAATAATTATTTCAGATGGAAAATTGGAACATTTTGAATAGGGTGTCTAAAATCCTATGGTTTTCTTCCACATCAAATGCCTTAGTTAAACCCATAGATCGGAGTCCACATGCTCAGATGAATATAAAAGAATAATGCCTCCCCACCAGTGATATTGCCTCCTTAAGGTTTAGTGTGCCTGCTCCAACTAACCAAGGCTTTATTTTAGGATGTCCCAAACTGTCCTTTGGGTCTTTTGGGGCCATTCTACTGTCTACAACCAATGTAACAGTGCAAGAGAAAATAAATGAAACTGTTTGGAATGCCTGTGTCTAGAACCCTTATTTTTACGTGTTGTAAACGAGTGGAGCACATTAACTGAAGGGATTATTTTGATTAGCCGAGCTAGTGACTGTTTTACTGTTGGGCTGTGTAAATGGTGAACTGCCATAAACTGCAGACTGAGAGGACAAACTGTGTGAACTACTGGGGAATCTAGACCAGGGTCAGAATGAGAACGAGTACCTAACTGGGAAAAGGGGAAAGGTTAGTGTGAGAAATAGTATTGCCAACCTGTTCTACCACACACTCCAAATAGCAGCTTGGGTAATTCCAATAACTAATTAATTCAATTTCCTTGGCTACATACCAGGTTTTGAACTCGTCTTCGGATCAATATGGCCAAGTAGCATATACCTATACCCTTGTCCCAAACTTCCCAGCTGCAGTGGCAATTTAATCTGCCTTTGTCAGATAGATTAGACAGAAGTTACAATCTCTTGATGTTATTTGTTAGTAAAGATCCAAGAAGTGTCTGCACAGGGATCAATCTGCATTGTACTTAAATTTGAGTTAATACTGATGCTTAAAGTCACCAAATATCAAGGGTCAAAAACCTTTGTGGACTTAACTAAATATTGATTATTGCATATCTGACATAGCAGTTAATTGCTTTCATAGAATGTTCAATTCTCAGGGTATGACAGAGGTCCAACACAAATACTACTAATGCAGCATCATCTATTGCAGGATACTTTGTGGTAGGTCAGCTCAATAATTAGCAGTTCAGTGTTTATCTGAGAGAAAGGATCAATTGTTCATGCACAATCAATAATGACTTATTTAGGGGTCAGTTTGTTTCAACACAGACATTAATGGCCCATGGCGTCCTTCCTCTTTGAATACTGACAGCCTAACCTTTGCAGCCTAGTGTGTTCAGCTCCACACTTTTGAACTGCTCTAACTCAGGAATTACATTTTTTTGAAGCCCAGAACAAAAGAAATGAGGCATCATCCAAATGTTGTCAAGTAGTCTTACCATTTTACCTGAACATTGCTATATGTTCAGGAGAATAAGATAGCATTCAGTTCTATAGGCAGATTTCTGGCTTGAATGTGCAGTCTCATTTACCTAGCAAACTCAGTTCCAACTCATCACCTGCAGCCTATTTAAACCCAACTCTCATCAACAATCCTTGTTCACTCATTGGAGCAGCCACCTTCAACCAGTTCCTTCTTGTCTTCAGTTATCTTGTTGCGTGCTATGTTTAGGACTTGTTCTCTCTTGTTTTGAGGCCCCTCATGGCTTGATATCTTTGCAGGCCATTATTAAAATTATCATTCATTGCTGAATCATCTCAGCTGTTCTGCTTTTAGGACAAGCCTCCTCTACAATTCTATTGAGTGAACCATCGATTGACCCAGTGGAGTGTGCCCACCGAAAGGAAAGTGTCCATTGACATGAGCACATGATCCAAAAGAGCAAGAAACATTGATCATCTGCTCAACTCTCTCAACTGCGTCTTGATACAGCCCTGTGGCTGTCAAACTCCTTCCTTGGAGCCATGGATTCCAGTGCTTGAACATTTGAAAGGAACCCAACCTGATTCTGCAGCTTTCTGTCCCTTTGTATCTTACACTTTGAGCTCCAGCCATCTCTGTACATTACAGACTGAGCCAAGATTACCTTCTGTCAAGGTCCAGTCCGGTCCATAATCTGCGTTCCGGGTCTCAATCCAGTCCGAGGGCTCCAGACTCCAGGTCTTGCAGCTGTCCCTCCCAGCCCCTTTGAGCCCGTTAAGATCATTCTGGATCAAGGAGGCACACCTGTGGCCAATTCAGCTGCAGGTGTTTATAAGGGGCCGTGGGACAGTGACCTGGCTGGTGGTCATTTTGTTCTGTATCCTGTTCTGCACTGGTTGCCGCCCTGCTTGGAATCCTGTCCTACCCTGGTTGCCGCCCTGCTTGGAATCCTGTCCTACCCTGGTTGCTGCCCTGCTTGGAATCCTGCTCTGCCTTGGTTGCTGGACTGTTCTGTATATGCTCTATCCGGTTGGTCTTGTTCGCCTGCTTCTCTCCTGTGCGCTGGTCCAGCTGTTCTACCTTATTAATCTTGCTCGCGCTGCCACACTGTTGGTTGCCTTTCCCAATTTACCAATGTACCCAGTGGATCACTGTAGTTTTGCTGCTCACCCTGGACCCAGCTTCCTACCCATTGCCTCCGTCGGGCGGGTCTGGCCGGACTGCTGCTGCCCGGTAGGGGTTCTGCCCCTTCCTACCCATTGCCTCCGTCGGGCGGATCCGGACGGACTGCCGCTGCCCGGTGGAGGTTCTACCCCTTCCACCTATTGCTCCCTAAGGGTTGTGCCCCGCACCTGCCCAGGTGTCCGCGACTGGCCCAGGCTTCTGTGTTCCCACCTGGGAGGTGGCCCTGCCCGGGATCCATGTGGCCTGCCTTAGGGGCTCTTACACTTTCCTCCCCTCATTTCCTGTGGGTTGTGCCCCGCACCTGCCCAGGTGTTCCTGACTGGCCCAGGCTTCTGTGTTCCCGCCTCGCAGGCGGCCCTGCCCAGGATCCCTGCGGCCTGCCATGAGGAATCTGCCTGCCTGGCTACCCCGAACTGTGGGATCTGCCTGCCTGCCCCAAACTCTGGGATCCTCCTGCTTGCCTGCCTCGTCTGAACTCTTGGATCCAGCCCTGCCTGCATTAACCCTGAAGTGCCATGGCATCTCCATCCTGTCCTCCCCCTAGTACTTCAGTGTCTGCGTCCTGCGTTTGGGTCCATCCAGCCCTCGTTCCTGACACCTTCATAATTTATCTCTTAACTAGGCAAGCTCTGCCCTGGGCCAGCACTAACTAGGACTATAAAACCATTTGTAATGAATATGAGGAATTCATTGCTGAGTTGTGCCGGGTGTTCAATCATCCATGAAATGGAGGGCAGCAGATCTGATACTTCACCTTTGTCCAGCCTCCGATTCGGTGCTGATTACATGAGCATCAGAGAACGCTGAGTCCATCCAGCTCCTCCTGATTGACTCACCCAACATTCCTCTCATCTTGAGTTACCCCTGACTCTCTGCTCATGACCCTCACTTTGCCTGGTCATCTGGTTCACTGCTGAGTAAGGGACCCACCTCCTTGCAACCTCAGCTGAATTCGCCCTGTAAATACATGGCGAGAGAGGAAATTCCCAACCTGACCAAACTCCCACAAGAATATCATGACTTAACCATCATCTTCAGTAAAAGTGAAGCCAGCAACTGCCACCTCACAAACCACACGACCATTTGACTGACCTCCTCCTGGACACCAACCCTCCCTGAGGTTCTCTATTTACCACCTTCCTTCCTGAGATCCAAACCATGAATGACTACATCATCGAAGCACTCCAGCACGGTTTCATTTGACCATCCCAGTTCCCAGTTGGTGAAGGATGTTTCTTTTGCAAACGCTAGATGGGGGTCATTGGCCCTGCATCAATTACCATGGCTTCAGCAAAATCACCATTATGAAACACAACCCTCTCCCTTTGATGTCTTGATGGATAACGTATTTAAACACCCCACAGGTCCCAGATATTCACCTAACTGGATGTGCAGAGTGCATACAAACTGATCTGCATGCTCCAGGGAATGAGTGGAGCGTTCCTAACACCCACTGCCTACTTTCAGATTCAAGTTCAACATCACTAGCATACGTTATGAAATTAGTTATTTGGCAGAAGTACATTTCAATAAATTATAACAAAACTGTAAATTACAGAACATATATATATATATATATATATATATATATATATATATATATATATATATATTATACATCCAAAAAGTTAAATTAAATAAGTAGTGTAAAAATAGAAAAGTAAAGTTGTGAGTTAGTATTCATGTGTTCAACGTCCATTCAAAAATCTATTGCCAGAGGGGAAGAAGTTATTCCTGAATTGTTGCGTGTGTGTCTTCAGGCTCCTGTACCTCTTCCATGATGATAGTAATGAGAACAGGGCATGTCCTGGCTGATTGGGGGTCTTTAAAGATGGATGCTGCCTTTTTGAGGCATTGCTCCTTAAAGGTATCCTGGATTTTGGGGAGGCTGGTGCCCATGGTGATGTTGACCGAGCTTGCAACTTTCTGCACCTTATTTAAATTCTGTTCGGTCCCCCAACCCCTCCCCACCATACCAGGCGGTGATCCAGCCAGTTAGAATGCTCTCCACGGTACATCTATAGAAATTTGTGAATGCTTTTGGTGGCATACCATTTCTCCTCAAACACCTAATGAAATACGTGCCTTCTTTGCAACTACATCAACATGTTGAACCACAGGATAGAACCACAGAGATGACATCTAAGAACTTGTAAATACTCATTCTTTCCACTTATGATTATCAATGAAGACTGGTATGTGTTCTCTTGTCTTAGCCTTTCTGAAGTACACAATCAATTCTTTGGTCTTACTGATGTTGAGTGCAAGGTTGTTGCTGCGACACCGCTCAAATAGCTGAACTACCTGTATGCCTTCTTATCACCATCTGAAATTCTGCCAAAGATAGTTGTGTCACCAAAATATTTATAGATGGCATTTGAACTGTGCCTCATCACGTAGTCATGGGTGCAGAGAGAGCAGTGCAGAGGGCTACACAGACATCCTTGAAGTGTGCTGGTGTTGATTATCAGTGAGGTGGAGATGTTATTTCCGATCCACAAAGTCTGTGGTCTTCCAATGAGGAAGTCAAAGATTCAGTTGCAGAGGGAGGTACAGACACCTAGGTTTTGCAGCTTATGGATCAGACCTGCAGGAATGATTGTGTTAGATGCTGTGCTAAGGTAAATATTAGTATTGACCAGGTGATCTGAGGCCATGTGGAGAGCCAGTGATATCGGATCTACTGTAGACCTACTGTGGTGGTAGGCAAATTTGCAGCAGGTTTAGGTCCTTGCTGAGGAAAGAGTTGATTCTAGCCATAACCAACCTCTCATCACCGTAGATGTGAGTGCTACAGGATGATAATCATTAACACAGATCACTCTATGCTTCTTGGACACAGATATGATTGTTGTCCTTTTGAAGCCAGTGGAAACTTCTGACTGTAGCACTGAGAGATTGAAAATGTCTTTGAACACAGCCAAAAGTTGGTTGAAACAGGTTTTCAGGGCACTACCGTTGGGGCCTGTCGTCTTGTGAGGGTACACGTTCTTGAAAGATGTTCGCTCTTTGGCCTCCGAGGCAAAGATCACAGGGTCACCAGATGCGCCAGGTATCCTCATAGCTGTCAATTTATTTTCACTTTCAAAGTAAGCATAAAAGACTTTGAGCTAATCTGGGAGTGAAGCATCACTGCCACTCATGTTGTTAGACTGCACTTTGTAGGAAGTAATGACCTACAAACCCTGTCAGAGTTGATGTGCATCTGATTCTGCCTCTATCTTCAATTGGAATTGTTCTTTTGGTCTTGAGTTAGCCCTCTGTAAGTCATACCTGACCTTCTTGTATAGTCCTGAATAAACAGACTTGAATGCCACAGATCAAGCCCTTAGAAGACTACAAAGCTCCTGGTTGATCCCTGGCTTTTGATTCGGGTATATTCTCATAGGCACACACACACATCCACACTAGTCTTAATGAGGCTAGTGACAAATGAAATGTATTCATTCAAACTCAAAGTTGAATCTCTGGATACTGTCCAGTCCACTATCTCAAAGTAGCCCTTTAAACGCTCCTCCATCTCCTTTGTCCATACCTTCTTGGTCTTCTCTACTGGTGCTGCAGTCTTCTGTTTCTGCCTATACTCAGAGAGCAGAAGTACAGCCAGATAATCAGACTTTCCAAAGTGTGGGCGTGGGATGGCATAGTACATGTTCTTAATGGTGGTATAACAGTGGTCCAGACTGTTGGCTCCTCTGGTTCCACAATTGATAAATTGTTAATAGTTATTCAGAGACTTTTTCAAGCTGGCCTGGTTAAAGTTCCCCAAAGTGCTGTGGAAGGTATCAGGATGTATTGTTTCATGCCTGTTGATTATGTTACTCAGTTCATGTAGAGCTGCCTGATATGGTCTTGTAGCGGGTCGTACACCACTACCAAGATGATGGCTGAAAAGTCCTGCAGCAAACAAAGTAGAAGGCTTCTTTTTGCCAGATGTTCAAGGTCAGTTGAGCAGGTCTGGGACAGAAGCACCTCTACAAGTACTTGTTGATGGCCTCTTGACTTTCCAATAGTCAAGTCATCCTCTAAACCTTCATGAAGGAGATCATCTGAGATACACTACACAGTATATGTTCATCTACCTCGACAACATCCTCATCTTTTCCCAGGACACCCAAGACCATGCCTGTTACATATATTCAGTTCTTCAGCATCTTCTCAAAAACCAGCTGTACTACAAGTTAGAAAGATGCCAGTTTCACAGCCCAGTCATCTCCTTTCTGGGTTGTGTCCTTTCATCACAAAGCATAATCACAGACCCGAGAAAGTCCACACAGTGGTTGAATGGCTGCAACCGTGCTACCACAGTTACTCTGCTTCTTGGGTTTCTCCAAATTCTACCTTCGGTTCATCAGAAACTACAGCCAAGATGCTGCTGCTCTCACTTCCCTCAGCAAGTCACCTGCCTCACGGATAACTTTGTCTGCTGCCACGAATCATGCTCAAAGGATGCTTCCCATTCTCCTCCATCAAATCCCCTCTGGACCTTTTGTGGTAGAGGTGGATTCATCTGATGTGGACGAGAAAAGGAAGACACACCACAGTCTCCACCCACTGTGCCTGCTTCTTGAGCTAGTTTAACTCTACGCAGCACCATTATGGTGTAGGAGACAAGGAGCTACTCACCATTAAATGGGCTTTGGATGAATGGACACACTGACTGATGTGAAAGATCAAGCTCTTCCTGATCTGGACTGACCACCAGAAACTCATATCCATACAAAAGACCTGCCAACTCAACTCACATCTGACACACTAGGCCCTCTTCTTCAAGCAATTCAACTTCTGATGACCCAGCTCCAAGACCACTAAGATGGATGTCCTGTCATGACTGTATGGCCCAGCTGAAATGGAGATCAAACCTTAGCCCCTTATTCCATTCTCCCAGATACTCACCCTCATTGTCTGGGAGGTTGAGAAATAGATGCAGCAGGCCCTACAGCATGAGCCTGCTCCAGCTGACACAACTAACAACTGTATATATGTACCAGTGCTCAGAGGCACCCCAGTGGGCTCACTCCTCATCCTTCTCCAGTCATACAGGCACATGACAAACTGGATTTTTTTCAGTGCTGATTCTGGAGGCCCACCATGATAGCAACTGTCTACCCTCAATGTGCTCAGTGCAATCCTTCTAACCGGTGGCCTTCTGGGCCACTGTAGCCTTTACAAATCCCTCAGTGCCTATAGTCTCACATCATTGTAGATTTCATCATGATTCTCCTGATGGGGCCATGGCTTTCATGTTAGTGATTGACCAATTCTCCAAGGTGAGCCAATTCATTAACCTCCCTAAACTTTCAACAGCCACTGAAATAACAGACCTGGTTCTCCCTGGCTTCTCTTACAACATTGAGTCAGACTGGGGTCCACAATTTGCCTCCCACATCTGCGCCCTCCTCCGCACGTCAGTGAGTTTGTCCTCTGACTGTCATCCGCAGACCAACGGTCAGTCAGAAAGAGCCAATCAATGGGAAGAGAAGTTTCTGCGATGCTTCACTGGCTCTAATCCTCCCACATCAAAGAAATATCTGTTCTGGGCCAAGCTGTCCCACAAAATACACACCTCCTCTGCCACAAGTGGATCACCTTCTTATGAGCTTCATAACTACCAATCCTCATTGTTCCCACAAGAGAGATAACACTGGTGGGCACAGAGGACCAAATTTGCTGCCAACTGTACATACTGCCATCAGGTTCAGCCAGACCATTCTGGCCTGAGGATCATATCTGGATGCCCAGTCGAGATCTGCCCCTGTGGACCGACTCCCGCAAACTCTCTCCCTGGTTTATTGGTCCTTTTAAGATTACCCATAACAGTCAATGGCCTTCTCTGACTGACACCGTCCCTTAGGATCGCACCTACTTTTCACAAGTCCTGTCTCAACTGCGTTGGCCACAGTCCACTCAACCCACCTGAGCTTGCACCTCCAGAACCAAGGATGGTGGGAAGTGGTCCAGTGTACTCGGTTCACTGGTTGATGTATTCACATTGTTGTGGACAGGGTGTGCAGTACCCAGTCAACAGGGAAGAGTACGGTCTGGAGGAGAGGTATTTAATTCCAGCCCTCATCCACAATCCTTCCTTACTCATAGAACCAGTTAGCCCTAATCAGTTGATTCAAGCCTTCAGTCACCTTGTTGCCTGTTAGGCTTAGGACCTGTTTTCTCTTGCTTTGTGGCCCCTCGAGGCTTGTTATCTTTGCAGGCCATTTTTAGAGTTATTGTTCATTGCTGAATCATTTCCACTGCTCTGCCTTTTGATCAAGCCTCCTCTGAATTTCCTGACAGCAGGTCCTTTCCCCATGGCCTGATCCTCAAATATACAATGGTCAAACTTGACTGCAAGTTAACTGTCAATAAAACCTTTAGACTACTGGAGTAAAGTTCAATTATAAAATCAAGTTTTTTAGAA
Source organism: Hypanus sabinus (assembly GCF_030144855.1). Classification (NCBI taxonomy): domain Eukaryota; kingdom Metazoa; phylum Chordata; class Chondrichthyes; order Myliobatiformes; family Dasyatidae; genus Hypanus; species Hypanus sabinus. Next base: position 67,788,395 of record NC_082712.1, read on the forward strand.
AAACTGACAGGCACAATGTGACTTAGCAATGCTTGCAGATCTCACATTGTTTTGCTTAGTTTTTTTACAGACATGCCTATTTGAGTTATTAAAGTATCATCAGATGATGTGTAGCTTGAGTTTGCAGTGTCAATTCAAATGACTTCAGTGATATTGATGTCACTCTAGTTATATTGCCTGACCTTGAAACCCATGATATCACGAACAAAAGAAGATCTGCAGATGCTGGAAATCCAAGCAACGCCCCCAAAATGCTGAAGGAACTCAGCAGGACAGGCAGCATTATGGAAAAGAGTACAGTCGATGTTTCCAGCCAAGACCCTTCAACAGGACTGGAGGAAAAAAGGATGAGGAGTAGAGTTAAACCAACACCTGGAGGTGTTGAGGGAGGGAGAGGGATGAAGTAAAGAGCGGGAAAGTTGATTGGTGAAAGAAACAGAAGGCCATGGAAGAAAGATAAGGGGAGAAGCAGCAGAGGGAGGCAATGGCCAGGCAAGGAGATAAGGTGAGAGAGGGAAAAGGGGATGGGAAATGGTGAAGGAAGGGGCATTACTAAAAGTTCAAGAAATCAATGTTCATGATATCCGATTAGAGGCTACCCAGATGGAATATAAGGCATTGTCATGCCAACAGGTTGGAGGTTGGTTAACCCATGATATCGCTCACAGCATCTCCTACTCAGTGGGTGTAGTCAGCTAGCACACCCTGTACCATAATTCTAGGTAGACCACACTGAATCAGTCAATGCACTTCAGGCACAAGACAATTTCTCTACTCAGTAAAAAGCACAAAATGCTGGCAGAACTCAGCAGGCCAGACAGCATCTATGGGAGGAGGTAGTGATGACGTTTCGGGCCGAAACCCTTCATCAGGCATTCTACCAGCATTTTGTGTTTTTTATTTATTTCCAGCACCTGCAGATTCACTCGTGTTGCCTTTGAATTCTCTACTCAGTAGCATGATTTTCTTGGCTATTGAAAAACATGCAACTTAAGGTCTAATGCAGGGCCCTATTATAGAATTCCAAGAAATTTTTCAACAAAAGACTTGAGAAGAAGTCAGGGAAGCTATCAGCATTTGCTACTGGTAGAAACCAAGAGAATGCCTGTCCAAATTATCCTTCAATGTTACCATCCATCCATACATTCCACCTAATGCCATTCCTTGGATCTAAAACTATAAGTTTCTACTCCACTAACAACATATGTGAGGAAATGTGGCAACTGATTCAATGTTTGTTGATTGGGGAACCCTTTCCCCATCCTGTATATGTCACGGATTACTCCCTTTCAAATCTTTTATTGCCATTCTTTTAAGCAGGAAGGAAAAAAGAACTTGAATTGATATGGCAGCTTTCAGAAGTTCAGTACATCCCAAAGAACTTCTATGGGTAATGAATTCTTGATGTGAATCAATACTGTAAGACAGGGAATATTATAGTCCATTTCTGTACAGCAAGATCCATTAAATAGTGATGCCCTAAGTAACCAAATCATGACTTGTGTTAATTTAGGACTAACTAGGCAAGTGAAGAAGATCATTGTCCTTGTAATAATGTTATTAGATCTTTTACATAATCTTTTTCATGCACGAATGTGGTACTGCTGAACAACTCTAACGCATGTTATCCAAAGTTGCCAGGAAGGAATTGGTATCAATAATATTAGGACAATGACTCTACAACAGTTAGAAACATTATTAGTCTCCTGGTGTGGGTAGATGTTACCTGGATATGGTCCACATTACAGTGAATAATGTAGCGGAAAATATTATCCTTCTGACGATTCTCCATTCCAGCTTTTCTCATGAATACCTTTGCCTTCCCTTCAAGACAGAGAAATAGATTCCATTTGAATCTAGGATATTTACCTTCCAAGTGCTTTTCAAGCAATGTCTCAAGAAATCTTCAAAAAGAATTCTAAGAAGTAAACAACGTATCTGTCATATTTTAAAGTTATGACAGATAATGGAATCTGGTTGGAAATGTCTTGGACATGGGAATGGAGGGCAGGTATTTGGTGCATTTACAAAGGTAGAGAACAGTAGGCAAATGGGGGTCTTAAGTGTGAGCACTAGGAATGGGAGGAAGTTGGGATTATTGTGGTGAATATGCAGGATAGGACCTAAAAGATACTTGGGAAAAGAGTTCTGGAGGATGCAGATGTGCTGAACCTCTGGCAAAACCTCATCTGAAACTCATTATCTCAATTTACTCTGGTCAATGTCCAATGGCTTGTCCTCAAATCTCAACAGGCCCCACGTTTAGGGATCACTATAAATGTTCAATAAAACTATAAACACAAAACCAGTACACAAGCATTGGTGGATGGTAAGGAGAATAGGGCACTGGAGAGTTGTTAACCTGACCCATAGACAGTTGTAAAGAGGAAAGATGAGAAAAGTTTTATCTCTACAACTTTGGGAGAAGTTTAAGCAATGATTCCATGGAAATACATAAGTAATGTACAATGTATAATTCACAGAAAAATAAACCAGATAATTTAAAATCAGACCCGTTAGCTTAAAGTTCATGGAAAATAAGTTTTCAATGGATCTATTTTTTAGCAAATGATAAAATTGGACAAATTACCAAAAAGCTAACCCACTGAGGTTGGAGCTCAACTTGGAAGCCTTCAGAGAAAGCTGAAATAATAAAGGGATCAACTCAATTAACCAGTCTCCTCCCTGTCTTTCTATGCAGGATTTTAAAGGATTCTTTTGAGATGAGCTGAAATCCAAAGAAAGATATCTTGTACTTGTAAAAGGAGCAGTTTTACCTAGAATACTTACAGTGAGCACCTGAAATAGAAAACCTTTCATTCACAGTATTTAATATATTTCTCATAACTAATGGGATAAACATTTATACATTATATGTATGTAGGATTAAACCACAATGTTTGTTGCATTATCTAACTTCCCATTTTACCTATAACCTTAGTTTGTTTTGACAATGGTTGTCTGTGGTTCACATTGTTTAGAGAATTTTAACTGAAGATTGCAAGAGTCAGGGTTTTTTTTTGCCCACCCTGATTGTGACTGATTTATCTCACAGAAACTTGGCATCAAACATAGATTCTTCTCTACTTATTCCTTAATCAGTCACATGCATAGGTTTGATGAGTTAAATGAAAAATTAAGGCTCACACTAGGTGGAGGTTTGTGGGAAAAAAAATCTATCACATATATACAAGAAAATCTTCGTAGTGTTTATGAAAATCTTAAAGTTGCAGTTGCTGAAATAAGAACAGAAAATGTGAAAAACACTCAGCAGGTCCAGTGGCATCTGTGCAATGTTGATGTCACAGTTTGAAGGCTCCATGCCAGGACTCAAAAGGTGAGAAAATAAGTACATGCTATTTTGCAAAGGATTAGGAAGGTCAAGGAGAATATTTCTGATGGGGTAAGGCCATGATTGTTATGGTACTTAGCCATTGATGAAATTACTTGATTGATAGGTTAATCAAACAGTGACAGAAAGAATGAACACAATCAAAGGAGAATTAAAAATCCTGAAATGTGGATTTGTACCAAACAGCTACTATATCTACTGTGCTAATGCAGAGCGAAAGACTGGTTCAATATTGCAGATGGCAAATACAGAATAACACTGATGACAACAGGAATTCACCAGGAATTAGTTTATATGAACAAAGCTAGGGCAATTACTTTGGAATGCACCGAAAACCAGAGACAAAGCCGATCATGTACTATAAATGTGGGTTAAAATATTTGTGGATGTTTTATAAATGAAGTTAATACAGACAGAGATTACAAAACTGAACACTATTGCTTCATAACTCCAATCTCACTGTGATGTTGTACACATCATAAATCAAGCAGTAAGGTAAGGCGCAGTGTGCATTCAGCAGTTTAACAACAGTGAATCCTGGCTAGGGTTCTAGTGAAGTCTATGTTTCTCCCCTGGCAACTCCTAATCTGTCAGAGTTAGAACAATAAAGAACAATAAATGGGTTCTGTTATGAATGAATATGTTTCAGTTATTACCTGAGATTTTGTGGGGAAATGCACAGAAATTTCAGTTTCCCTTTATGAATCCCACTATTCGGGATTCCACCTTCTGCCCAAAGCAGAAATCTGCCTGAGAAACAGATGCAAACTGTGCCTCCATTCAGCTTCAGATTCAGATCTTTACTTATCAAATGCACATCGGCACATACAGTGGAAAATGTATCAACGCTCTCCGACCTGTGGAAGGTTGGTCTCCTCAGCGCCTCGATTTGACCTATGGGATTGCCGATATTCAACTGTGGGGCGCACCTATCTGGACTTGAACTCCTGGCCCAGACTCTTCATTTCCTGTCTCTGACTAACTCCCTTTCGTCCCCTTCCCTAACTACCCATAATCTCCCCAAAATCATTCCTATGACCCTAAAATTGAAATTAGAATTGAGATAAATTGCTGTGAGGGAGAAGGGTGATTTTCTATTTAATCCACCTCAAAGTTAAACCAGGTTTACCTGAGTCTGCAATTTAAAATGTAACTACTGCGAATGAAACATGATGGCCAACAGTTTCAAGTTGTTACATATCACTCCAAAACTCAAACAGGCATTTCTCAAGCTGTGTTCCTATTACTTGTCTCACACCCATCCAGTTGCATTTACACATTTGCAACACTTCTTTTGAAGCATTGCAGGGAAATTAGTTCACATTTTTTCCCAGCGCTATCAGTTTTACAAAACAAAATAGTAATTATCAATGACCTTTGAAAAGCATTTAAAGTCCTTGCCAATTTTGTCAGGTGGCTGATCTGAAAGCTGTGGCTTAGCTAGCTGTCAATGTTTTTTCTCAGCTCCTCCAACCTTTATGTGATTGCATTTACATGCACAGAGGCACAGAACCAAATCAGGACCTGCCACTGAGTATGTGTGGGTCTTCATCAGCATGTTGACTTGAGCACATCCCCAAAAGGTAAATTCAGTCCATAATTTAGGAGTGGATTCTGTCGGCAGATTCTAGGCATTAAGGGTAATTCCCAACAGAACTACATTTCCAAATCTGAACCAGTTTCTTTTTGTTTCATCAAACCAATGTGAAAAATATTATGGCCATCTGAATCTGACATCTTCTTCCAGTCATTTGATTGAAGCATCTAGTTTTCAGTAAAGAGAAACCAACTGTATTTCATACTGAGAGATAGTAAGCTGTTGGCAACTGCAAAATCTATTTCTTGCCAGCCGGAAATCAACTCAGCCTGACCATATGGATCGATAGGGTGTATCAGCATTCCCTGTTTGTGTTTGCTTAGCAGATTTGAGCTTCCCTGGACTGCAGCATTCTTTCACATATCTTAAAAGAAAGACTCATGCTCTGATCTTCAGTCTCCCTTCACATCTAATGGCCCAGAATTCTTTGCATCTACTATTTCATAAAATCATAGAATGGTGTCACACAGGTCAAAGCCATTTAACCCATTGTTCCTCTGCTGCCTCAGTGAGTGATCTGTTTCATTAGACCTTTGTCTTATCTTCCTCCTTCTTTGATAGTCTCTTTTATCCCATGGTCTCTCCTCTTACTAGACAGGGTATTGTGCTGTAGTTTATCAATGTCTTCAGAATCAGAACATTCTCCAGGCCATCTCATACTTCCTTTACACTACCTTAGTGCTTTGTCTAAGGTTGCAAACAGATCTACCAATCTGACTTTGCCAACTCCCACAAACCAGGTAAGTCACTAATGACATAGATTGAAGGCTAAATATTGGCCAGAGCACCAGTCAGAAATCTTCTGTGCTTCCATTGGAAATTTCAGGTGATTATCTTTAAACAACAGAGAGACACCTGGATCTCTGATGTCTCATCTAAAATATACACTTTTGACAGTGAGTTACACCAAAAGTTCTGAGGTAACTTCTGTGGATTTAGAATCCCACCACTGAGATTTCAAATGAATGTGTACTTCAGTTCCATTATTTAGCTGCAAGAAACCCAGTTTAAATTCAAATGAAGTAACATTATTTGGAGCATGGAGATCAATGAATTAGCTCAGAAATGGCCAATGCGGGGACAAAAAAGGTACAACGCTATAAGAAAATGCTGAATGGGCTGTAGCCTTCTCAACTAGAAAAGGGAAGACTGACTCGTGGCTTAAAAGAGTTATTCAAATGTAAAAAGACATTGAAAGCTAGGGATACAAAACAAGTTATTATCTGCACAGTAGGTCAATGCTCTTTTGGTTCATTTTTGGAAATGAGTATGACTAGTACAGTTTGGAGAGCTAATATTGGAGTAGACATTGTGAGTGACTGCAGTGTGTTTTGTTAATAACAGAGGCAATGCTGTCAGATGCTGGTGGAAGGAGTGACCTGTCAGAGGATTTGAGCTCCTTACACACTCACTTATCCAGACAAGTAGAGGGTATTTTATTACACTCATTTCTGATTGATTGGTGGAAAGACTTTGGGTTGTTAGATGGTGAGTAATTCTTTGCAGGATACTAAGCCTGTTTCCATGGGCACGGAATTTAGCTAACTGATTCATTGTTCTTCGTCAAATATGACCTTCATTCCCAGTTTATTATGTTGGGCAACACAGCATTAATAAATCCTCTGAATGTTGTGGATAGATGGTTAGACATTGTATAACCATTGTTATATAACCGTTGTTAGGTATAGTTACCTGGGACTTGGAAGATGCAAATTTTTCCACCCGTTATCAGCCCATTCCTTCATATTGTCTTGTTGTATGCAGCCATAGAGTTGGAATTGATTATCGCACAATCAATAGCAAACATTTTCACTTTTGACTTTGTGATGGAAGGCCAATTATTGATGGGATAGTTGGAATGGTTGCGTCCAGCACACTCCTTTGAGGAACAGCTTGGCCTCGGGTCAGTGACCTGCAATAATCACAATTATCTTCCTTTGTTCAAGGAATGGCTTTGACCACTGCAGTCTTTTCCCTTTGATACCCATCAAATTCAGTTTCACTTGGGCAGTTTACCACTTGGTCAAATTCTCCCCTTATGTCCAGGACCTAACCTCTGGAATTCTGATTGATGGCAAATGTTTTGACCCAGCTTGTAATGAGCTTTGGGATTATGTGATCCTGGTCAAAAAAAAAAAAATCTGGGATTGGTGAGTATATTATTGGTAAATAAGTACAAGCTGTAAATTATAGTCTTGATCACTTTGTTGATAATTGAGAGTAGATTCATAGGGCAGTAATTGATTGGATTTGATTTATCCTGCTTATTGTGGACATAACATAGAGTACCTGGGCAATTGTCCACATTGTCAAGTCAATGCCAGTATTACAAGTAATCTAGAACAGTTTGCTGAGATGCACAACTAATTCTGGAACCCAAATCTGCAGTATTACATCTAAAACATTCCTGGACTCATGACCTTCACTGAAATGAGTGCACTCAACCACTTTAGTGATCATGTATTCTGAGTAGAATAGGGGCGGCATGGTAGCATAGCGGTTAGCACAACGGATTACAGTACCAGAAACTTGGGTTCAATTCCTGCCACTGCCTGTAAGGAGTTTGTGCATTTCATCTGTGACCATGTGTGTTTCCTCTGGTGCTCTGGTTTTCACCCACAGTCCAAAAACCTACCAGTTAGTAATTAATAGGTCATTGTAAGATAGGATTAAGTTTGGGTATTGCTGTGTGGCACGCTTGTTGTATGTCAATAAATATAATTAGCTCCTATCAGTGTAGGGATCTCATAAGATGCTAAATGAAATCATCCATTAGGAAACCCTAACTGTACAATATTGAAAATGAGAGTAGACTGACTGGAAAGATTGCAGCCTCCTCTTTAGCATTCAGCTGCTGGGCCCCATCTGTCATTAAAGATGGGGATATTCTTGAAAACTCCTCCCATTAGCTGTTTAATTGATTACCTCCAATCAGTACAAGGACTGCCAAGCTTTGATACAATCCATTGGTTGTGAAATTACTTAACTTTATTTATTGCATGCTGCATTTGCTGTTTCACCTGCCAGATATCCTGTGTGGCAGCTTTATCACTTGCAGGATACCGGTTACTTCTCTTCATTGGCTGACTGCACTCCTCATTGAACTAGATCCCATAAGTATGATTACAAAGAAGAGAAAATCTGCAGATACTGGAAATTGAAGCAACAGGCACAAAATGCCGGAGGAACTCAGCAGATCAGGCAGGTCGAGGGTCTCAGCCCGAAACGTTGTCTGTTTACTTGTTTTCATAGATGCTGCCTGGCCTGTTGAGTTCGTGCTGCATTTAGTGTGCCTCCTGTAAGTATGAGATAGTCACCTATAAATCCAATAGGGAATTTGGAGACATTTCTTTACCCAGTGGCACCGAAGTGTGAAAATTACAAACATAAAAGTCCAAGCAGTGGGTCTTTATCTTTTGACATGAATATTGTTACTAAAAAGTAGAGGCATGTAAAAGAAACATCAATCTAGTTAGTATAAATGGGGTGGATGAAGGTCAATGTTGTGCATAAACACCAACATAGATCTCTGGGAGCACAATCAGTAATTGTCTGTAAACTCTAGTAAACTTGAACACATTGTGGTAAACTACGTATACCTGTCTGGACACGCCCCTCTGCTGACTGCTCCTGTGGCTCCTCCCACAGACCCCTGGATAAAGGCAATTGGGGCACTGCTCCTCCCTCAGTCTCCGACATGTCGTGCTCCCCTTTTGCTGTTAATAAAAGCCTATTGTTCACTTCCGGTCTCCAGAGTTATTGATGGTGCATCACACATACACCAGCAAGCTCAATGACAGCTTCTGTCCTGCAGTTAACTCTTGAATGAACCTCTTGAACATTAAAGATTAACTCTTGACCTCAAAATCAACCTCATCATGGCACTTGCATCCTTTTTTCTATCTGCACTGCACGATCGCTGTAACTGTAACAATAACGCCATTATATTCTGTTATTGCTTTCCCCTTGCACTACCTCAAAGTAATTATGTTTATAATTAATCTGTCTAGAAGGCTTACAAAGCTAAGTCTTTTGTCACTGTATCTCGGTACATATGACAATAATAAGTCAATACCAATACCAACTATGAGCTCTCTCCGCACCATTTTCACAGGTTCATCACACTGGGAAAGATCTGTGCATAGCGATATCCAGCTGAGATATTAAGGTCAGAATTTCTGAATTCTAAAGAAAAAGAATTTATTTTTCTGAAAATCAAAACTAAATTGCAATGCTGGAAACCTAAAACAACATCCTGGAAACACTCAGGAGAGCAGGCTGTACCTGTGGAAGGAGCAACGGTTGGTGTTTCATGTCTGAGGAAGGATCCCAGAGACAAAATGCTTAACTGATTCTCTTTCAATAGGTGCTGCTGTACCTGCCAAGTGTTTTCACTGCTGTCCATTGCTCTATTGTTCATTTGGGTAGAGAGATTTCCACACGCATCCCCACCATCTTCCAACTATTCAGCTATAACATGAAACCACAATGCAAATGTATACTAAGTGATGGTAGGCTTCTATGTGAGTGAGACTTAGGAAGGAATGGGGTTTGCAGCGTTTTGAAGGTATGGTGGAGATGCGGAAGATTGGAGCCTAGGCAGGAGGTTGGTGGATAGCCATATATAAAAAAAACAGGATAGATGTGATCATTTCAAATCATTTCAGCCAAATTTTGATGGAGAGAATTTAGCAAAGAAGTTCCTTTTAATAAACATAATATGCTGAAGGAACTCAACAGGTCATGCAGCATCTCTGGAGGGGAATAAGCAGTTGAAGTTTGGGCCAAGACCCTTTATTAGGACAGGAAAGGAAGGAGGTAGAAGAGAGAGTAAGGTGGTGTGTTTGTGTGGTCATTGGGGAGAGTAGTACAAGCTGGCAGTGGATAGATAAAACTAGGTGAGGGGGAAGGTCGGTGGGTAGGGAAGGGGGGATGAAGCAAGAAGCTGGGAGTTGATTGCTGGAAGAGGTAAAGTGCTGAAGACAAAGGAATCTGAGAAGAGGAAATGGACTATAAGAGAAAGGGAAGGAAGAAGGGCACCAGAGGGAGGTGATGGGCAACTGAGAAGAAGAGGAGTAAGAGGGGAGCCAGAATGGAGAATGGAAAAAGAAAGAATGAGGAGAAATTCAATTTAATTATTTTGTTTAAAAAAAAGTGAATAGTGAAATCATGCCAAAAAGCAGAGATAACCTGCTTTAAAAATCAAGCATTGATGCTGTTTCTCTAAATATTGCCAAGAATAGACAATTATTAGGCTGCTTCAGCAAGTGAAAACCATATTTTATCTCCTTGGCACCAGAGCACAAATAGGAATTTAACTTGAGTGAACATTCTGGTTGATGTTAAAATGCTGATAACAAACAATTACCCTGAGCTCTGCATTGGCACCAATGGTATTGTGTACCCACTTTAATGTGAACCCACTTGTACCAGACAATTACCCTGAGCTCAACATTGGTACTGTTGGTACTACGTACCCTTTTTATTTTGTTACAACATTCACCAGACTGCCTTGGAATAATTAGGTGCATCTGAAGAATATAATCCAGATAAAATCAGGATTAAAGGCTTGTTCTATATAAAAACATAAATAACAAAGAGTTTCTCATCATTTCCCCATCTGAGTCCTGACAAAAGGGTTTGAACCTGGAATATCAGCTCTGTTTCTCTTCTAACTGATTCAGTTTGACCTGCTGGGTATTTCAGGCTTTTTAAAACAATAGAGTCATAGAAAAGTGCAGCACAGAAACAGGCCTTTCAGCCCAACTAGTCCATACTAAACCATTTAAACTGCCCACTTCTATCGACTTGCTCCAGGACTATAGCCCTCCACACCCCTATCATCTACTATAATTACTTATTCGAACTTCCTTTAAACATTGAATTCAAGCTCACGTGCACCACTTGTGCTGCCAGCTCATTCCACACTCTCACAATCCTCTGAGTGAAGAAGCTTCCCCCCATGTTCCCCTTAAACTTTTCACCTTTCACCCCTAACCTATAGCCTATAGTTGTAGTCCCATCCAACCTCAGTGGAAAAAGCCTTGGTGCATTTGCCTTATCTATACCCCTCATTATTTTGTAAACCTCTATCAAATCTCCACACAATCTTTTTCTAATTTTATTCTGAATTTCCCTATCACTTTTGGGTCTGGGGATAAATAATATTAATTTTCAATGCTTCAGCTTCCTTCATGTTGCTTAGCATTCATTTTACAAGATCCCAATCAATTGAAATAAATTGGCTTAATCCCAGGTTTTTGTTCCATTATGCCGTTAGAGAAGAAGCTTGGGTGCATGGTTATTGATGTGAACTCAAAACAGAATCTCGGGTGGAACTAGCTGTCTGGCTTCAGCTTTCACGCTGATGTCTACAGCAATATAAGGTCTGCTAAAACAGGTTCTCCTCTAACACTAAAGATCAGTGAGTAGTGTGGAGTTGGTCATGGGGTCAGTGAGATGAACTCAGGCTCGAATTCTTATTGAATAATCCAGTCCATTGTTGACTAACTCCAGCTCCAGGCACTGGTAAAAATGCTTTGGTTAATACAAGTCAATTACCCTCAAAATTAGAAGTAAAACTGATCCATTAACTTGTGCACAAGGCAAGTCCAAATTTCTATCACTCTGTGTTGAAGTGTTTCCTAGTCAGTCTTAAAAGACCCAACTGTAACCTTCAGTTCATGCCAACAAGGGAGCTTGTAATAATGTTATGTGGCATGAATAGTACAGTCAGCCATGAATCCAAATTGACAATTTAATAGCTTTATTACTGTCACATGAGGGATTTATTTTAGCACGGGTTGCACGAGTTGAAAATCCAATCATTTTGTTTGCCTGGCAACCACTTAAAGAATTAATGCAAAAACATACCTTATTCTTATCTCATTTCAGTTAGACAGAAGTAGCCTACCCTGGAGGGCCATTATTACAGCAGAAGGCAGGAGGTGAAGGATATAAATGGTGGTATTCATTCGAAGGAGAAGAAAACTGAGAAAAATATTTCATTTATATCACTCTTTCACATTAGGCCTTCTCATGCTATCAAAACATTGACATTGTTGCAGTGTAGGAAACAGTACACTACATGCACTCCAATGCTGACTAGCTAGTTTGTTTGGAGTAGTGAGAATCAAGCTTTCGGGTGCTTATTAATCAGTCTTACCTAAGGAGCAGATGCCTCCACATAGGGCAAATGGTTAATGTAAGCTGCCTTGAGTTTAGGTAGATAGCAGAAGAATTGAAGGGGAGGTGAATGGTATTTGAAAGAATAGATAGAAGAAAACAGAGGGAATGAGATGCTATACTATATTAGTGATTAGTTTTGTATAGGAGTGGATCAAAAAAACAAACGTTTGAACTTCCAATAATTCCTCCCCTCTCCTTTGCCAGTTTCCCTCTCTTTCCTGTCTCTCTACCTGCCCATCACCTCCCTTGTGTGCTCCCCTTTCTTTATTAATTTCCATAGATTCTGTCTGACCTGCTGAATTCCTCCAGCGTTTTGTGTGTTTTGCTTGACAGAGCTAGTAGAGTGGGACTTCAGCCCAATGTTAGTTGCAAGAAGATGGTATGGCTTGGATCAAGGAGATCTTTGATGATAGACATTGCCTTCTTGAGGCAGTGCCATTGTGGATACTACTGAAGGTAGGGAAGAATGTCTCCATGATGCATTGGACCTACTACTCTTTTCATCCTCTTACATTCCTGTCGATTTGAATTGGCGTACCAGACCATGATTCAGCCAACTGGGATACTTTCAATGGTACATCTGTTTGTTAGTAAGTTTGTTAGCAAGACATGCTGGACACCCTTAACCTTCTAAGAAAGAGAGGACACTGGCACACCTTCATTGTAATTGTATCTATGTACTGGGACCATCACAGGGCGTTCAATACGTTAATGCCCAGGAACTTGCAGCTGCTGATTCACTCCATGGCTGATTCCCCCAAAGTAGACTGGTGCATGTTCAGCTTCCCTCTCCTTTCTGAGGTCATTTCTTTTGGTTTTACTAATGTTGAGTGAGGGTCAGTGGGGCATGCCAATCAGCAGGTTGTTGAGGCTCCACTGAACTAGGTGTCCTATCTCAGCCCGGTACACTGACCCATTACCACCTTCGATCCTTTGTGGTGATGAGTTAGTGGTGTCATTGTCAGATTTCTGTATGCCATTGGCTTAGCCACACAGTCATGTATGCTGAGGTATGGTTAAGAACATTTTTGCACATTGTCCATACAGATTACTTCATCACATCAGCACATTGAGGTACTGTAGTGCAAGGGAAAAGTAATAACAGAATGTAGAATATTGTGTTATAGTTACAGAAAAAGTGCAGTGCAGATAGACAATAAGATACAAAGGCCACAACAAGGTAAATTGCGAGGTTAAGAGTTCATCTTTATTATACATGAGATCCTTTCAAGAATCTTATAACAGTGGGTGTACTGCCCTCATCGAGGTGTTATGACATGAACTGGACAGTCAGCCAACTTCATTTAGAAATGACACGAGAATCAGGATATAAGATCCTAGCTTCATGCAGACTCAATGGCATGACATAGTGAATAAGGAGTGAAACTGAAATAGAACTAAGCGCAGTACAATTATCACATTGTTAAATTCACCCAAATAAATACACACAGATTAGCAAGAACTTAGTTAAGTTTCCTGCAGGTAAATATTATAAGATTCTGACAAGCAATTATTACAGGTAAATAGTATGTGTAAACCAATAGAACTTAGGTTGCGGTCTAATAAACTCTATTTCAGCAAAATCTTATTAATGCCTTTATGTTGATGTTTATGCTGATGCTGATGTTTAACTAATATAACATCAACTTAGAAGCAATGCTTCTGCTGGGGAAACAATAAGATGGCTTTAGATAGAAATTTTTGCTCCTGACATAAACATCTGGCCTTTTGCCAGTCAATGAGACACTCTGGTGGGATTTCTTGGCTATTGGTTCTATGTAGTTGGACCAGGACAAGCTATTGGCGATGTTTACACATTGGAATGTGAATCTGTCAAGCATCTGCACCTCAGCACCATTGATAAAGCATGGGTATGTGCTCTGCCCACTTCCTAAAGTCAATATCCGTCTCTTTTGTTTTGCTCACACTGAGGGAAAAGCTGTTGCTATGACATCATGCCACTAAGTTCTCTATCTCCTTCATGTACTCTGATTTGTCATCATTTGAAATAAAGCCCACTATGGTGGTATCATCTGCAAATTTGCAGATGGAGTTAGGGCAGAAACTGCCTGTAGGGTTATGAGTGTGTAGGGAGTAAAGCAGTGGCTAAAGACACAGACTTGTGGGACACTAGTCTTGAGGATAATCATGACAGATGTGTCATGACTGTGATCTGTTGGCCAGGGATTCAAGGTGCTGAGTCAGAAGTCTAGAAGTTTGGAGAAGAGTTTGGTTGGAAGTTTGCTATTGAAGGTGGAACTGTAGTAAATAAATAAGAGTCTAAGGTAGGTGTCTTTGTTATCTAAATGTCTAGAATTGAGTATAGACCCAGGGAGATGACATTCACAATGGACCTGGTAGCATGAATGGCCTCCTCTCATATCATGAGGAGATATGAGAATATACCTGGCACCAGTTCAAAATACCCAAATGAAGATGGGCAAGTAAGGACTTTGGCTGGGTTACACCTGTGAGGGGAGATATGAAGGAGGAAGGGCGTGGACTGGAAGACTGTAGTGGACAGAAGTAGGTGCATGTTTCACAACATATCATCAGCATTTGGGTATTGGCAGTGGATTAGTGTGAGCGATCAGGCCTGTAATTCACGTGATCAAGGCTTAGGGACCTGAAGGTCACTGGATGGGATGGGCAGATTCATGGGAGGATCATGGGTTTGAACAGCAGTGAGAGAAATGTTAGGGATTGCTGTTAGCACAGTATACTCATAGGACAGAAGGTAACTTAAGTGACTCTACCCAGCCTAAGATGTCCTGTGCTGGGCTGTATAATGTCGAGTACGCCACACTGTGAAAGCTGGGTTGGCTGGTAGTGGCTTTAGAAACACACTAATTAATCTTTCCAGCAAATGACAATGACCTCATACAGGGCAAACTTGATGCAGATCCATCCGAGCTCAATTCACAATAGGGAGATCTTAGAATCTTACCACAAAGTCGATGTAATCATATTTCACACTGATGAAAAATCGATTTTCACACCTGAAGCGTGAAAAATACTTCTCCACTCATTTGATAAATTGAGTTAAATTGAGATGTTGTCCACGTGACAAAAGCAGCTAACTTTAAAACCTGTTAATTGAAATGCTTGCAGTTGGCTTCAAACACGAGAGAAATTTTTAAAGCGTGAAAAACTCAATTCATCCTTCTCACAAATAATGCCATGTAAATTATGCATAACTATGGGTTTGTGACAATCAACTTGTTGATGAATTGAATTGGATCTGTCAATGGTATAGATTTTTATTGAAGTCTGTGCACAACTGATGTATAGCAGATAACTGAATCAATTTCACTCATCTCAGTCACACAATCTCTAAATTGCTTGCTTTAACTCTTTCTGGCCAGGCCGATTTTTATTGCAGAATATTATAGTTTGCACATTTACTGGAATGGATTAGAGATATTATGATATATACATTTAGAATTTGGTGTGATTTTGATGGTACTATATAGATTCTGTACATAAAACAGTAAATTGCTTGACTACACCTTTATATGTACGCAGACCATTAGAGACATGTGTATGCAGACCAGTAAAGCCCAAGAGTATAGATTACTCTCCACTATCTGAAACAGTATAATTGTGAGGTTGATTGGAGCATTTGTAACATTGAAATGTAGCTCTTGTGCATTGTAATCCGGTAGAAGTACAGTCGAATCAATAATCCTTGTTGTAAGATTTAAGTAATGATATACATGCAGATGGCTTTCTATGTTACAGAAACCTATATGTTATGTCATATAATTAACTGGTGTGTTTACACACCTTGGAGAAGGGATGCTGGCATGTATTATTTTCTCTCTGAACAAGAATTAACTTAGAAGGATACAGCTTGAGCACAGGAGTGAGAGAAAGTAAAATCCTTTATTCTGTCACCCATCCCTTGTCTTGTCCTTTTGTTATGAATTTATCCAATACAAACACTAATGTACTTTTCTATTCTGTACAAAATTGCTTCTTTTCGATAAAAGAGACAAATTGTACACTATCTTGCATCCCAAATGAGTAAGTAAATGTGGAACTATTGACAAAGCCAGTCAATGTAATCAGATTATAGCGTAAACTGATTGACACAAAATTAGTGCTGAATAACATTCTTCCCACAATGTACTTTTTGCCCACAACTACACACACTCCAATCTGTGAAATATATCAAATTGTGCATCCTTCACTCTTTGGTTACAACTGGGGAAAGAAACCTGTACAGAAATAATGAGGTCATTGTCACTCTGAAAATGTATGGCAAGTTTTATTTCTTGTCAGAGATAGACTGAGCTAACTGTATAATCTTGATGGAAACGTGGATAGACAAAGTATTAAGAATAATATATATGTAAAGATATAAAGGGAGGAAGGCAGCTGAACACAATGGGATAGAGACACAGAGAGAAAGATATGTCTAAGTAGAAAAACAACAGGCAGGTGGACAGATATAGATAGATATTCCATAAGGGTTTTAACTTATTTTAATCAGAGCAGCAGCACTTCTATTTTCATGATACAAATTTCTTCATTGTACAAGTGGTGTATTTAGAGGTATTCTAGAATGAAATATAATGCCTGGGCAAGCAAGTTTATTTTCATGCTTTCTAGCAGCTTCCCAACTGGATCATGAAATGTTCGCAACATCACCAGTGTAGGATGGATTTACTATTGACTTAGTCTGCCCCCTAATGGCCAGTGTTCATATTACCTCATTCCATTTCGAAAAACCGTGTTTCAGGTTCTCCCGTCGCAAACTACCATTTATACAAACCGACATCTGAGTTCCTCAAACTAAAGCAGCACAACCGCTACAACTTCCTTTAGGCAGAGAGTGGGGAATCTGTGGAATTTGTTGCCGCAGCTAGCTGTGGAGGACAAGTCATTGGGTATATTTAAGGCAGAGGTCCTTGAATAGCCAGGGCATGAAGGAATACAGGGAAGAAAGCAAGAGACTCTGGAGCTGAGAGGGAAATGGATCATCCATGTCAAAATGGTGGAGCAGATTCAATGGGCCAAGTGGCCTAATTCTGCTCCTATAATTTATGGTATTATGGTCTAAATGTTCACTTTCTAAAAGAAAGTGCATGTAATAATAACTGCATTTCAAAAATACTTTACTTCCAGTTAAGTGCATTGTGATGTTTTGAGAGGGACAAGAAAAGCATTTCATAATGCAAGTATTTTTACAGGGCAGCTATTAGTTGTACATACCACATAAGTTTATTATCAGACAAAATGTGACATTGAAGATGAGGACTTAAATAAACAAAATCTTAGATGAACAAATTTTGGTGCCTACGTATGAACTGACTATGAAAGGCCAATCACAAACACGAGGAAGTCTGCTGAAACTGGAAATCCAAAGCAACACCACAAAATGCTGGAGGATCTCAGCAAGTAAGGCAGCATCTATGGAAATGAATAGATAGCAGATGTTACGGGCCAAGCAACGTCCTGAAGAAGATTCTCAGCCTGAAACATCAACTGCTTATTCATTCCCATTGATGCTGCCTGACCTGCTGAGTTCCTCTAGCATTTTGTGTGTGCTGCTATGAAGGTCCTTGGTGCTGAACCCATGAATAAAAACTGGCGGAAACCAACTTAGCAAAAGCCAGAGCCCCCAAGGTGCAGTACAGCCATGCTCCTTCATACTTCCATCATCGTTGCACTGTTTTAACAATAAAACAAGCTCAATGATTTAGTTCTCTTCCTCTTTGCCCCTGTTCTACAGTCACTTGCTCTTTAGTAAAACTTTTAATGCCTCCCACACAACCTGCTGTTAGAAACATACTCTCAGAATGTGTCCATTTCTCTCAGATTGCTACATAATAATTATGACTGCAATGCTCATAGCTCATCTGTCATTCCACCCCCTACAAGATTGACAAGCTGTACTGTTAATGTCAGTAGAATGGCTTCTAGTTGTACTATAGTGAATGATTCTGCTGGATAATAACTGATCTCCAGGGAAACAGCATGTGAACCATGGCAAGCCTAGGTCTTCTGAAATTTGCAGCTAATCTATGAAGATTTCACTTTGATTCCTGAAAATATTCCTGGATTTTGATCTTGTGCATATGGTGCCAGTCTGAATCCATGAATAGAAACACTCAGGTACACTCTGATGCAGATTTCTTTATTTTAAATTAACACAGTTAAAACCACAGACAAACCAGATCTGTCCTGCAATATTCAAGTCCACATGCTGATCAAACTGATGCAACTTGGTGTCCATGTTTTTAAGGCTTTCCCATGAGCCTTGGGTCTTTTTTCATACTTGCCATGGATGGTTCTCAGTGACTGGCTCCCTGAGACATGAACATTACTTTTCGTTCGTTCTGACCCAGTGAGTTTACTACTACATCATGCATTCTACTTATAATAGCTAATGTGTGTCTTCTTTCAAGATAGTACCAGCTAATCCTGCTCACTCCATAGCAACCTGATTTTTCCTTGGTTACAAGGCTTGTTAGTGCTCTCTTTTCCCAGGTAGTGGTTTAATATGGTTTAGCTGTTATTGAAACTGTTATTGTACATATCCTTCTTTTATGTGTCAGGAATATAGAAATTAGGTTTAATCAATTGTCCCAAGATTATTTTAGGTTCATTGCAAGCTCAGTGAGGCCACATTCCCTGTTAAATTTCACTGAGAATTATGACCTTATTATCTGGCATTACTACAGACCTCAATATTATTGTGTAACCTTATAATCAGACAATAAGAAATAGAAGCAGAATTTGGCCATTTTCACCCTCCCCCCTCACCCCCTTATGCATCTCTTTCAATAATTTCATGACTAACATTTTAGCAGAAACCCACTTCCTCACCCCATTCATGCATCCTGCAATTTCCCAGACATACAAAATTCTATCAGTCTCAGCCACTACTCCTTCTAAGCTGTGGGGATGCATGGCAGTGCTCCCACGCATATGGCCTTTGTTGTTGGACAGCTGGAATTTTCTTTTATATAATGTTAATTTAAAGTGCCGTGCAGTTTTCAGGCCATGTACAAATTTCCTGCTCAGAGCAATGACTGACTCATGCTCCTGTAAAAAAATTATTAAAGGGGATGTTGGTCTCAGCCTGGAATATTCTCATCAGTTCAGTAGAAGTCACAGGATCTTTGCCTTGCAGACTATCTTTAAAAAAAAAACTGCCCTTATTGGTAGTTAGAGCTACTTCTCTGAAAAATTGCTCAGGCAGGATGTCTCTTTAACACAGAAATGCTAAACATCTTCAATTAATTCCTGCTTTTCCATATATAGACTAACTATCTCAAAGAATTTTTTCCAAAACATCACTACCACTGACATTAAACTCACAGGTTTGTCACTACTTTGTTTAGTTTGTCTAGAGAAGCCACTTGCAGGACTCCAATCAGATGACACCTCGGCTCTGGCTTCCAAAGATTTAAATATCTTTCAGGACCCCCAGTTACGTGCTCTCAGAATAGTCTGGGAAGCATTTCATGTAGCCCTGTCAATTTATCCACCCTTAGTTCCACTAATATCTCTGTCTTCTTCTTCCTTACCTGTGGCTATTTCTTGGGCGACTTTGAATCAGGGCAGCCTACCGATAATGAACACTGAGCTGAACTGAATACGGACTCTTCAATTTTGTAAACACAAGGAAATCTGCAGATGCTGGAAATTCAAGCAACACACACAAAATACTGCCTGGCCTGCTGCATTCCACCAGCATTTTGTGTGTGTTTCTTCGATTTTGGGTGTTATATTCTGCGTTTTCACTAGTTCTTTCTAGTTGCTGTTTGTGCAATTAGTTTTTTTTTGCATGGGGGTTGATTTTTTTTCTTTGAAAGAGTTCTATGGTTTCTTTGTTTTGTGGTCATTTGTGGAGAAGACAAATCTCGGGGTTGTGTACTGCATACATACTTTGATAATAAATGTACTTTGAATCATTTGAAATGGTAACTTGTTTTAGAATCCTACTGCCTCTCCTCCTAATCCTGTGAATTCCTATACTTCCTTTTATTCACCACAGATGAGAAGCATTAATTTTAAAACTCACCTGAGTCCCCTTGCTCCATATATTACCCTTTTTGTCAGTAATAAATTCTACCCTTTTCCTGCTTAGTCTTTTACCCTTTTTATATTTATAAAATCTTTGACATTTTCTTTAATTTTGTCCACCAATGATTTTTTAGACACCTACATCTTCCACCTAAGTCTTTTTTATATAGTCTCTGCAATTGAATGGTCTCTCCCATCTCCAGTTTTCTATACCTTCTGTATGTTTTCTTTTCCTCTTTAACCCAGCCCTCAGCATCACTTGACACCCAGTATTGCTTGAATTTGTTGTCCTTGCCCTTTATCCTCAAGGCAACTTGTTGGCCCTGAGCTGTCACGACTTCACTTCTGAATGCTAGGACTTGTTAAATCTGATTTCCTAGGTACTGTAGGTCACACATGGATTGCAGCTCCCCACTATAGTTGTAATTTAAAACAACCCCCTCAAAACATAATTCCACCTCTTCACCCTAGTTTTGAACTGTATAAGTGAAAATACACATCAACAGGCATCAGTTTAACCTTGGGACCGTGTTGCAAAGAGGTCACAATTCATCTTACTTGAACACTCCATAAAATTTGCTTTGAGGTTGTCAGGCTTATTAGATTTTATTATTATCATTAACACGTTAAGATCAAAGATGTAGGAGCAAATTAGGCCCATTGAGCCTGCTCTGCCATTTCGTCATGGCTGATCCATTTTCCCTCTCAGCCTCGATCTCTTGCCTTCTCCCCAAATTCCTTCATGCCCAGACTAATCAAGGCCTTAGATATACCAAAAGACTTGGCCTCCACAGCCACCTATGGTAATGGATTCCACCGATTCACCTCTCTCTGGCTAAAGTTGCTCCTCATCTCCATTCTAAAAGAAGACCCCTCTATTCTGAGGCTGTGTCCTCTGTTTTAGACTCCCTCACAATAGGAACCATCCTCTCCACATCTACTCTATCAAGGACCTTGAACATATAATAGTCTTCAATGAGGTCTCCTCTCATTCTTTTGATTTCCAG
Organism: Hypanus sabinus; assembly: GCF_030144855.1. Lineage (NCBI taxonomy): Eukaryota > Metazoa > Chordata > Chondrichthyes > Myliobatiformes > Dasyatidae > Hypanus > Hypanus sabinus. Next base: position 67,809,576 of record NC_082712.1, read on the forward strand.
TTAGTACAGGTCCAGAGCCATCAAATGCTCTTCATATGACAAGCCTTTCAATCCCAGAATCATTTTTGTGAACCTCCTTTGACCCCTCTCCAACGTCACCACATCCTTTCCTAGAAAAGGGACCCAAAACTGCTCACAATACTCCAAGTAAGGCCTAACCAGTGCTTTATAAAGCCTCAACATTATATCCTTGCTTTTATATTCTAGTCCTCTTGAAATAAATGCTAACATCGCATTTGCTGTCACCACCAACTCAACCTGCAATTAATCTTTAGGGAATCCTGCACAAGAACCCCCAAGTCCCTTTCCCCCTCAGATTTTTGAATTTCCTCTCCATTTAGAAAGTAGTGCTTACTTTTATTTCTTCTCCCAAATTGACACATGTAAAGGAATTTGCTGTTTTGTGGCAACCATACAGTGCAAGAATAAAATTTACTTTAAATAATAGTGCAAAGGAGGAATAGCGAAATAGTGTTCATGGGTTTCTAGATCATTCAGAAACCTGTTGGTGAAAGAAGGAAGCCATTCCTAAAACACTGAGTGTAGGTCTTTGGGCTTCTCTACCTCCTCCTCAATTATAGGAATAGAGGCATGGCCTGGATGGTGAGGTCTCTTAATGATAGATGCTACCTTCTTGAGGCATTGCCTTTTGAAGGTGTCCTCAGTGGTAAAAAGGCTTTTGCCTGTGATGGAGTTGGCTGAATCTACAACCCATTGCATCCTCTTTTGATCCTGCAAATCGGAGCCTCCGTATGAGTCTGTGATACAACCAGTCAGAATGCTCACCACACCTGTCACCATCTTTCTTTGGTGACATTCAAGATATCCCCAAACTCCCAATTAAGCATAGTCGTTAGTGTGCCTTCTTAATCATTGCATCAATAGGTGGGGCCCTGGATAGATCCACTAAGACTGGTGTGTGTTCTTCTGACTTCCCTTTCATTACGTCCACAATTTATTCGGTCTCACTGACGTTTAGTTCAAGGTTATTGCTTTGATAACACTCAGTCAGTCAATCAATCTATTTCACTCATGTGCGCCTCCTCTCTGCGAACTGAGATTCTGTCAACAACAGCATTGTCATCAGCAAATATAACTATTCCTAGCCACACCCTCATAAATGTACAGTTCTACAGTACTCCTGTCTCTGCTTTTACACACTTAAACAGTCAGCTGAAATTAATTGATCTCTGTTGAAAAGGTTGCATTTCAGGTAGGGGTAGGGACGGGCAGGTGGGAAGAAGGAGGGGGAGATGAAGATAGGAGAGGGAGGGAGCAGAGTATTTCCCTTTCCTAGTACCATGTCTACCCCATCACATTCAGCTGTAAGTTCCAGAAATAGACTTCAAGCCTACAGGGACTTAGTATAAAAAAATTATAGTTTTCAATAACTAATTCAAGATAAACTTGAGATGAAATAGTATACACTTTCCTTTCACTTGCCTAAGTCCACACTGTGAAAATGCTGTGAAAAATAATATACCCTTCAAAAGGACTGGCTACACTTGCATGCTGAAGAAAACACTTGAGCTCTGACGTGCAGTTTTATCCATAATTAGGACATTTTGGCACTTACTCATGCAAAACATGAGAGTTTATCGTCAGCATCTTAATGGACTGCCATGACTTTAGCTAAAAGGGGAAATCCATTATTCATACAATTAATTAATGCTACTTTTACGTGCTTTAGCATGTATGGGGTTTGGAGCTTTTTGGAACTGTATTTCTAAACCAGAAGCCAATAAATTATCAAGATGCTATTTTTAATACTTTAGCACCTTCCTCACCTCCCTCAAAAAATATAAAGCAGTTCAGATAGAAAGCATTCTTTGCTTTTATAAAGCTCAGGCAGGGTTTGCAGGCCATTACTTTGTACGAAACAAAACCTAACATCAGAGTGGCAGTGATGCTTCTCTCCCTGATGAGCTTAATGCCTATTATGGATGCTTTGAAAGAAGAATGAAACAACATCCATGTGAAACCCTGTGGCATCTGGTGACCAGTCATCTCTGCCTTGGAGGTCAATGTCAGAACATATTTCAAGAGGGCAAACCCTTGCAAGGCATCAGGCCCTGATGATGTACCTGGTAAGGCTCTGAAAACCTGTGTCAACCAACTGGCACTAATGCTCAAGGACATCTTCAACCTCTCACTGCTGCAGGCGGAAGTTCTCACCTGCTTCAAAAAGGGTGACAAACATACCAGTGTCCCAGAAGAGCAGGGTGAGCTGCCTCACTGACTGTCACCCAGTGGCACTCACATCTAATGTAATGAAGTGCTCTGAGAAGGCAGTCATGGCTGGAATCAACTCCTGCCTAAGCAAGGACCTAAAGCCACTGCAATTTGCCTGTTGCCACAATAGGTCTGCAGCAGATGCCATCTCACTGACTCGTCACTTGGCCTTGGATCACCTGGATTATAGCAATATCTACATCAGGCTGCTGTTTATTCATCACAGCTCAGCTTTCAACACAATCATAATCAACAAGTTCCAAAGCCTGGGCCTCTCTACCTCCCTCTGCAACTGAATTCTTGACTCCTCACCAGGAGACCATAGAATGTGCGGATCAGAAGTAATATCTCCTCCTCACTGATAATCAACACTGGTGCGCCTGAAGGATATGTGCTTAGCCCACTGCTCTACTGTCCCTACACACATGACTGTGTGGCTAGGCACAGCTCAAGTGACATCTATAAATCTGCTGATAAGTCAACTATCATTGGTAGAATTTCAGGTGGTGACGAGGCAGCATACAGGAGTGAGATAGAACAGGTGGCTGAATGGTATCACAGCAACAACATTCCACTCAACGTCAGGGGAGCACACACCAGTGCCCATTGAGGGATCAGAAGTGGAAAGGGTGAGTATTTTCAAGTTCCTGGGTGTCAATATCTCTGAGGATCTATCCTGGGACCAACATATTGATGCAATTACGAAGAAGGCATGAGAGTGGCTGTATTTCATTAGGAGTTTGAGGAGAATTGATTTGACATCAAGGACACTTGCAAATTTCTATAGATGTACCATGGAGAGCATCTTTACTGTTTGCATCACCACCTACACAGGAGCAGAAAAAGCTGCAAAAAGCTGTAAACTCAGTTTCATCATGCTCAATGGACTTCCTAGTCTCCAGAAAACCTTCAAAAAAGGCGATGCCTTAAAAAGGCAGCATACATCATTAAGAACCCCCATCACCCAGAATACAACCTCTTCTCATTGTTACCATCAGTGATGAGGTACAGGAGCCTGAAGAGACACACACTCAATGTTTTAGGAACAAGTTCTTCCCCTCCACCATCAGATTTCAAATGGTTCAATGGATCAAAAAGTTCAATTTAATATCAGAGAATGCATAGAGTATATAACCTGAAATTCTTATCTTCACAGACATCCACAAAACAAGGAACCCCATAGAATGAATGATAAAAATATCAAAACCCTCTAGCCCCCTTTCACCTCTCCCTTTCCCTTCTGAATGGACAATGGACACTTTCTCATTATTTTTTCTCTCTCTCTCTTTTCACTATTTATTTGATATTTAATAATTTATATAAACTTATTGTAATTTATAGTTTTTATTACTATGTATTGCAATGTACTGCTGCCTCAAACCAACAAGTTTCATGATATAAGCTGGTGATATTAAAGCTGATTCTGATTCTAAAATTAGCTCTACTTTCTTCCCTGTTAGGACTCCAGTTTATTCAAGGCATAAGCAGACCTATTTCCCTAAGGGTTTTTTTCAGAACTGATTGGACTCTCTTGTTATTAATTGGACTGCATATGTTCACAATTAACATCTGGATATTTAAATCTGCTTTCTGTACCTTACTTTGCTCTGTCTTAAAGTGTGATCTTGTAAGTAGCAAGAGCCTCTGAAACTTGCTTTTGAATTTGCACATCAACTCCTGTCTGCATTGTGGTTCCTGCAGGTGGGTTCAGTGGTAGAGTGCTGGACTTTCAACCCAGTGACCTGAGTTTGATTCCTAATTGGCCCATTTTCCCCTTACACTTTCTAGAGAAGTGCTTCAGGACTAATGATGACTTTTTCCACTGCAGTTCTTGGGATTCTGAGTAGGCTGATGAAGCCAATGTGAGACCTACTGACTCCACCTCAAGGGGACAAGATGTGCTGGATGGAAGAGTAGGTGAGTAGTGAGGTGCTGGATCCCTTCTCCATCGGCACAAAGCTTCTGTGTGCTATTGATACATGATCTGTAGGGCACCGACCCAGTCATCCAGGAGTGGGGAGAGAGTAAGCCTGGACACACAGGCAGGAGTACATCTGGAAATAGGGTATGTTCCAACTGGGACCATGGACAAGAGTGAGTCCAGGAGAGGGGGTGGAGGTCCAGTCGAGTGCAATGTAGAACGGAGGGCTAAAATTAGGGATAGGTATGCAATTGAAAGCAGAGGCCCAAATCAGGGGAAAAAATGTGCCGAATGGGGAGGAACGTGTCAGAGGGCAGAGGCAGGATTGTAGCATGGAGCATGGGAAGTGTGCATCCACGAGTTGGGGGAAATGTGTTCCTGGAAGTGGAGATAAGTAGGACAATGTAACTGGAGTAGGGATTCAGGGGGGAGCGCAGCAGCTCTGGGGTGCTGTTGGGAGTGCAGATGCTCGACTGAGGTGTAATTGAGAACAGGATGGTGACCATGAGCAGGAGAATGGCAAGGATGCAGCTGTACGGGCTAGTGTGTGGTTGGGAACTCAACATTAAAATGCTCCAAATGATCTTTGTTGGATTTTTCAATATGTAAAGCAAGTAGTTCAGTGCACAAAGCAAGGGGAAATTTATCGCAGGAGCCACAGTGCAGTACAAATGTGAGGAGATTTACTCCAACTGTTATTCCAAGGCTCATCAGCAGAAATTTAAAGTACATTTATTATCAAAGTAGGTATATTTTATATAACCCTGAGATTTACCTCCTTACAAACAGCTACAAAACAAAGAAACCACCAAAAACAAAATAAGCTGTCAAACATCCAGTGTGCAGAGAAAGAGATAAAACAAATTGTGCAAACAATAAGAGCAACCTAACAGTATTCAGAAATGAAGTTCACGACGCCAGGCATCACTGCAGCTGATCCACTAGTTGCAGGCCACAGCCTCTGTCTAGCACAGAGATGAGCAAACCCTGTACAGCAGCGAGCTGAACTGGATCGTCTCTCATCTCTGGCCCCAACACCCTGACCGTTTCAATCTGGCCCGGTGCTTAAATCATCCAAGCCTCGAGCCGTTCCTCGCTTTTTGGGATCTTTCTACCTTTACCCTCCTTTACTGAATTTTCAATGTGAAGTAAAGTGTGAAGTTTAGTTTCTAATATCTGCAGCTGGTAATAGCTAGAAGCATAACCAACAGAGCACTGATTGGAAAGTACTTGATGTATATTCACAGTGTATGAACTGACTGCAGATCAAACATAGCCACTTCAATCATGTCCAACGATATTCCCTTGATCTTCATGCTTGGTTCTCTCTTTCAGTTGCTCCAGACTTCAAAGGTTATCAGAGACTGTAACCACAAAAGACATTTGCACCTGATTGAAAAATTAAAGATGCCAAAAGTATTCACACAGCAAGCAAAGTGTGGAGTTCGGGTAAATGAATTTAAGACATTATAATATTGGCATAAAAGGTATCTAACTTTAATTCCAGGGAGAAATACACTTTGTCGGGTACACCTGCATACCTGCTCATTAATGAAAATACCTAATCAGCCAATCATGTGGCAGCAACTCAGTGCATAAAAGCATGCAGACATGGTCAAGAGGTTCATTTGTTGTTCAGACCGAACATCAGAATGGGGAAGAAATGTGATCTAAGTGATCTTGACAGTGGGATAATTGTTGGTGCCAGACACTGCTGATTTCCTGGGGTTTTCATGCACAACAGTCCCTGGAGTTTACAGAGAATGATGCGAAAAACACAAAAAAAAATCCAGAGAGCGGCAGTTCTGTGGGCGAAAATGACATGATGCTGAGAGAGGCCAGAGAAGAATGGCTAGACTGGTTCAAGCTGACAGGAAGGCAACAGTAACTCAAACAAACATGTGTTACAACAGTGGAGGATTGAGAATTGCTTCTTTATGACTTCATTGAGGTTGGTCTAAAAGCCAGAAGTTACTAAACACTAACCAGTTCATGTCAATGATTATAATCATGAAACTTCTAGATTGTAGAAAGTTACTACATGGTTTTTACTTGGTCATTGTTGTCTGGTTTGGCATATGTGTATTTAAAATCTGCAGGAAATATTGTAATAATTACTTTCCCCCTGAAATGACTGTGTAAGCCATTCAGTTTAAGGTGGACAAATTAGGAGTGGATAAATAAATACTGGCTATTCTTTGAATCAAAACAAACTGAATGGATAATGTTTAGTCCTTGCCAACTTTAAAATTATTGGTTTTACATCTCTGTAATCTAGTTTACTCCCACTACCTCCATTTTTCCCTTTTGACTTTTCTGAACTAATTATCCTGCCTTGTTTTTTTCCCCTCATATGGTTAAAATAGGTTAATAGTTTTACCTGCTTCAGATTCCTTACTTGTTTTCTATTCTTTAGATTTCATGGCAAGCAGTCACAAACTACTAGGACAAAGCAATCAATGTTGTGTTTGCTAAGGAGAATTTGTGTTTCAGGACCTCTGACATGGGAAATAAAGAAATTGATCATCGGCTGAAGGACACAGAGATAATGTCACAGCAGGCGTGAATCCAAAAATGATTCCTGCTTCACTGCATCAACTGGAAATTAAAGCTGCCTTGTCTAACCTATTTTGTGAAGGATTAAATTATCAAACTGGCAACTGTGTCAAGTCATCAGTGAACTAAGGCCCTTTCATCTCAAACTGGCAAACACAGCAAGGGATTCATTTATAAATGGATTGAATTGAAAGTCGCAAGTTTGTACAAACCTGAATAGAAGCTCAGAGTATGGTGCACTGTTGTGGTTACACTGTTATTAAAGTGAATATAAAGGAGAAGAGGTAAATTAGAATGCAATTGAAACTGGGAATGTTGGAAATTCACCAAGGGTCAGACAGCATCTCTATAGTGAAAATACAGTTACCTTTTGGATTGATAACTTTGGAGCAGTTACAGTTATCTGAAATCTCTTTATCCTGTACACTGCCCTATTCTGATGACAAGAAGTCAGCTTGAAAGGATAACCTTGTACTGTACCTCATAACCATCTGAGTATTTCTAGCACTCTCTCACTTAATTTCAGATTTCCAGCACTTGGAGCATTTTATTGTCTTTTGAGAATAATATCAGAACTGAAATCTGACAACAGTAATAAAAGTTAAAAGTGGATTAGAGAAAGTATTGTTAAAAGTATAACAAGGTTTAGCACACTTCTTAGGTTCATCACACTTTGAATATCATTCTAATAATAGGTGGATGGAATCCATTTTGTGTCTCCAGGAAGAGCTCTAGAGCCACTGGGATAAAATAGTTGAGAAAGCTCCTTATGATAACTTTGGCAAAGAGAATCAAAATATTTACTGCAGTTAGACTCATCTCCTTGTTTTGAAAATGAAATTCTCCAATAACGAAGGTGAGGTCACAAATTCATGCCAGAAGAAATCCTCTCCATATTTTTGTACTTCAATGGGGATTTTATCTGCTCCAGGGACCTCGTTGTGTTGCAGTTCATAGGTGGCCAATTCACTATCTAGGATGAACTTCATTCATTCGACATATTCATTTACAGGTATTAGGAATCTGTTGTGGTGTGTTGTTCAGGGTATGACATACAAAAAGCAACATTCAACAATTATCATGTATAAAAATTTCTCTAAAAATAAAGTTAGAGGTTAAAGTACAGATATGAAATAACATGTGCATAAATATATAAACACCAACATGTATTTACAAATGAACAGAATTATAGAAAGTGGTTTAAAGTGTATACAGTGCAATGATGGTGTTACTAGTTAGAAGAGGTGGTAGGAAGATAACTAGAATAGTTGAAAAGATTAATTGCCTCAGGGGAAAAAAAACATTTATTATAGTTTGTTTGTTTTAAAAGTCCGATAATCCTTTCCAGAAGGGAACTTTTGGAAAAGGCATTTTTCAGAGTGGTCAGTGTCCACAATGATTTTCCCAGACCACTTCTTTGTCCTGGACATATAGAAATCCTACAATGATGGTAGATTACAGCCGATGTCCTTTTCTGCTCAGCTGACACTTTGCCATAGTTTTGGTATATTGTGAGAGGATATTGCACCCAATCAGGCTGATGTGAGATGTGCTCCATGATGGCAGTGACAAATTCCACCATAATGTTCTGGGGAAGTTGGAATTTTACCAGCTGCCACAAGAAGTATATCCTCTGCTAAGCCCTTCTTTTATTGAATGAGATATGGTTCTTTCACATGAGGACCTGTGGAATATTTCCAGGAAGCCGAATGTTGAAACGGCTCTGACTATTGAGTTGTTGATGAATGGGTGGAGAGAAGACTCATGTCTCCTGTAGTCAATATGGATCTTTGGTTCTGAGGGCATTTGGCACCAAGTGCACCAGGACATAAGCTTGTTTACTTCTAGGTGGCGCTTGGGTTCATCCAAGCAGGTGGCACCACTGTCTTTGGTGACTAATCCAATGACAATGGTGTCATTCCAGAACTTTTTCAGTTTAATTGATGGAAGACTGGAGATGCAATCATTGTTGTACAGAGAAAATAGGAGAGGGCAGAGAACAGACCCCTGTGGCATACCAGTGTCGAGAGTGCGGGATGTGGAGATGTTCTTGCCTATTACTACATACTGTCTTCAGTCAGAGTAGAAGTTTGTGGTAGTTTGGAGGGTATTTTAAGGGACTGGTTATTTAAATATTTTGATAGATGAGGGCTGATTAAGGACAATCAGCATGGCATCATGCATGTTCGGCCATGTCTGACCAATCTTATTGAGTTTTTCAAGGAAGTTACCAAGAAAGTTGATGAAGGCAAGGCAGTGGATGTTGTCTACGTGGACTTTAGCAAGACCTTTGACTAGGTTTCACATGGGAGGTTGGTTAAGAAGGTTCAATTGCCTGGTATCCAAGATAAGGTAGTAAACTGGATTAGACATTGGCTTCACTAGAGAAGCCAAATAATGGTTGCCTCTCTGACTGGAAGACTGTGATTAGTAGTGTGCTGCAGGGATCAGTGCTGGATCTGTTCATTGTTTGTCATTTAGATTGACCATCTGGATGATAATGTGGGAAACTGGATCAGCAAATTTATGGATGACTCCAAGATTGAAGGGTGTAGTGGACAATGAGAAAACTATCAAAGCTTGGAGTGGGATCTAGACCAGCTGGAAAAATGGTCTGAAAACTGTCAGATGGAATTTAATGCAGACAATGTGAGTTGTTGCACTTTGGCAGGACAAATCAAGGTAGGACTTGCATGGTGAGCAATAGGGCATTGAGGAATGTGGTACAGCAGAAGCATCTATGAGTACAGATCCATAGTTCCTTTAAAATGGCATCACATGTAGAATGGTTCATAAAGAACGCTTTCGGTACATTGGCCTTCATAAATCAAAATCTTGCATACAGGAGTTTTGATGTTATGTTGAAGTTGTATAAGATGTTGGTGAAGTCTAATTTGGAGTACTGTTTGCAGTTTTGGTGTTCCATCTACAGGAAAGATGCCAATAAGTTTGAAAATGTGCAGAGAAAATTTGCAAGGACGTTGCTGGGACCTGATGACCCAAGTTAAGGCTTGAATAGGTTAGGACTTTATCGGCCGGAGCATAGAAGAATGAGAGGAGATTTGATAGAAGTATACAACATTATGAAGGATATAGATAGGGAAAATGCAAGCAGCCTTTTTCCACTGAGGTTGGGTGAGACTACAACTAGAGATCATGGGTGATGGGTGAAGGGTGAAATGTTTAAAGGAAATATGAGCGGAAAATTCTTCACTCAGACAGTGATGAGAGTGTGGAATGAGCTGGCAGTGGAACTGCTGGATACAGGCTCAATTTCATCATTTACGAGAAATTTGGATGGGTACATGGATGGGAAGGGTATGGAGGGCTATGGTCCAGGTGCAGTTCAATGGGACCTGGCAGATTACTAGTTTGCCATGGACTAGAAGAATCAAAGGACCCGTTTCTGTGCTGTAGTGTTCCATGACTCTATGACATATCCATCTGCATCTGCAGATGGGACCTGGTATATTCAGTTTGAAGAGGTGTTTTTTCTTACAGAAGCTCAGGGTGACTGAACTGAAATTGTCAAATGGAATCCTGACAGTGCTGTAGTATGAAGTCAAGATATATGCTAACTACATCATATACAGATTTGGTGAACTGCAGTGGATCTAGAAAATTTAAAGCTATGGATTTGAGAATTGACATGACCAAAATTCCAGTATTCTGGCATATAGTGCCAGCATTGGGATTGTAGCTGATAGTATGCTACGGAGACTTGGTTGAGGAAATCTTGATGATAGTCTTTCCAATGGATTCTGTTTATTTCTCTTAGCTCTCTGGGGGATGGGACCCTGGCAACTAGTCTCAAGATGGTTTAGATATCTCTGAAGTATCTATTGAACTATAATTCTTGGCCTGTTCCGTTGACTTTCTTATTAGGCCAGAAGCTTTTCCTTGGATCTTTTCCTTCAGATCCCGGCGTAGCTTGATTTTTCTTTGCCCCTTGTGAAATGTCGTTGCTTCCCCAGTGCTTTGAGTTCATTACATTTTAGCCTCTGGATCCCCTGTGATTCTCATCCAACCTACTTCATTACCTTCAGATAGAGGAGTCAATTTCTATACTTCATGACATGCCAAGAGCAGAGGACACTCGGCAGCTCCTGTGATTGAAAGTTATTGAGATAGTGATGAGGTGTTGACTCAGTAGATTGTTTTTTTCTTTATAAGGATATTTGAGTCCTTCAGCAGCAATTTTCTTTTAACAACATTTTGATTGCCATTGCCATTTTGGGACCAGGTTAGTTAAAATTACAGAGCATTTTTTGATGGTATAACTGGTGCAAGTGAAAAATCATCTTTTAAACCACTAACAGCAATTGCAAAGATATTATTTCATCTCAGAGCTTTATGTTAGATTTGCCCTCAGTGTAGATTGGAAATTGGGCTACATCCTGTGGTTGATGTTAATCAGCTGTTATATCACAGACTTAATAATCAGTCACACTTCAAAATTATCTTCACAGGCTGCAAAAGTGGTTTAGGCTGCTATGCAGTCTTTGAAGATGCTGTTCTGATCCTAGTCTTTGCTTTCCCTCATTTTGACAAAAAAAAACCCACTACCCTCCGCAAAACCCAAAAATGGGATACAAGAGTGACTACAAATGCTGGAAATTTAGAGTAACCCACACAAATTGCAGGGGGAGCTCAGCAGGTCAGGCAGGGAAATGAACAGTAGATGTTTCGGGCCAAGACTCTTAATCAGTACTCTGGGCAAAACACTTCGAGTTAGGTTCTTCCTTGGCCAAAAAAATTATGGTCCTTTCAATTATTTTTACTCCATTCGTATCTAGGTGCTTTTGGAAGCAATTATCTAACTTACAGCAAAGAGATCAAGATATGGTCTGTTGGCCAGATAGAACTGCATTCTACAAAACAGTTACTTTGAATGAATCAAGGAAAATGGAAACAGACAAACTAATTGTTCTTACCATGTGCTTTAAGGAGACAGAGTCTGCCATTCTGTGGAGATTTTATGTTCTCTGTTTTATGAACTGAAGACGTTCGGCTTGATCAATGTTTAAAAGCAGTCACAATGATGTTCCAGGTAGTCTGATGGACTGGAGATCATTTCCAAATAAGAAGTTATTCGTGAGGTGTTCTTTGATATAATATAACCTCTATAAAAGAGAGGTACCGCATAGTGGTCATTGTGAGGGTGGTCATCTTTAGAATAGTCTTTGGCTCAGCAGGGCTTCGGTGAGAACAGGCAGAGGCAAGGTAAGCATGGAAGTTAATTCTTTATTTCTTAGTTAAATCTTGAGAGTGTCGGGGGTATGTCTACAGAGACGGTGTTCAGTTCTGGGTGCCAGCTGTGGGATTTTCAGGAGACATCCAACCTTCCAGCCTTCCCAGTGGACACATCTGCATCAAGTGCATCAAAATGCAGCTCCTTAGAGACTGTGTTAAGGAACTGGAGTTACAGCTTGATGACCTTCGGCTACCAGTGACTAGTGGTGTTCCTCAGGGGTCAGTATTAGGAACGTTACTTTTCACATTATTTGTCAGTGATCTGGACAATAGAATTGATGGCTTTGAGGTGAAGTTTGAGGATGATACAAAGATAATTGGCGGGGTAGGTAGTGCTGAGGAAGTAACATGATTGCAGCAGGACTTAGACAAGTGGAAGAAGGGGTATAAAGGTGGCAGATGTAATACACTGTTGGGAAATGTAAGATAATACATTTTGGTGAAAAGATCAATAGTGCGGACTATTATCTAAATGGGGAAAAGATTCAGACATCAGAGTTGCAGATGGACTTGGGAGTTCCTATATCTCAGAAAGGATGTGTTGTCATTGGAGACAGTAGGTTCATGAGGATGATTCTGGGAATGAAAGAGTTCATGTATGAGGAGTATTTGGCAAATTTGGGCAGTATTCACTGGAATTTAGAAGAATGTGTTAGGATCTCATTAAAACCTACCGAATGTTGAAAGGAGTAAAGAGGGTGGACGTGGAGAGGATGTTTCCTATGGTGGGAGTATCTAGAACTAGAAGCCACAGCCTCAGAATTGAGTGGCGGCCTTTTAGAACAGTGGTAAGGAGGAATTCTTTTAGCCAGAGGGTAGTGAATCTGTGGACTGCTCTGCCACAGACTGCGATGGAGGTCAAATACATGTGTCTAGTTAAGGTGGAAGTTGATCATTTCCTGATTGGTCAGGACATCAGAGGATATGAGTGTGATCCAGGATCAGCCATGATGGAATGGCTGAGCAGACTCAATGGGCTGAATGACATAATTCTGCTCCTCTGTCTTATAGTCTAACATGCAGGTTTGTGAATAGTGTGGTTTATATCAGCTCTTAGTTATTCAACCTGGTTTGATTGTTTTGGACTAGTCAGAGTCAAAGAGAACAAAAAGCCATTTATTGTTAGTTGTCACTGTGGAAGAATGGTAACAAATGGTTGCTGCCTTGGATCAAAGCCAATAAGAAGGTGTTAAATAAAAACACAAAATGCTGGCGGAACTCAGCAGACCAGATAGCATCTATGGGAGAAGGTAGTGATGACGTTTCGGGCCGAAACCCTTCATCAGGAGTGAAGTAACATGGGATGGTCAAGGAGGGATAAGAAGTGGGGGGGAGGGATAAAGTTGAGAACTAGGAAGTGATAGGTTGGAGGGAAATAGGCTAGGGGGAAGGTGGAAAATTATGGGAAATAAAAGAGAAAGAAAGGTAGGGCTGGGGGGAGAATATAGTGAGGGGGGAAAAAGAGAGAGAAAGAGAACCAGACTGAAATAATAGATAGGGATGGGGGTAAGGGGGGGGGCAGGGGTATCAACGGAGGTCTGCGAGTTGGATGGGATGTTCATGCTGGCAGGAAGGAAAAGGGCCAAAGAAATAGTAGGTTGGGAGCAAGGTGTTAAAGGTCAATCAGATGAACCATATCCAATAACATTCAAGCAACATTTGAAATGGTAAGAAATGAATATAAAAGCAGATACTTCGAGTGCGCTGGCAGAGATAATTCTCTGGAGTCTCTCCACCTTGTTAATGTAGAGTGCCCCATTGACACATGGAGATTTAGATCAGGAACATGAGAAATATATAATCTGCAGAGACTCATTTCTACTGGTATTTCCATTTCTATTCTTTGACTATTCATGAAAGGTCAGGAAAACTTAGCACAGAGGTATTAAGAATAAGAATCAAGTTTAATATCAGTGGCATACGTTGTAAAATTTGCTAACTTAGCAGCAGTAGTACAATGCATGACAATATAGGAAGAAGGAAGTAAATCAATTACAGTAATATATATATGTACATTAAATTGTTAAATTAAATGCTCATGTAAAAACAGAAATAATTTTAAAAAGTGAGGTCGTGTTCATGTGTTCAATGTCCATTTAGGAATCAGATGGCAGAGGGGAAGAAGCTGTTCCTGAATCAGTGAATGTGTGCCTTCAGGATTCTGTACCTCCTTCCTGATGGTAACAATCATAAGAGGACTTGACCTGGGTGAAGAGGGTTCTTAATCATGGATGTCACCTTTCTGAGGCACCGCTCCTTGAAGACGTCATAGATACAACAGAAAATAGTACCCATGATGGAGCTGACTAATTTTACAACTTTCTGTTGCTTCTTTCGATCCTGTGCAGTAGCCCTCCAATACCAGACAATGATGCAATTTGTCAGAATATTTTCCACAGTACATCTGTAGAAGTTTTCAAGTGTTTTAGGGGAAACCAAGTCTCCTCAAACTCCTAATGAAATACTGTATAGCTGCTGCCTTACCTTTATGGCTGCATCGATATCTTGGGACCAGGTTAGATCCTCAGCGATGTTGACATCCAGAAACTTGAAATTGTTCACTCTCTCCATTTCTGATCCCTCTATGAGGATTGGTTCATGTGCCTTGTCCTACCCTTTCTGAAATCCACAATCAGCCAATGAAGTTGGTCCCACTGAAGTTGAGTGTAAGTTTGTTGCTGTGACTCCACTCAACTAGCTGGTATATCTCACTCCTGTGTACCCTCTCAACTCCAAGATTCTACCAACAATAGTTGTATCATCAGCAAATGTAGAGATGGGATATAGATGCCTAGCCACACTGTCATGGGTATAGAGAGAGTAGATCACTGAGCAAGCAAACATCTGTGAGGTGTGCCAGTGCTGATCATCAACGAGAAGGAGATATTATTACCAAGTCGCACACATGGTGGTCTTTCAATAGGAAGTCAAGGATCTAATTGCAGAGGGAGGTAAACAGGCTCAGGTTCTGTAGCTTATTGATCAGGACTGTGAGAATGATGGAGTTAAACATTGAGCTATAGTCAACAAACAGCATCCTGACATAAGTGTTTGTATTATCCAAGTAATCTAAGGCTGTGTGAAGGGCCATTGATATTGCATCTGACTTTGACCTATTGGAGCAATAAGCAAGTTGTAGTGGGTCCAGATCCTTTCTGAGGCAGGTGTTGATTTCAGCCACGACCAGCCACTCAATGCATTTCATCACAGTAGATGTGAGTGCTACAGGGCAATAGTCATTCAGGCAGCTTGCACTTCTCTTTGTGGGCACAGGTACAATCGATGCACTTTCGAAGCAGGTTAGAACTTGAGAGGTTGAAAATGTCCTTGAATACACCCACCAGATGGATGGCATCAGTTTTTAGAGCTGTTCCAGATACTCCATCGGGGAATACACTGGACACAATGTTCTTTAACCTCAGTGTTGTTCAACCTGCAAGCAAGTAGCATCATTCACCAAGCATGCATTTTATTGTTATTCCCCTGACAAATAAAAATCACAATATTCTTCCCTGACCTCTAAGAAATTCAAATAAAATTCCAAATAAAATTTGTCCAGCCTTGCGATCGATATCTTTCATGTATAAAAAGCAAAGACTCACCGGGGCATTTTGACAGCAGTTCTTCAATCCATGACACCTTCAGCCTAGAAGGATAACAGATGCAGTTGCATGAGGCTGCTATGATCTTGCAAGTTTTTCTTTCTGTCAGAACGCTCCTTGAACTCGCATTGCTATTCCTTTATTACGATTGGGACACAATCCCAAAATTCTCTTCCTGACACTTCTGTTGGAACAGCCTCAGCAAAAGCTGTCCAAAAGGACAACTCATCAGTACCTTCTCAAGGGTACCTAGGAATAGGTATTACATACCAAATTGCCAACGTTGGATGCAAATTGTGAAGAATGGAAATAAATGAAGTCTGAACCATCTGCTTGCAACACCTGGTATGTCCTTCTGGAGCTCAGAGATGGAGTCTAAGGTGGTCGCGTTCCAAGAACAGGAGCCAGACTTTTCTCACAGTGTGTGAAGTGTGGATGTGTGGATGTAATAATCCCACAGGAATATTTTGAAGTTAAACCATTTTCCTTAAAAATTGGTAGACTGGTTGCAGTGTATTTTTGTGCATCTCAGCATGTGGGAAAACTACCAGTTCTCCACTGTCTCCACCAAGTCCTCAAAATTCACAGGATGGATAAGTGAACAAATTTAGTGGCCTCTCATAAGCTGGCAATCTCAGTACAGTGGACGGCCTACCCCACCCAAATACTCGACATCAGTCTTCTGCAACATATGCACTCTATACCAAGGCATAAGAGACTGAGGATGCTGGGTTCTGGAGCAACACATAAAAATGCTGAAGGAACTCAGTGTGTCAGGCAACACCTATGGAAAGAAATGGGCAGTGGACATTTCAGGTCTAAACTCTTCATCTGGACAGACCTCTCCCCTCCCTCCAGATGCTGATTTCCACCTCTGCTCTGACCACCTCCAGAATGAGGCTACCGCTGTTTCCTCTGGGTCCTACTGCTCCTCTTCCCCCTAGCCATCCCATCACTGCGTCCTCCCACTTCCATACCCAGTCCCTCATGCTAATCTCTTATCCTCCCAACATTCCTTTGAGCCCTCATCTTCCCGAAACCTCACCGCCCAGCGCTCCTTTCCCCACTTATCTCCAGTGGCCAATGACTGACAACAGCCTTCACCCCTTCTGTGTCTTTGCTATCCCCTCTGACCTCCCCCTCTTCAAACCAGAATAGTCCGTCATCTGCAAGGAGCTTATTTTCACTCTATTCCATCATTAGAAGAGAATACCATGGCTGCAGAGAGAAACGATTCAGGAATTGATGATGAAATGCAGCATCCCCAATGTCACCTGAGCACCTCAGTGGGGAGAATACGGGAGAGCACCGAGGACCCTGAGGCCATGTATAGGGAGTACATCAAAACCCTAGGTAAACCATAAAAGGAACTCATCCTCTAACAAAATTACCTGCCCCATCAGCCATTCCCTGTCACAGTTGGTCAAAAGTCTACAGTTGCCATCTTGACCACATCGGTCACCACAGCACCCACAAATCTGGAGTGTAAGTTAGTCTGTATACCAAGGGTCTTGACTGCTAAGAGGAAGAAGAAGGATCTTTTTGCATTTGTCTGCTTTGAAGCAATGTAATAATGTCACAGGTAGATGCTGTTAGTATCAATAACTTAAAGACTCAACATGTTTCTAGGGTAATTGTTCGGCCTAGCAAATAAATTATCCTTTCTTTTATGGTGTCATGGTAACAGCCTTTCCCTCAAAGCAAAACAAAAAAGCTAGTCATTGACTTCAGAAAGGGAAGAGATATATGGTGTTGATGACAAGAAGGTTGAGAATTTCATGTTCCTAGGAGTGAAAATCACATCCTGGTTGAAACGACATAAACACCACAGCCAAGAAAGTTTACGAATGCCTCTACTTCCTCAGGAGAAATTTGGCCTGATCCTTCCCATTTTTTTTTCAATCCAGCATAGAAAACATCCAATCTGGATGCATCCTGGCTTGGTATGTCAACTGATCTGCCTATGACTGTGAGAAACTAGAGCGTGGTGGATACAGCATAACACATCACAGAAACAATTCTCCCTCCAGGAAATCTGACTATACCCCCACTGGTTCTGTAATGCAGCCAAAATAATTAGAAGACCCCACCCACCCAGACTTTCTATGTTTACCCCCAACCACCATTGGGCAGAAGACACAAAAGCCTGAAAACACTTCCCACCAAGCTCAAGACCAACTTTGACCCTACTGTTATAAGACATTTGAGCAACTTCCTAGTGCAATAAGATGGACTCATGACTTAGAAATCTAACCTTGCACCTTATTGACCACATGCACTGTAATTTCTCTGTAACTATTACACTTTATTCTGCAAACTGATATTGTTTAATCTTGTACTACCTCAATGCACCTTTCTAAAGAGTTAATCTTTATGAATGGTGTGCAAGACAAGTTTTCCCAGTATTTTTATACATTTGACAATAATTAAATAATTTACCAGTTTACCACAATGACTTCATAAGCCAAATGATAACTCATTATCACATTCTGCATGGTAACCAGTGATGAACAATTAATGCCAGCATGGAGCTATATACAGTCCAGTCTATTACTAGTAAAGTCCTCCCCACCATTAAGCACATCTACACTAAGCATTGCCACGGGAAAGCAGTATCCATCAGCAGAGACACCCCATCAACCAGGCCATGCCTCCTTCTTAATGCTGCCTTCAGGAAGAAGGTACAGCAGCCTCAGGACTCATAGCACCAGGTTCAGAAACAATTAATAACCCTCAACCATCAGGTTCATGAACAATATAACTTCACTCAACTTCACTTTCCTTATCACCAAACTCTTCCCACAACTTTCAAACTCTCTTCATCTCACGTTCTTGATATTTATTGCTTATTTATGTATTAATATTTTATTTCTCAGCTCAAGCTGGTAAAACCTGAGGTATAAGCAGAGTGAAGCAAACTTATTTCTTAATTGCAAGGAACTTTTGGACTATTCTGGTGGTGTTCAGCTTCCTGGAGATTTACATAAATATTACTGTGTAGGCTTAAAGCTATTGTGTAGTGACTTTGGGATGATACCAGTTGTAGATATTACTATTGGGACAATGAAAATTTTGTTCTTGTTCCAAAGTCTTTCTATTTCCACTTTTAATTCAGCATATTTCTAGTGTTCTTCACTTACTGATTTCTGTAAGTTATGTGTGTTTGGGATGGCCATAACTAGTTGGTAAGTTGTTCTTGTTTGATTATCCTGTGATATTATATCCAGTTGGTTATTACAGATTGTTCTAAATGTATAATGGAACAGTCATAATATAATTCATTGGACTTTGACTCTGAAACTGAATCAGGCTTGTATTTTTAGTAAGGTATATTTTTTATGAGTTTGAATTTAAGCAAAATTTTAGTGAATGATGTTTACCACTTAATTGTACCTGTGTAAGTTATCAGATTGAGTTAAACCATTGCAGAATCCTGTAATCTGTTGGGTTGTTTCTGGTTTCTCTGTATTTTCTGCATTGATCATCTAGAATTTGTTGGTCTTTATGTATTTTTGTATGTTTTTATATATGTCCCTGTATTGCCTCAAGGAGCCCTTCAGTTTCTAGGAAGAGATCTCCAACTTTGAGCCAGGCATTTGACACTTCCTTGTCAACATTTAGTCTGCTCAGATTGTGGAGATGTCTTCCATGGAGGGCCATGCTCTTCCATTGATTAACTTTCTCTTCTATAGTGATTTTTTTTTTGTTTTCCTTTGAGTTGTACTTCCATTTAAATTTAGTGGTGTGGATTTGTTCACAGAATTGCATATGCTCATGTGGTGTGCTAAATCCTGTTCTTGTTGATAAAAATGTATCCTTATAAGTTTTATCTGACTGTTATGTAAATATTTTATACCTGTTGTTCCCATTCCTCCTCCTGTCCTGGGTAACATTATTCTAAGTGTATTCAAGTGTAGGTTGTGTTTTCTAAAATTTGTCATTATTTTTCTTCGTAAATTTTCCAGATCGGTTTCAGACCAAGACAATATGTGAAAAGAATACTTTAATATGAATACTGTGGAAGTGTATATTGAATTTGTTATATTTTTACTATTGAGCTCTGTTTGGTAGATCCTATTAAACACTGAAGTAGATTCTGTCAAGAAAAATCCCTTTATTGCACTATATTTTTTTTTGCTTGCTGATATTTCAATACTTGTATGTTTCATTTTCATCCATCAGTGGTATTGTATCCTGCTGCTCTGTTTTGTATTCTACTAACTCTATTGCACCTTTCTTTATTTTTAACATACAGCATTTATTCAGTCCAAAGTTCATGTTTGTATATTTTGAAAATAGTTCTACTATTTGAATTAATTGCTTTAGCTTTACTGATGGAGTGTGTAATTTCAAACCATCCATGTATAGAAGGTGTGTTAAGTTTTAGCTCATTTCATTGTTTTTGATTTGATACCCAATTTTTGTCCAATTCAGTAAATTTAAAGCTAGCCAGAACCATAGTGGGTTTACAGAGATGCCCTGGAAAATGTCTTGGTTTATTTTGATAATGTTGTTTGTTCTCTTTTGGTTGTTAATAGATGGGGTGATTACAGTATGCCAATGCTTCATCAGATGTTGTAGGAACTTCATAAGTATTGGGTGTAGTATATATATAAAATATATCTATATATCTATATATAGATATATAAGATTATATATAAACCTTCTTCATTGTTCCTGAACTGATAATTCTGCTTTGTTCACCTGGTGCACTTCATGAATCTGTTTAGTCTGTATTTGTATGCAGCAAGCTTTTGTTTTAGTGTATCTATAAACTCTGCTTTTGTTAGGTTGATTGTATCTTGTATGGACATATTTCCATAGTATTTCATTAGCTTTTCTCTTAACTTTGTTGCTTAGGACATCCATTTTATACTCCATTAGATGGTCTATTTCTGCTCCATAGGTTTCAATTTTGTTTCTTAATCTCTTCTGCCATTTTAGTGTTCTCATTTCATTGCTCAGTTTTTGGTGCAGACATACTCATTAAATCCAATAATCATATTAGAATCTTATTGTTCTTGACAAACAAGAGGAAGCCTGCAGATGCTGGAAATCCAAGTGACATGCACAAAATGCTGGAGGAACTCAGCAGGCCAGGCAGCATCTATGAAAAAAGTAAACAGTTGACATTTCAGTCCTGACAAAAGCTCTCGGTTTGAAACATCGGCTGTTTACTCTTTTCCATATTTGCTGCCTAGCCTGCTGAGTTCCTCCAGCATTTTCTTCTTATTATTGTTTTCTCCCTTTCTTTTTGTATTTTTTGCACAGTTTGTTGTCTTTTGCACACTGGTTGTCTGCTCTGTTGGTACAGTCTTTCATTGCTTCTCTTATGTTTATTGGATTTGAGTATGCCCACTCAAAATGAATCTCAGTTTGTAAATAGTGACGTACATGTACATTGACAATAAATTTACTTTGAACTGAAATTTCTGAATATTGCAAGAGACACTCACTGTGTTAGGTAACTTCTGTGGATGGAAAAGGAAAAGTTAATATTTTGAGTTCTGACCTCTTCCTCTGCAGAGGCTGTGACCCAAAGAACAGAATTGCATTTCCAAGAATCACAACCCTCTGGAGTTCCTCCAGCTCTTTGTTTATTGCTCTAGGTTCCAGCATCTGCCCCTATGCTGTTTAATTAATATTTCAACACCAAATCCAAGACAAACACAGTTCATTTTATGTAAAGTTAGCTGGCCAGCGGTGTAGTAGCATCAGCACTGGACTTCGAAGCAAATAGTTCTGTGTTCAAATCCAGCTGGCCCCTTGCACACTTTCCACCTATGCTGGGTTAAGCATCAAGCTAGCAACTCAGCCTCATAAAAAATAGACAAATACTAAGGAAACGGCAAAAAATGCTGCCCAGTGTACGCAAGGAACAACAATGTATGCAAAGTACTTCAGGGCACCCTATATACAAGTCTTTCAATCCATGCAGGAATAGCTCTCCCATAGATTTATCGCCATTATGTTTTTTTTATAACCTTTTTATATCCAGCTTCTGTGTAATTGAGTTTTACTCAACCGATAATGCTGAAGCGTGCTAGATAGTTGCCAAAAAACACTTTACTCAACTGCAATTGACAAAATCATTTCTGTTTCTGCTCATGAGTCAAAAATTACCAGACAATAGCTCAAGATGAGGCAGTAGACAGCAGTAAGCAGTCAGTAAGCTATTTATGCGCATTCATTTCTCCTCACTCTAGGCCCATTAATTAAGGCTTCTTCTCTACATATTCGAGCAGTGAGGGCATTGTTGGTGACGTGTGTCTGTGGAATTATGACAGGTAATTAGCTTAATTTACTGCAAAATTACTTCCATGATGGTGTACAAATGTCAGAATTTTATCATTAGAAATTTAAATGAGGAGCTTTGCATTCAAACACGAGTAAGCCAAAGTGAAGCTTTTAGTCGGCATTGCATACTGATTTCGTCTCAGATCTTGCATGCAATCTCTTTAATGCATTTATTCATAGTGAGCTTTGTAATTCATCAATGATTTACTCAGTCACAGCTACTGCACCATTAGACTCCTCGCTTGTTCAGAATGATTGATCCATTGTGTTTCCTTTTATCTTAAAAGGAGTACTTCTTGGACCTTATATTTTTAAACAGGTAACCCTGGTGATGGGTAAAAGAACTTGTGGATGTTGGCTGTTAATGTGGCTGTTGACTTTCATGATAGGTCTTACTCTTCGGAAAATGAAAAGGTCAACACCTCCAGGAAAGTAATGAGAACATGCTGTGTTAGGAGTGGGAGAGGGAAACAGCAGGATAGCAGTGAAGAGGACTGTAGATAAGCACTTGAGCAAGACAGAAATGGGAAGACATCTTCATAGTCAAGTCAAGGTACGTTTATTATCAAAGTAAATATGTGTCACCATATACTACTGTGAGATTCTTTTTCTTGTGGGCAACTCCAGGGAAATAAAGAAATACAATAGAAATAATGAAAAACTATATGTAGCCTGGGGAAAAGTACACTCTCAGGACAACAAATACTTCTTCGGGTTTTAATTCCTTTACCTGTTTTAGATGTTTTAGTGCTGGAAGAGGGTCTTAAAACAAACAAACGAATTTACAACTAGTTTCTGCCGTTACAATCTTAGTTTAACCTTCGATCCACACCCTTGTGTATTGATGGATTGCGTATGCAGTATAAAAATGTATAAATCAAACTGCATGAAACTAATACAGAACTAATACGGTAGTGGCAATTCCGAAGGAACACAATACAAACAACATTAGAATCCCCCCAACCCTGTACCTTATACATAGCAGTGACAATGTAAGCAAATGTATCTCGTCTAAGACGTCTACTCGCTTTTAGTACACACGTGCTTAACTTCCAAACAGAGGCTAAACATTCCCGTTACGCTGTTACATTCACAATCAGTCATGATAGAATAAAGTTAGCCAAAAGATACACTTTGGCACAACTATTACAAGATATTGCCTGGAAGTTAAATTACAAGAAAACTGACCTACTTGGCCGGTAAGGAACTTTTGCACAAGCCATGCTATCCAGTGCCGGTGCCTTCACTTGTGAAAATCTAAAGCATCCACATGTAAAACATGTCAAATTACCAATATTCTCGATTTGCCAACAAGCATAAACAAATTCACATGGATATCGTCAATTAATACTCACTTTTCCTCACCATGCCCAGTATCCTGGGAAGAACTTAATCCCAAAGCCCCACCAGCTGTTTCTGCAGAAAACAAAATGGTCTCCTGACTATCCCCACATGTGTGTAATGACATCACTGTCTCTGCTTAAAGGCACAGACAACTATTGTAGCATTACCCAGCTGGATGCCTAAGTACACTTTTAACGAAAGTGAATAAGGTTCGACGGTCACCTGGTTGCATATACATAAATTAAGACTTCGTTAGTCCTGACTCGAAACATCGACAGTGCTTCTCCCTATAGATGCTGCCTGCCCTGTTGTGTTCCACCAGCATTTTGTGTGTGTTGAATGGAGAGGAAGATGGTTTGATTGATGGACTGGTCTGCATTCATTAATTTCTTGCAGCTGTGGTAATTCCAGAGCTTGTCAGAAGTACCTTAAATCTTGTGAGAGTCACTGCCTGCACCATTCTCTCAGGCTGTGTATTCTTGATTCTACCCCCCATTCCTCTAGGGAAAGAAATTCCTTCACAGATTCTCTCTAAACCCTCCTACTCCTTTGCTCCCAACATCAGCCCCATACAGCAGGGAAACAGCCCTTTTGGCCCAAGCGTTTCTTGGCAACCAAGAGTGTGTTAGTTCCACTTGCACACATTTTCCCATATCCCTCTGAAGCTTCACAGCCATTCAGCTGCCAAGTTGCTTTTAAATATTGTGAATGTTCTACCTCAACTAATTAAATAGACAACTCATTTCATATGCTCTGCTCCTATTAAATCTCTCCCCTCACATCTTAAATGTATGCCCTCTAGCGATGGAGTTTCCAATTCAAGGAAAAAGACTGTGTGCATTTAATGTGCTTAACCCATCTATGCCCCACATGTTTTTACACACCTCTAGAAGATCACTCTCATTCTCCTACTCTCTAATGAAAAGAAGTCCTGAACTGCTCAGCATCTCTCCAGGACTTAGTCATGTCCCTGCAAGGTGTGTATACAATTGGAAAAGCTATTTCAATACAATTAACAAGTTGTGGAAATTGGTGATAGATGATAAATGCTAGCAGAGTTGGAAAGATAGAACTCCAAGGTTCCATTTCTGTTTAGTTCATGATGACCTAAAACTGACCAGAAATGAGCTGAATGTTCTATTCCAGATGCCATAAGAAACTTAGAGTCTCTACTAAATTGTTCAGATTCTCGAGTTGGAAATAAACCTTGAAGGAGCTCTTTACAAACGCATAAGCTTTACTCTGGGCCCCTGCAATATGGGGATTCACCAGATTTTTTAATTCAACAGATAACTTTCAAGGATGCTCCCAATATGGATATTTTTGTCCCCACTTTTGAAAGTGTGATGTTCAGAATAAAACTTACGCAGCATATTTTTAGACTGATGACAGAATTCAAAGTCCAAACCACATTTGCTGGCTGAACATCAGACTTCCCTACAAGTGACCTAGGATGAAGGTAGCAAAATCAAAAGAGGACTTCCTGTTAAACATAAACACAAAACAATCTTCAGATGCTGGAAATATTGAGCAACACACACAATTTTGAAGGAACTCAGCAAGTCAGGCTGTTGCCAATGCAGCAGGCTCAGCTGCTCCATGGAGGCGAGAGGAATAAACACTCCACGTTTCGGTCCAAGACACTTCATCGGGACTGTAAAGGTAGAGGGCAGAAGCCAGAAGAAGAAAGTGGGAAGAGGGGAAGGAGTACAAGCTGACAAGTAAAAGTTTCCTAAAGGCTACCATAGCTAGGGGGAGGGTAGTAGGGATAAGCTCCCACCACCTGCTAAATACTCCTAATGCTGTGCATGTCTAATGGACTTTGACAGCTGAGTCCAGCTCTTAGCCTTAATGGTGGGGCTTAATTATTGCCTGGTGGAACCATTTCTACTGACAGGAGAAGGGGCAAAGGCAGGTTGCTGGTGCCTTAAATCCAGTTGCTCCAGGCAGTTGTGGTTCATCAGCCATGGTTGGTAGCTCATTTAAGAGAAGAAACACTCTGATTTTAATCTTCTGCTGCCTTGCAGCTATACCCACTCCTGGAGAAGACTTCAGGAGGAAATCCCTTTGGTGAACTACATATAAATGTCTGGACACGCCCCCCCCCCTGCTGACTGTACCTGTGGTTCCTCCCACAGACTCCAGTATAAAGGGAATTGGAGCCTGAGCCCCAGCCTCAGTCTCCAGGAGGTAGTGTGGTGGTCAATGGCTGCTTGTTCTTTCTTCCAGCCAATAAAAGCCTATATCCCGCCTCATGTCTCCGAGAGTTATTGATGGTGCATCAATCCCCAAGGAAAAAAATCCAGAGCTGGAGTCCCAAAAGCAATCCTATGCTGAATTCAATGCTGACTGGAAACTCCTGCAATGCCACCAGTGCCAAATCTCATTGATCTCTACCCTTTCTTTAGATTTGTCATCTGCATGGAGCAGCAGAGCCTGTGGCATGGGTAACAGCTTACCCTCTATATCATACTGCCCTGGCTTGCATACTGGCCTGTACACTAGGATGCAAGATCTATGGAGGGGGTAACATCCAGACACTTCACCTGCCCCCTTCCTTTCTAGTCCTGATGAAGAGTTTTGACCTGAAACATCGAACATTTATTCCCCTCCATAGATACTGCCGGACTTGCTGAGTTCATCCAACATTTTGTGTTTGTTGCTCCTGTTAAGCAATTGGACATGGGTGTACTATAAAATGAGGAATGCTCCGAGAAGACTTGAGCATCTTACAAGTAGCTGTAAGCAGAGATTCGTAAGCAGAGATTCCGAGTTGCAATGGTACTCTGTACACAAAATTGGCTGATATAACCAATATACAGAAGCAACAATACGGAATGAACAACACCAAAAAGGTAACAAGAGTCATATACTATGATTTTTTTGCACTTCTTGTATTTTTTTTTACAAATAAAGTTCAATTTTGAAATTAATAAAAAAGCATTCTGATTGAAAAACAGGATGAGTTATATCCAAAATTATTTAGACTTAAGTTGCATATGTTTAAAAAGAAAAGCAGCATGTAGAAGTGCAGGCAGTATTAATTTCTTGTGCAGAATCAGAAGTAGGGTATCTGGATATATGCCATATGCTACAGTGAAGTGTTAAGGATACATAAGATTTAGAATACAGACATCATGCTAATGTACAACAGATTTTTTTGTATCTTTACATCTTAAAATATTCAGTAGTTTCATAAAGCATTTTGTTTCTATTAATTCCGGTTCATATTATTCTATTTATAATGATCACTTGGCTTCAATAATGTTTATTTTAAGAAAGGAGGCTTATAAGACTGCAGGCGCTGGGACCTGAGTAAAAAGCAAACTGCAGAGGACCTCACTTCTGGAGACAGCATCTGTGGAGGCAAAGAAATAACTAACATTTCATGTTGAGGTCCTGCATGAGCTGTGAGTGTAAAGGGGAGATAACTAAAATAAGAAGGGTGAGGCAGCGTCAGGTGTAGAAGCATGAGTTGGATCCAGGTGAGAAGGGGCTGATTGGCAGATGGAACCAGGTAAGGGAATGCAGAGTGGCAATAGCAACAGAGGCTGGGAGGTGAAAGGTGGAGATAACAACTGCTGCACAGAAGAAGATCTATAAGAAAAGGAAGATGATGAATAAAACCAGATGAGGGAGGGATTTTGAGTAGGTGGGAACAATGCGGGGAGGGACCAGGACCCGGGGACCAAGTAATAGGAGAGTTTGTGAGTGAAAGGCAAGTGGAACAACGTAGGAGTATGAAAGAAACTGGTGAAAGGGGGGAAGAAGTTGGAAAGTTTCCAAAGTTCATTTATTGTCAAAGTATACAACTCTGAGATTCTTCTTTGTATTCTTTGACAATAAATGAACCTTTGAAATGAATCTATGAAAGAAGGGGGAATGTTAAACATTAGAAATTTTCATCATCTGGTTAAACTTGGATCTCAAACTGGCAGTCCTAAACTGTTTTTCCAGGAAAGGCAAAGATTCATGTGCACCTCCTCCAACTTCAGTTACTGCATCCAATGCTCATATTGTGGCCAAATACAGACTAGGAGATTACCTTGCAACTCCTGTGTTCTCCTCATAATGATTCTCCTGAGCTCCCACACGTCTACCATTTCAATTCTCCTTCACATTTACACAGTGACCAGTCTGTCCTTGGCCTTCATGAAGAGCTAATACAAACTGGAGGAACAATGCACTTTACTAAGCATGTTTTTTTTATCCTGCCTAGTGGTAAACATATTCCAGTTTTTAGCTAACCCACACCTTCTGCGTTTCTTCCTTTCAAAACACCTCCAGCTCTCCCATTTTTGTCACCTTCTACATATCCCACACCAGCCTCACAACACCAATTTTCATCCCCCCCACCCCCCGTCATTCTATCTACTTACTGCTACACATTTATCCCCCTGCATCTCCTGCCTTCCCTATGTGGTTCCAAAACCCTTCACCTCCTCTCCAATGTTTCCCATGATTACGTTCCTTACCTCTTGGATTCCAGCACTTTGTGACCTTGTCCATCACCCTCCAGCAGCTCTCTCTAACTTTAAACTCCCTGCCACCACCTGGTTTGTGCTTTGTCTGCCTCTGCCTATCACCTATTTTCCTCAATCTCCCAAGTCCAATTAAACCCACCTGCCCTACTTGGCTCCACCCTTCACTCCTCCTATGTCTGCCTGTCACTATTGGCCCCAGACTTATCACTTCTCTTCTCAACCTTAAACTGGCTCTCTCCCCTCCCCACTCAGTTCTGATGCAGGGTTTTGACATGAAATGTCAATAACTCCTTTCCATCCACCACCCCCGCCATCCATGTATGCTGTCTCTAGTCAAGATGCCACCAAGCTGAGATCTGTGACTTTATCTCTGAGATCATGACTTAGACTTGGTTGTTTTCTTAAAAGTAGTAAGAATGGCTTTAGGGACAAAGAAGGAAATTAGTCATCAGGGAAGGATTTAGGGACAGTGATGTGGAGGCGACAGAGGTCAGGCCACCATTCTATGCTTCATATTTGAAGCCCAGTGATGTGAAAGGCTGATAAAGGACCAAGAAGGCATTAGACTTTGGTTAGTTGGTGTGCCTGGAGTCCGAGACCAGAACTCTAGGTCCTGTTAGTCTGGGGAAAGGGTTGATACCGAAGGCAGAAAGAAGGATGAAAGTCAATAAGAGGACCCGAAGTTAAAACCTGATGGCACACGCTTGGAGGTCGAAGACTGGGGACCAGAAGCCTGCCATGGAGTAGAGGGGAAGTCTACAGTATGAGTATGGGTGTGTGGTAGGTAGGAAAAGGGCTTGTTTTGTTGTTTGTTTTGTGCTGTATTGTTCTGCCGATCATTGTGGGCATGCTATGTTAGCACCAGAATGTGTAGCGACACTTGAAGGCTGCCTTGATGAGTTGATTGTTAATGCAGGCAATGCATTTCACAGTATGCTTAGATGGACATGTGTGAGATAAATCCAAATCTGAATCTACTGTTTGACCCACCGTGTTCTTCCAGTGGGTTGTTTGACTATTTTAAACACCTTTGTGATTGCGTGGATTTCTGGTGTTGGAACCTGACATCCACTTTCTCTGTTGCCTGGATTTTAAAACTTGCTGGTCATTTGTTTCAGATGATTTTCCAAATATCATTTTGCACAAACCTATCAACCAATCTTGTTATTCCATCCTATTTAAGTGCCCTTCAAATAAGCCAAACATATTTGTACCCTTCACCCTCATTACAGTGTATGAAACTCATGTTCTCTTTTTCAACGTATGCCTTTTACACCATCTTCATCAGTGCTGCAGGTCTTGGTTTTACTTCCTTTTCTATTCAGCAACTATATTTGTACTCATAGTGAAGGGACTGAGTTAACTCTTGCCAACTCTTTAGTGTTGTCCTGGAGTTCTTGGCAACTACTCTCCAGGATCTGCAGAATTTCTTGTGTTTACGCTCCAGGATATTATTGCAAGTTTAACCCACTAAGGAAACAAAAATTAAGCTGATTTTTAATTTCTTTCCACACTTTGTCAGATACACAGCTGTCGGACATGGTTTAAAATTGTGCTTAGCCATCTCTTTTATGAATTGAGACGAAGAATGAATGCTCATCTCAACTGTTCTTGAAAAGCTGGTCATGATGCAAAAACTCAATAATTGTAACAATTATAGAATAGTAGTGTGGCTTTATGAGGCAAATAGACCACTCTTCTTCCTGTGTCACAAATCTTCTCAGATATTTTCGACGGAAACACCTCAGATCCCATGCTTTTCTTTTGATTTTGTGAAACTCCTGAGAAAATGCCCTCTGCTGCAGTTTCTAATGCAGATTTTCATAACATGTTAGAATTGAAGAAAAGTTCAAAGTTCAAATTTATTATCGATATGTATACCATATAGACTTTGAGATTCATCTTCTTACAAGTATCCACAAAACAAAGACATACAAAAGAATCGACAAGCGTGTATCTCATCCTTAATCACTTCCAATAACTTCCCAACCACTGATGTCAGGTTAACAGACTAACCTGTGATAATAGAGAGAAAAAAACCTCTGAATTACTGTAAACATATACAGTATTTACACACACACACACACACACACACACACACACACACACACATCTAAAGAATCATGGAAACATTAAAAAAATTTAAACAGTAATACATAGGATATGAACTTCAGAGTTCCCGAAAGTGAGTCCACGACTGAGGAGTCTGTTCAGAGCTGAGGCAAATGAAATGATCTGAAAGCCCAATTGCTACAGGGAAACAACTGTCCTGCACTGGTGATGTTGGACCCAAGGCTCCAGCATCTCCTGCCTGATGGTAGCAGCAGGAAGAGAGGGAGACAGGTCAAACACAGGCAGATAGTACTGAACACCAGTTTGTGTTCCGCTCTCAGGTCTCATCGCTGTAACGTCTCTCGAGGTTTTAATCGGCGCAGAAGAAGGAAGCCGAACACAGGTTTGGTTTTGCTGTCAGGCCTTGATGCAACATCTGCCTCCCACAATGGCCACCCTGGCAATGGCCGTACCTGTATTTTCAAGAGTCCAGTTTGCTGAGTGCTTCAGATGAAAGTAAAATCACTAGTTAGTTGAGATGGTTCAAAAGTTCATATCTTAAAGGAAAACTGTTGACTGTGGATTGAAGTGGTCATTGTTTGGAAGAAGTATATCCAGTAGTATGTCTAATAGTTCTATGAGCTGTCCGCTAAAATGTTGTCATGTGTCGCTAGTCCCATCTTGTCAGGGTGCAGTTGACAGCAGACATGGTCCTTTTTTTCTGCAATGATCAATTTTCCCATCTGTAACAATCTCCTCAGCTATCAGTAATGTGGAAGAATTTGCTCGAAGAAAATTATTACAATAGCATCCTATTCACAGTTCCAGATTCAGAACCTCTGTCACTACTTAAGTGATAAATCCATTAACTTTACAACACAGTGATTGAAAAATCTGGAGGGAACTCAGTATTTGGCTGAAAACAAAACATATCCTTCTGCTTTATGTTATTTCAAGCAGGATACAATCTTTGTTGTCCTGATGCTATTTGCTGTGTTGCAGAGGATGTCATAGTAATTAAAAATAATAATAGAATTTACCCTGTTATAAATTCAACAATGAGACTTCTTGTTTTTCTAAGGTTGCTCTCTTGCCCTTCATGTTATTTAATAAATGAATGACTAGAAAAACAGCAAACTCGAAAACATGACCTTCACAGATAAGTGATATGTGACGACTTGTTATAATTTTAATCTAACAAGTCATCACACATCACTTATCTCTGAAGGTCAAGACCCAAAATAAGACTTGGAGAGAACTCACAGATGACTGACCCAAGTCATTGTTGAAGTAACAAGTTTTCTGAAGGTGAGGTAAGTATTGAGAAGTGGAAAAAAACTGCAGAAATGTACTTCAGATGATGTGGCTGGAAGTTAAAGTGGACTATCAATATTGGAGTGTGAATAAGCTAACCACGCATTGGGATGTGCAAGTGCATGCTGGGAACTCTATAGCTGCTTAACTTAAATTTAACATGTCATATGATTTCCAGGAATGGCAGTCACCATGTGAAAGACACTGTTACTGTGTTTAACTTCCCCGGGTCACGGCAAGCATAATGAAACTCACAGACAAGAAGCAAAGTTACCATATGCAACCCTGAGATACATTTTCTTGCAGACATTCACAGTAAATACAAAAAATACCATAGAATCAATAAAAGACCACCATCAAGAGGATGGACAAACAATCAATGTGCAAAAGGCAACAAAATGTGCAAATATAAAATGTAAAAAAAAACAAGAAATAATAACAATAAATATATATTGAAACATATAAGTATCTGGGATATCAGCAAGCAAAGAAAATAGATCGTAGTGTGATAGAGGGAAAACTTGCAACAGAATTTATTTCAAAATTTAAGAATATCTGCCAAACAGAGCTCAGTAGTAAAAATATAATAAAGGGGGTAAACACTTTTTGCTATACCCATTTTAACACATTCTTTTGGCATAACATCTTGGTCTGAAACTGATCTGGAAAATTTACAAAGAAAAATAAGAATGGAAATGACATATTTTAGAATATGTACACTTAGATTAACACCACCCAGGACAGAAGGAGGAAGAGGAATAACAGAAATAAAAAATTCACACAACAGTTACATAAAACTTCTAAGGATATGTTTTCATCAACAAAAACAGGATTTGGCAGTGGATGTGAACATATGCAATTCTGAAGAAGTATACATCACCAAATTTGAATGAAAGCACAACTGAGAAAAATGAAGACATTATCACTATTAAAGAAAAAGTTAACCAATGGAAGACCATGGCCCTCCATGGAAGACATCCCCAGAATCTGAGCAGACTAAATGTTGATAAGAAAGTGTCAAACGCCTGTCTCAGATTTGGGGACCTCTTCCCAGAAACAGGGGTTCCTTGTGGCAAACCAGGAACAGGAACAATAAAAATGATCAAATATACATTATGATAGACCAACAAATTCAAGACAATAAATGCAGAAAATGACAAGAGCCACCAGAAACAATCCAACCTATTACAAATAAAAGCAGAAAATGCTGGAAATACTCAGCAAGTCAGGCTGCACTGAGATGTGTGCTTTGCTATTTTTAAATCAAAGTCAAAGTGCATTTATTATCAAGGTATGTATATTTTATACAACCTTGAGATTTCTGTTTTTACAGGCAACAACAAAACGAGGAAACCTAATAGAACCCATTAAAATAAAAGATGACCGTCAAAAACCCAACCTGTAAAGTTAAAGGGAAAAAAAGTGCAAATAATAAAAGAAAGCAAACAGCATTCATAACTGAAGTTCACAAAAGTGTATCCACATTGTGATAGTTGTAGGCCTTAGCCACAGTTTGGTGCAGATATGAGTAAACCTCATGGAGTAACGAGTTGAAATTCAGCGCGGAGACGAGTAAACGTCGTGGAGCAACGATTTGAACCAGACCTTGCTTCACCTCTGGCAGACGCCCTGACATTATCAATCTGGCCGATGTTTAAATCATCCAAACTGTGCTCTCGGACTCGGAGCCTGCCGCTTCGATATACATTCGGGATGGTGCCTCACCACCTCAATTCAGCCTGTTCCCAAATTTTCCAGTTCAGCTTGGTGCTTAAATCAATCAAACCTCTGGTCGTTCATCACTCTCAGGACCCCTGCTTCAACTCTGCATCACCGCCGCTCAATCAAGTTGATTCTGCTGAATCAAGTTGCCTCCAAGTTCACTCCAGGGATATCCAAACATTGACTCATCCCCCACACTCTGGCCCAGATCCCATCGCCTTAATTCAGCCCATACACAGCACACTGCAGCCTTCCTGCACCTTCAAGACTTCAGTTCCCACTGCAAGAATACCAGTTCAAAAGCTCAGCTCTGACAGGGATGCTAGTCTACTGTTTGCAGCGATTGTTTAGCGGAAAAAGTATAATTAATGAAGCTTTTAGTTGTTTTATTTGCCACCGGCAAACAATCGCTGAGTTTCATCAACACCATCTTAATTTGTCTTAGTTTCATAATTAATTAAATTTAATTTTAAAGTTAGATTTAATTTCATAATTATGTCCTTTCAAAAATGAATTGTAGATACCAGGACTTAGAGCATTTGGATAAATTGAACATAATGAGCTACTTTTCTCAAGAAATAAGATAGAATGAGTGAGTAGTGACATGACAGGGATCTTTAAATTATGAATCGATTGAATGAATGGAAGTCAAGGAAATATTTTATTTACAAAATTAGGGGTTATTAAGAGGAAGGTACTACAATGAAAATAAAGAACTCCAGTAAATACAGTAATGCTCTTCACAGGGGGTTACAAACCAGAATTCTCAATCACATAATGATTACTGTGAATTAAATCAAAGTGGAGCCATGTTTGATACAAGAAACTAAAGGATTAATTTGTTCTGAAAGTCAACGTATTTCAATGCAAAAGGTATCAAAGTTCTGCTGGAAGAAGTCTTTCCCTTTGATCTGTCAATATTTACCTCTTGGCAATACACACAAGATGCAGGAGGAACTCAGCAGGCCAGGCAGCACCAATGGAAAAGAGTACACATCTGACATTTTGGGCCGAGGCCCTTGGTCAGAACTGGAAAAAGTTTACCCCCTCACCCCTCCCGGTTTCATCCATCACCTACCATCCTGTACTTCTTCCTCCCCTCCCCCCACCTTCTTGCTCTAACCTCATTTTTCCCCAGTCTAGATGAAGCCCAAAGCATCAACTGTGAAATGTATTTTTTTCCAGCAGTGGTGTAGTTCAAAGTCTTAAGATTACAACTGTATAAATTACAAAAATAAATAAATATGCAAAATGGTCAAAAGAGATACTTCAGATGCTGGAAATCCACATCAGTTCCTCCGTTTTGTTGCTTTTGGGTGTGGTTCATTTAAGTGAGCGGCTCAGTGTGTTGTATTCTGAAATTCAGTTCAGCTGATTTCAGTGAGAAGGCAAGATCAGCATGCCGGTGGCTTTATACAACAAGTTCAGGGCTCCTAAACTGTGATGAATTTCTTGGAAATATTCCACTGTGCCAGTTATTCTGACTTTAGGAGCAAATTTAGTGCCTTTGAGGAACAAAAAGCCAAAGGTCCAAATATGTGTCCTGAATAGTTTGTATTGAACCTGCAGAGAATGAAGTGGACACACACCACATTCCACTGTTGAATTCAATTCCACACCCTTCCTCCTACCACACAAGGTTTATTCACCAGTGATTTTCAAGAATGGCGTGCTGCAGATCAGAATCAGGAGTTCTGATGAAGGATATTGGCCTGAAACATCGACTGTTTACTCTTTTCCATAGATGCTGCCTGACCTGTTGATTTCCTCCAACATTCTGTGTATTTTGTTCAGGTTTAATATCACTAACATATGTTGTGAAACTTGTTAACTTTGTGGCAGCAGTACAATGCAATATAAGACCAGAAGATATAGGCCATTCGGACCATCAAGTCTGCTCTGCCATTCAATCATGGGCTGATCCAATTCTTCCAGTCATCCCCACTCCTTTGCTTTCTCCCCATACCCTCTAATGCCCTGGCTAATCACGAACCTATCTATCTCTGCTTTAAATGCACCCAATGACTTGACCTCTACAGCCGCTCATTCCACAGCAACAAATTCCACAGAATTACCGCCCTCTGACTAAAGTAATTTCTCCATATCTCTGTTCTAAGTAAGGACAATAACCTATCCCTCAACGTCAGCAAGACGAAGGAATTGGTTGTTGACTTCAGAAGGAGTAGCGGACCGCACGACCCCATCTACATCGGTGGTGTGCAGGTGAAACAAGTCAAAAGCTTTAAGTTCCTCAGGGTGAATATCACAAATGACCTGACTTGGTCTAACCAAGCAGAGTCCACTGCCAAGAAGGCCCAGCAGTGTCTTAACTTCCTGAGAAAGCTGAAGAAATGTGGCCTGTCCCCTAAAACCCTCACTAATTTTTATAGGTGCACCGTAGAAAGCATTCTTCTAGGGTGCATCACAACCTGGTATGGAAGTTGTCCTGTCCAAGACCGGAAGAAGCTGCAGAAGATTGTGAACATAGCCCAGCACATCACACAAACCAATCTTCCATCCTTGCACTCACTTTACACTGCACGCTGTCGGAGCAGTGCTGCCAGGATAATCAAGGACATGACCCACCCAGCCAACACACTTTTTGTCCCTCTCCCCTCCGGGAGAAGGTTCAGGAGCTTGAAGATTCGTACAGCCAGATTTGGGAACAGCTTCTTTCCAACTGTGATAAGATTGTTGAATGGATCCTGACCCGGATCTGGGCCAGATCTTCCAAATATCTGGACCTGTCTGTCGGTTTCTTTTTTCACTACCTTACTTTCTCTTTTCTACTTTCTAATTATGATTGATAATTTAATTTTTTTATTATATTTACTTCGATTTGTACTCCAGGGAGCGTGAAGCACAGAAACAAATATCACTGTGATGATTGTACACTCTAGTATCAATTGTTTGGTGACAATAAAGTGAAGTAAGTAAATGGACGTCCTTCAGTCATGCCTTCCTGTCCTGGACTCTCCTACCATGGGAAATAACTTTGCCGTATGCCTGTTCAGGCCTTTTACCATTTAGAATGTTTCAATGAGATCCCCCCTCATTCTCCTGAACTCCAGGGAATACAGCCCAAGAGCTGCAAGGCGTTCTTCCTATGGTAACCTTTTCATTCCCGGAATCATTCTCGTGAATCTTCTCTGAACCCCCTCCAATGTCTCTATATCCTTTCCAAAATAAGGAGCCCAAAACTGCACACAATACTCCAAGTGTGGTCTCATGAGTACCTTATTGAGCCTCAACATCACATCCCTGCTCTTATATTCTATACCCTTAGAAATGAATGCCAATATTGCATTCGCCTTCTGCACCACCAACTCAACCTGGAGGTTAATCTTTAGGGGATCCTACATAAGGACTCCCAAGTCCCTTTGCATCTCTGTATTTTGAATTCCCTTCCCATCTAAATAATAGTCTGCCCATTTACTTCTTCCACCAGAGTGCATGACCGTACACTTTCCAACATTTCATTTCATTTGCCACTTCTTTGCCTTTTCCCCTAAACTATCTAAGTCTCTTTGCAGGCTCTCTGTTTCCTCAACACTACCCACTCTCCATGTATCTTTGTATCATTGGCAAATTTAGCTACAAATCCATTAATCCCATAGTCCACGTTATTGACATACATTATAAGAAGGTCCTAACACCGACCTCTGTGGAACTTCACTGGTAACCAGAAGCCAGCCAGAATAAGATCCCTTTATTCCCACTCTCTGTTTTCTGCCGATCAATCAATGCTTCACCCATGCTAGTAATTCCCCTGTGATTCCATGGGCTCTTATCTTGCCAAGCAGCCTCATGTGTGGTACCTCGCCAAAAGCCTTCTGAAAATCTAAGAATACCACATCAAATGCATTTCCTTTCTCTTTCCTGCTTGTAATTTCCTCAAAAAATTGCAGTAGGTTAGTCAGGCAGGATTTTCCTTTCAAGAAACCATGCTGACTTTGGCCTATCTTGTCATATGCCTGTAGATACTTCATAATCTCATCCTTAACAATCACTTCCAACAAATTCCCAACCACTGATGTCAAGCTAACAGGCTAATATGTGATAATAGAGAGAAAAAAAGCTCTGAATTACTGTAAACATATACAGTATCTACACACACACACACACACACACGTTTCAGTACCTCTTTCCTGATGGTAGCAATGAAAAGAGCAATGGTGAGGAAGGCAAATGCTATGTCAGCATTCATTACAAGAGCAAGGATATGATGCTGAGGCTTTATATTTTGAGTATTGTGAACTGTTTTGGGCTCCTTATCTAAGAAAAGATTTTCTGGCATTGCAGATGGTTCAAAGGAAGTTCACGAGGATGATTCCCGGAATGAAAGAGTTTTCACACGAGGAACGTTTGATGGCACTGACCCTGTACTTGCTGGAATTTAGAAGGATGAGAGGTGATCTCATTGAAACCTTTTGAATGTTGAAAGACCTAGACAGAGTAGATGTGGAAAGGATGTCTCCTGTAGTGGGGAGTCTGGGATAACAGTGCACAGCCTCAGGATAGAGGGACATCCATTTAAAACAGAGGTGCAGAGAAATTTCTTTGGCCAGAGGGTGGTGAATTTCTGGAATTTGTTACCACAGGCAGCTGTGGAAGCCAGATCATTGGGTTTATTTAAGTCAAAGATTGATAGGTCTTGATTGGCCACAGCATCAAAGATCATAGATAAAAGGCCAGGGAGTGGGGCTGAGCAGGAGCAAAAGGATCAGCCAGGATTGAATGGTGGCGCAGACTCAACGGACCAAATGGTCTAATTCTGTTCCTATGTCTTATGATCTAAGAGGGCATGTCTTGGATGTTGGGAGACCTTAGTGATCAAAGCACTGCTCCTTGAAGATGTCTTGGATACTACGGAGACTATAAATAAGCTGTAAGCACATATAGCTAACTATAAGAAAGCTAGTTTTGAAATCTTTTTAAATGCTTCAAGAGAACATTTCACATCGTGCTTTGCTTTCTCTACAATACAAAGCCATTTTATTTGTGATCAACTTTATTTCCAATGAAAGATCAATGAAAATTTGAAGATTATGAGCAACTGTCACCCAGTCACAAACAAGAGAAAATCTGAGGTTGCTGGATATCAAGGGTCTAGGACTGAAGTGTCGACTGTAATTTTTCCACAGATGCTGCCTGGCCAGCTGATTTCCTCCAGCCTTTTGTGTATTACCCCTAACTGAAATTCAACTAACTGAAGAAGGAAGTGGAAAAAATGTTTCAAAAAATGACAATAATTTTTTCAGCACCAAGTATTTTTTTAATCCTAACAATTAATGAGAACAGACTTTTTTTCTTACTAGCCAATTTTTTCATAATGTTTGAAGACTGGATCTACAGAGGAGGTGAATTCTAATCATTTTCAGCAGCATGTTGCCTTTGAACCTCTTTGTTTTATCTTGGTTTGAATTAATCAATCAGCTGTGCAGAAGTGATGACTGAGTTAACAATTCAACGGAGAATTCAGCTTTCCAAAATAAAAGAGAAAACAAATCACTACTCTGCTCATGTTTGATTAGCATTGTTCACTATAATCTAAGGCTTGCACAAAAGCAACAGATTGCTCATCCTTCTTTTTGTTCCCCATGATAATGGATTTTTGTCCAGATTGGCTTGCTTCATTATCTCTGAGGCAAGGTGCAAAAAAATATATTATGCAGTCACTCTTAAAGGACATTTGCTCTGGAAATCCCTAAGAAATTTTAGTTCAACTGCAATGGAAGAGGAAAGGTGTGTATCGGTGGCTTGGGGGTGGTGCACAGTTCTTAATTGTAAAGCCAAGGAAAAGAGTGATGACCATGTGTTGTGGATCTTTGCATTCTTAATGTTGCCACAACATCTCCTAATTATTCTTTTCCCCATTCTCAAATAAGGTTTGATGCATTCATTCAGTTCAGTCATTTCACTGATCTGCTTGTGACGTTTCCAAAAGGAGATCTTACATTTAGATTGCCGAAGACATTCCTTTTACAGGGTAAAAGGAATGTTGGAACTCAGTAGATCAGGCCACATCTAGGGAAAGGAATAAAGAATCAATGTTGTGAGCTCTACAGTTATTGGGCACCATTCTTTTACAACTGTCACTGACACCATCACTGATCTCATCAACTCCAGAGAACTCCCATCCTTTGCCACCAAACCAGCTGATAAGACGTGAGAGAATAGGACCAATCAAGTGTGATAGTGGAAAAGTGTGTATGGAACCGAAGGAAATAGCGGAGGTACTTAATGAATGCTTCAGTATTCCCTATGGAAAAGGATATTGGCAATTGTAGGGTTGACTTGCAGTGGATTGAGAAGCTTGAGCATTAAGGAAGAGGAGGCACTGGAGATTTTGGAAAGCATTAAGTTGGATGAGTCACCGGGACCGAACAGTATGTACCCCAGGCTACTGTGGGAGGCGAGGGAGAGGATTGCTGAGCCTCTGATAATGATCCTTGCATCATTATTGAGGATGGGAGAGGTTCCAGAGGATTGGAGGGTTGCGGACGTTGTTCCCTTATTCAAGAAAGGGAGTAGGGATATCCCAGGAAATTATAGGCCAGTGGTTCAGTGGTTGGTAAGTTGGTGGAGAAGATCCTGAGAGGCAGGATTTATGAACATTTGGAGAGGCATATTATGATTAGGAATAATCAGCATGGCTTTGCCAAAGGCAGGTCGTGCCTTATGAGCCTGATTGAATTTTTGAGGATATGACTAAACACACTGATGAAGGTAGAGCAGTAGATGTTATATGGATATATAACATATGGATTTCAACAAGGCATTTGATAAGGTACCCCATGCAAGGCTTATTGAGAAAGTAAGGAGGCATGGGATCCAAGGGGACATTGCTTTGTAGATCCAGAACTGGCTTGCCCACAGAAGGCAAAGAATGGTTGTAGACGGGTCATATTCTGCATGGAGGCCAGTGACCAGTGGTGTGCCTCAGGAATCTTTTCTGGGACCCCTACTCTTTGTGATTTGTATAAATGGCCTGGATGAGGAAGTAGAGGGACGAGTTAGTAAATTTGCTGATGACACAAAGGTTGGAGGTGTTGTGGATAGTGTGGAGGGCTGTCAGAGGTTACAGCAGGACATTGATAGGATGCCAAACTGGGCTGAGAAGTGGCAGTTGGAGTTCAACCCAGGTAAGTATGAGATGGTTCATTTTGGTAGGTCAAATATGATGGCAGAATATAGCATTAATGGCAAGACTTTTGGCAGTGTGGAGGATCGGAAGGATCTTGGGATCCGAGTCCATGGGACGTTCAAAGCTGTTACACAGGTTGACTCTGTGGTTAAGAAGGGATACAGTGCATTGGCCTTCATCAAACATGGGATTGAATTTAGGAGCCGAGAGGTAATGTTGCAGCTATATAGGACCCTGGTCAGACCCCACTTAGAGTACTGTTCTCAATTCTGGTCGCCTCACTACAGGAAGGATGTGGAAACCACAGAAAGGGTGCAGAGGAGATTTACAAGGATGTTGCCTGTTTTGGGAAGCATGCCTTATGAGAATAGGTTGAGTGATCGCGGCCTTTTCTCCCTGGAGCAATGGAGGAAGAGAGGTGACCTGATAGAGGTGTACAAGATAATGAGAGTCATTGATCATGTGGATATTCAGAGGCTTCTCCCCAGGGCTGAAATAGCTAGCACGAGAGGGCACAGTTTTAAGGTGCTTGGAAGTAGGTACAAAGGTGATGTCAGGGGTAAGTTTTTTATGCAGAGAGTGGTGAGTGCATGGAATGGGCTGCCGGCAGCAGTGGTGGAGACAGAAATGATAGGGTCTTTTAAGAGACTCCTGGATGGCTACATAGAAAAATAGAGGACTATGGGTAAAGCTTGGGTAGTTCTAAGGTAGGGACATGTTTACCACAGCTTTGTGGGCTGAAGGGCCTGCATTGTGCTGTAGGTTTTCTAGGTTCCTGAACTCATAGTTCCATTACCCTGCACTGTTTGCTTCTACCTCCTACCCAAGATCCACAAACCAGACTGTCCGAGTAGGCCAATAGTCTCTGCTCTGCTCCTGCCCCACAGGATTTATGATCTCATATCTCAACCCCATTCTATCTACTTTGATTCAGTCCCTTCCCACATACTGCTGTGACATTTCTCATTCTCTCGATCTCCTCAGTAACTTTCAACTCACTGTCCCTGACCGCCTCATTTTCACCATGGATATCCAGTCTCTATATAATTCTAACAAGAATGCTTTTAAATTGTCTTCTTCTTTCTCCATGATAAAACCAACCAATTCCCATCCGCCAACACCCTCCTTCATCTGAAGAACTGATCCTCACCCACAACAATCAACTTGAGGGGTAGTCATGGGCCACAATTATGCCTGTCTCCTCATTGGCTATGTAGAACAGTCCATGTTCCAGGCCTTTCCTGGTAATGCTCCCTAACTCTTCCTCTGCTCTATAGATGCTGCTTCATGCATGCGTGCTGAGCTCATCAAATTCATCAACTTTGCCTTTATCTTTCATCCTTTAGTCCATTTCTGACATCTCCCTCCTTTTTCTTGATCTTTCTCTTTCTCTTTCTCCATCTTAGGAGACAAACCATTGACCAACATATTTTATAAATCTACCGATTCCCATTTTTACCTTGACAATACCTCTTCCCACCCTATCTCCAGTAAAAATTACATTCCCTTTGCTCATTTACTTCATTCCCACTGTATCTGTCCCCAGGAAGCAGCCCTCGTTTCCAGGACATCAGGACCTGCCTACTAATCTCCCTTCTGTCACTTATATGTGCAAGGAGCCAAACGGCTACACCTGCCTATTCACCTTCTACCACACCTCCATTCAGGCCCTGTGATTCTGCTGGGGTCATCTATTATGTCTGGTGCTCCCAATTCAGC
Organism: Hypanus sabinus; assembly: GCF_030144855.1. NCBI lineage: Eukaryota > Metazoa > Chordata > Chondrichthyes > Myliobatiformes > Dasyatidae > Hypanus > Hypanus sabinus. The sequence goes on from NC_082712.1 coordinate 67,851,219, forward strand.
CTCCTCAACATTGGTGAGACCCGGCAGAAATTGGGGGACCGCTTTGTTTAGCATCTCCGCACCATCTGCCAAAAGTGGAACTTCCCAGTGGCCAAACATTTTAGTTCTGATGCCCATTCCTTTTCCAACATGTCTGTCCAGGGCTTCCTCATGTGCGAAGATGAAGCCACCCTCAGGGTGGAGGAGCAACATCATATATTCTGTCTGGGTAGCCTCCAACCTGATAGCATGAATATTGATTTCTCCTTCTGGTTAAAAATAAATTCACTTCCTCCATCCCCTCTTCTTCTATTCTCCACTCTGGCTTCTTAACTCTTCTCATTTGCCTATCACCTCCACCTGGGTCCCTACCCCCTTCCCTTTCTCCTGTGTCTGCTCTCCTCTCTAGGCATATTCCTTCCACTCCAGCCATGTAACTTTCCCACCCACTTGGATTCACCTATCACCTTCTAGCTAGCCTCCTTTGCTGCCCCCCCACCCCCATCTTTTCATTCTGGCACTTTGCTCCTTCTTTCTCAGTCCTGACGAAGTGTCTCTGTCCAAAGCACTATTCATTTCTACAGATGATGCCTGACCTGCTGAATTCCTCCAGCATTTCGTGTGTGTTGCTGTGGATTTCCAGCATCTGCAGATTTTTTTGTGTTTATTCTTTTCCAGTCACTGGATATGTTTCTTGCCTGATAATTCCTGAACTTGCATTCCTTGAATCTGATGTAGTTCTTTCCAATCTGTCACTAGAATGCCTGGCAAGATCCAGTCTGCACATTGTGCATCTCATCGCTGGCAAAACTGGCATTTATTGCCCATGCTTACAGCACCTTTTTTTAAGCAAAAACTTATATATACAATACTATATATATTATTGAGTAAACCAGGTAAAGCCTTTTCATTCCTGGACAACGTTTTCAGTAGTGTGAACTTAACTTTAACTGATATCACCATTGCCACTCACGTGGCTCCCTTAGGTGATACACTAATACAATATTTTGGGTCTTGCCCACGTGACCCAGTCTTTCACTGTTCAGTCAATAAAAGACCCTGAGACTGTGCTTCTTGCCCACTGAGCCATTCTGCTGGCTGCACCAAGCTTCAGTGAATCACTCAGCATGTACTCCTGCAACCAGAGTTGCCACATTCGTCTATGGACATCTCAGCCTGTTGGGAGACCAACAAATTTCAGGCAGGCCAAAGACTGTCTTGTCACCAAGATGATAATGTTCCAGCAGCACTTGATGTTCATCTGTGTGTGTTTCCCTGGGAACCACCTGTAGATCAGAGAGTTGTTCATTACAAAGCTGCCTGGACAATACCGTGATAAGGACCCTTGCAACTGTCTCTACATCCTCTTCTAAAGCCCACAACCCACAACAAGGCGAATGACTATCTTGTCCCTGCTACAGTGTGTGGTGAGTGAGGTGTTTCAAGTCTGCAGGAAGGATCAGACTAGGAGGACACCTTGCAAAGGTGAACTTGCTTCCTCTCCGTGAAAACTTGATGGTTTACTGTGCCCATTTCAGAAGCCGGTAGACAACCTCCTTGTGGTGGGTCTGGCAGAATTTCTTTCTTTATATATTTAAGAAGAATGCTATGACATTCTTGCAGACAAGTTCCTCACCGGCTGATATTTGTCTATTTACTGCCTCAGCCAGCATATTACAGATATTCATCTGATTTGTCCAATATCACTCCAATAATTTGGTGCTAGAATAGCAGGTTTATGTTAGTCACATTACTAATTCAATACACCTCTACTGCACATTTTATATGAGATAAAAATAAATTAGTTTTTATGAACTTGGTGAATGTAAGGGGACCAGGAAACTGAGCAAGTGTGTTTAATAGGAACAATGAGTAAATTCATTGAGTTGCAACCTGAAAGTTTGAATTTGTGTTTTCTAGCTTGCCAAGCAAGCTGAAACATCCAACTGCTCCATGTACAAGCAGCCCATAATTTATTATTCCTGCCCAATACCAGCTCAGTCACATACACATGCCACAGTCAGGATATTGGCCCTGACCTGGGGCATATACCCTACTCAAACTCCAGGCAACTGTCTCACTCCTGGTCTAATACGTGATTAAGATGCCAAATCATCAGCTTTCCAAACAATTGAAAAATGTGATATTATGGTAAAATACCACAGTTTTTAATATTGATATGTGAGCTAACAGGTAACTCACCCCTAACCACCGACACACCCAAATCTCATTCGCTGCTTCCCAAGTCAAGAATAGCAAATAGAATTATCTCCACAAACAGAGGCTCTGAAGAAACAAAAAAGGGAAAAGAAAGGCTTATTTTTATAAAAATACATTTGAAAAGTATTTTTCAAAAGAGTTTAGCACTTTAAAAAATCTCAAAGCATTTTCCAATCAATTAAATAATTTCCTGAATGGTTCAGAGCTACAGTGTTGGATACTGAGCAGCCAATTCAAGCTGCTGAAAGTAACCATGTGACAATGACCAGATAATTTTTTTTTTATCAGCAGAGGCTGTAAAGTCAAATTGAGACAATCCCTGGCAAGAACACATCTCCACTAGATGAGTTTGATAACTCTGTGCCTGTTTTGAGCAGACAAATGAAATGCCACCAAGGCAAATACCCCATCCACCACCAGGCCTGGCTTCACATCTTAGTTGCAAAAGTTACATTGTTTTCACAGAAAGATCAGCTCTTGGAAAGCAGCTGGTCCAGACAGAGATCCTGGTCGTGTTTGGAAATCATGTAGTAACTAACCGCTCACAGTCTTTGTCGGCATCTCACTTCAACTGTTTCTGTCCAAGAGTTCAATAGTTTCATTTAATATCAGAGAAATGTATACAATATACATCCTGAGATTCTTGTTCTGCATAGACATCCACAAAATTACAATTCCCCAAAGAATGAGTGACGGTTAAAATGTTACTCCACTCCCCCCCACACTCAAGCACCAGCAAAGCAGTGACCCTCCCCCACCCTCACCACTTCCGCAAAAAAAACATCAGCATCCTCAATCCACCGAGCAAGCAATTGCAAAGCCCCCAATAAAGACCATGATCTGCAGTACAACAACAAATAATCGTTCACCCAATAATTCAACAAACCACAGGCTCGCTCTCTCTCTCTCTCTAATAAGGGGAAAAAGAGGTGTCCCCTTTCATAGTGAGAGGGGAGATATAACAAAAGAATTCACCGATGAAAAGTCTGTCGCATTGGTTTTTTCAAGTTCTATACCCAGAGAACTGGCAACACTCTGTCCCCAACCTATGAGAGAGAGAGCGCAATTCACCAAGTACAGAGCCTACGACAGCGGATCTGCTCTTCCCGATTTTCGGTTTTCTCCAGCAGTGCTTCAGTTGCGGCTCCAGCCAAGAATTGGCTTGTCCCCAGAGACACAAAACCTCGGAACTCTGAAAGTGCACTTGTCTTCTAGGCCGCATCCTTGGGATATCAAGATATGGCTGGTCGTGAGCCCTTGGCAGCAGGTCCCACCACTACGAAGAACTAAAATCTGAGAGTAACTTAAGGCCAGGGTCTTCGAGGAGCGTTTGGCACCTTTAGGCCTGTACTGACTGGAATTAAGAAGAATGTGCAGGGATCTCATTGAAACCTACTGAATGTTGAAAGGACAAGATAAGGTGGATGGGAGAGGATGGTGGGGGTATCCAGAATTAAGGGGCACAGCTTCAAAACTGAGGGGCGACCTTTTAGCATAGACGTGTGGAGAATTTTTTTTTTACCAAAGAGTGGTGAATCTGTGGAATGCTCTGCCATATACAACGGTGAAGGTGTGATTATATTCAGACTAGAGGTTAATAGATTCCTGATTGGTATCAAAGGATATGGTGAGAAGGCGGGTGTATGGGGTTAATGGGAACCGGGATCAGCCAAGAGAAGATGGTGGTGCAGACTCAATGGACTGAATGACCTAATTCTGCTCCTATGTCTTATAGTCTTATGGAGTCACCATTGAGAACCATCTCAACGCTGCCTCGCCTATGTCACACAGTCTCTATCTGCTTCAAGGGAACATCCATCACTCCAGTCTTGAAGAAAAGCAAAATGGCCTGCCTCAGTGACTACTGACCAGTAGCTCTAACATCGACCTCACAGAATTACTTTGAGAGATTGGTAATGGTCAACATCAGCTCAGGCCTTTAAGACAATCCAGACTCCCTACAATTTGCATATGGATAAAGAGCTCTCTGGTGGATGCCAGCTCCCCACACTACACTCAGCTTTGAATCACCTTAACTATAAGAATGCATATGTCAGAATATTATTTATTGATTGCACCTCAGCCTTCAGCACCATGATACCTCCACCTGGTTCTGTCATTCCTTGCTTATCTGGTTCCACTGATCATCTTTCAGCCTCTGTCTCCTTCTTCTCCGTCCCCTCTGCCCATCAGCCCTCATCGCATTAGATTCCATCTATCACCTACCAGCCCCTGACTCACCCTTTTCTCTCAGTATTGCCTATCTCTTCACTTAACAATCTCAATCCTGATGAAGATTCTCAACCCAAAACATCAACCATTGCTTTGCCTTGACAGATGCTGCTTGACCTGCTGAATTCTTCCAGCAGTTTGATTTGACATGTCTGTTTAAAGTCTCATTCAAAAAAAGGACACCTTCCAATAGCAGGGGCAGTCTGGAAGGATTAACCTATATTTATTGCTGAAGAGTCCTGTAAGACTTGAACCCAAGGCCTTCTAATTCCCAAAGATAATAGGAGGGCTGGAAATCTAAATGAGGAGAATCAGACAAAGTGAAAATGACTAAAGGCAGGATTAAAGAGCACAGTTAACAAAAAGATGTTGAGAAATAAGCCAAATAAAAGGAAGGCTATGCGAGTAAAGGCAATGAACCTTTTCATCACATACTAGCAGATCTTGCAACAACCAGCTATGTGAAGAGCAGTTCAAGGTTGAAGAAAAATAATGGTCCACAATATATAATCGCTAACTGCGGACACTGTAAAACAAGAAGTACTTTACATTATTCTGAATGTGTCCCAAAGCTACTATCAGTTAAGTGGTCGCATGCCCATGCATTTTAATAACCATGACACCTGTCATCCATGAATTGTTGTAGGTGTTATTGTCTCCATCACCCATTACTTAAGATGAAGCAGCCATTTCTCACAGCCAATGCTTTTGTGTGCTGTGTCTGCCAAGAGTCTCATGTTTTGCCATCATGTGATGATTGCAAACTACAATGACTCATAGGGCGGTAAAGGAGGCAAATGGTGACCACACCCCCAAATACAGTGATTGGTTGTTCCTTTCTTTTTCAAGAAATTAATATTCATAAAGGAGTAGGAAATAACTGAGCGCATGGTCCAGTCTACCAAAGTTTCATGTCATTCCAATGTGCTCATCATGAATACTTCCCGGATTAACATTTGTTTGTAATTACATTATACTTTTATTCACAAATAACAATTACTGAAGTAATTGATTCTTATGCGGGAATTTGTATCAACAGAACTGTCATTATAACCACAAGAAAGATTTGACAATTCCATTCATGGCAAATGCCTAAATTGATTCACGTAACTTTAAAGTTGTGGCTGCAATATTTTTCTGGTGTGAGGAAATCAATTCTAAATGGATGCACATTTCTTTCCTATTTTAATATATTTTTAATGCAAGGGTTTTGGATTGTTGGGTCTTAAATTGAAATATTACTCACAGAAACTCTCTGCACTTTGAGTTGCATCTACATGATGAATATTATAAGGATACAGGAAATAGAAGCACCATAAGGCCATTCTGCCTCTTCTGCCTTCTGTACTATTCAATAATATGTACCACGGAGAGCATTCTAACTGGCTGTATCATCATCTAGTATAGGGGGTGGGGGGTGGGCTATTGCACAGGATAAAAGTAAGCTTCAGAGTGTTGTAAACTGAGTCATTTCCAACATGGGCAAGAGCCTCTGTCATACCCAGGATATCTTCAAGGAATGATGCCTCAGATAAGCGGTATCCATCATTAAGGACCCCCTCACTCAGGACATGCACTATTCTCATTGCTATCATCAGGAAGGAGGTACAAGATCCTGAAGATATACATTCAATGATTCAGGAACAGCTTCTTCCCCCTGCTCTCTGATTTCTGAATGGACATTGAACCCATGGACACTACCCCACTACTTCTTTTTTTATTTTTGCACTATTGATTTAATTTAACTAATATATATATTTACTGTAATTCACAGTTTTTTTCCCACCATTATTATGTATTGCATTGTGCTGCTGCCGCAAAGACAACAAATTTCACAAAATATACTGGTGATATTAAACTGGATTTTGATTCTAAGTTATATTTCAATATCACTCTTTGCAGTAGTCTCATACTTGATTCCATTAATATCCACAGATCTATTGCTTTGAATATACTGAATGCCTGAGCCTCCACAGTCAACATGGATAATGAATTCCAAAGGGTCACCAGCAGCTAGATGAAAAGATGTTTCACTTTACAGTGCAGGATGGCTACGAGTTTCCATGACCAAGGAAAACAGCACCTCTGCATCCATGCTCTTAAGTTTTGAGAAAATGTTATATATTGAAATATACTCACCTTTCATTCCCCGATACACCAAAAGGTACAAATACAGAGATAAAAGCAAGTTGCTAGAATAACTTACTGGATCAGGCAGCATCTGTGGAAGCAAAGGGAGCGTCGAATCTTGGTTTGAGATCCTGCATTAGGGCTAAAAGTTCAAGTACTCCTCATCCAATGGTCATGGGTCAGTGCCAGGGGTCAACTTCCTGGTTTGACAGTAATGATAGAATGAGGAATGTGATGAGGCCAGTGCTCAGTGTAATCCCTTCAGTCCTATTCCCCCACTTGCTTCCCTATTGCCAGTTCAGTATCTCTTCAACATGAAGGGGCACAGATTAATTTGCCAATGGATGATAGTTGTTGATAATCAAGTCAAGTCAAGTCAACTTTTATTGTCATTTTGACCATAACTGCTGGTACAGTGCATAGTAAAAATGAGACAACATTTTTCAGGACCATGGTTTACATGACATAGTACAAAAAACTAGACTAAACTACTTAATAAAAAAAACACAGAGAAAGCTATACTAGACTACAGACCTATACTGGACTGCATAAAGTGCACAAAAACAGTGCAGGCATTACAATAAATAATAAACAGGACAGTAGGGCAAGGTGTCAGTCCAGGCTTCGGGCATTGAGGAGTCTGATAGCTTGAGGGAAGAGTGTTATATAGTCTGGTCGTAAGAGCTCAAATGCTTCGGAGCCTTTTCCCAGATGGAAGGAGGGAGAAGAGATTGTATGAGGGGTACATCAGGATGAGATTTCCATGTCCATATTTCATGGGGTCTAGAGTTGTTATTTAAGGCTATTCCTAGTGTTATTACTTCTTACTTTTTCTGTGTCCACAGTGCTTGGGGCTGCAAACATATGCAGGGCTTGTGATGAAGGTGTCTAGTATGTTGTGTACAAGATATGATACAATGAACATGACTTTGCTTTTATATTGCATTACTCATCTGGGAGCTAGCTCTCCTAATTTAGACTCCAGTCCTGAGATGTTTATAAGTGGACTGGATAGTTTGACTGAACTGTGAGTGATTTTCCCTTGTCCAAATTCAGTCTCAAGTTGATGCTAAATGGTTGCATTCAATTTTATAACTTTTTTCTTTAGATCATTGCACTAATCATAAAACCAGCAGGCTTGTTAGGCCACATCAGAGGAAATTTAATAGTCAATCATACCAAGTTGGATTGTAATCACATCAATGACAGACCCGTAAAGATGGCAGATTTCCTTTTCTAAAGCACATTAATATACCAAATGTGTATGTTTTTTTTAAATAATAGTTCAGTAGCTTTAGTGGGCATTATTACAAATGCTAACTGATACTTTTCCAAATTCCAGATTATTTTCTAAATTTAAATTCCGTTGCTGCTGTGGTGAACACACATCTTCAGATCACTGCTCTAGTCTCTGGATCACATTTCTGCTAATTTGCATAATGTAACATTATGAATGGCACTAAGGTTTAGTATAACATATGCATTTGTACTCACCACCACTTGCTTCAGAAGCATGAGTTCAAAGTTCAAAGTAAAATTTATTGTCATAACACCTACATATACAACCCTGAGATTCTTTTTTTCTGCTGGCATACTCAGCAAATCTATGGAATAGTAACTGTAACAAGGAAGGGGGAGTTAATTTGTGGGAATGGCTAAAACGTTTGTTAATTCTTTCCAGATTGGGAGGCATCAAATCAATAAAATGCATCTTGTTTGAACTGGATTCCTGTTACTTCAAAGTCTGAGAAACAAATTCATCTGGAGTCGGGGGTCTTTGTGATAGTATTAGGTTTGTTGTCCATGAAGTTCTGAACTCAGACTAAAATCTAAAGCCCTATCCAATACATGATCTACAGGTACACCAACTAAAGGGAGGTTATACTATAGCCACCTACTCTTCAAAGGCTAGATCACTTTCCTATTTATCCTCCACAGTGAGTTTAGCTGTCAATGGCCAATATTTTAGTGGTGGCTTTCCCGTCTCTAACTATGAGGAGATATTGTCAGCTAGCAAAACAGTTTAGACACAGTTCATTTATTTTTAGTGATACCTACTGAAATGTTGATAAAATTCTTAAAACATATTTAAAGCTTGCAGGGGATTTCTATCTTACAAAATATTTCCAAATGACAAACTATTTCTAAAACACAAATAAATTTCCAAATCACAGATGCAAATCCTAACAGTTAAAAAGACACAGCAATGAATTGCACATGATTGAATTGTCCCTCACTGGAATTAAATTCAGAGGAATGAGTTCCAGTCATCCCACCTTTCAGTCATTCTTCCTATCATTCCTTAACCAATCCTAACAAGCCTGGCAACTCCCTTAATTTTATACTTTTCTTTTGCTACTTAATGACTTCACACAGATATTCCACAAATTTCTGGGGACCGAGATCCCAGACATCCAGAATTAATTCTGTGAGAACTGACTGTCTGAATACACAAATCACCTAACTATTGATAGATTGGATATTTGATGTGCTAAGCGATTGTATCAAACTAGTCTTCAAATTTCCTTGTACCAGGTTTTGACTGGTTTGATGGAGGCCCATTAACATAACCATATAATCATATCTCTGGAGCAACCAGTCCTGTACTGTGGACCAGCAACCTGTGCTCCATGGACAGTTTTGTTTATTTGCAAATCTGTCCTTTTAACATCAGACTGATTATTGCTTGCAATTTACTATGTGTGGTTTATGACAAGAAGCTGAGCAAGGAATATTGGTTTAACTTACTCAAAAACAACTCTTGGATCCCTGGAAGTGTCCGCTGCTCTGTTTGAAATTTGAGCCTGGCAAAAAGGCCCACACCAGACCCTGAACAATGGATATTCATCACATCCTAACATACCACTTACATGGTCCTTCATGGAAGTATATGCTTTGGTGGCATCTGGTCAGCAAAATTAGTAACTCTATTGTTGGCTGATTTCCAAGAACAGAACCCCCAAGAAGCAGCAACTACAAGCATTGAGTATCTAATTGTATAGCTCAGTTGTCCTCTGCATACAGTGTTGTCATTTTGCGATGGGGATCCCCCTAAAAGCAGAGAAGTTCCTTTAGCTATCACATCTCCTCCACTGGGTCTTTGCCAATCGTGACAAAATCTGAGAGTTTGATTTATATAAAATTTTCCACATCCAATGTGTTTGTATAAAAAAGCAACAAGTGTTCTTTAGCATCTTCATCCTAGTCAATATAATTCCTTTCATTTTAAGTAGGTGTTACATTGTGTATTTGGATTTTGGTATGATGTTAAAGTCTAAGTTTTAAATAAAAAGAAGCTATAATAATTAAAAGTGACAATGTCCTAAAGATCAGTCATGAGGAAATATGATTCATTAATGTGTGGTGTCAATGCAGCTATTTGACTCACTCCAAATAACTAAACTCCACTTTGTACTTGTATACAGACTGTTATGTATTCAGGCAACAATAAATATATGAGTTCGGAAAGGGTTTCTTATAACAAACAACATGTTTATTAAACACAGAAAACAAACCCCCCAAAAGTAAACAAACACTACCGTAACCGGAAACAGCTGCTGAGTGGCAGCCCAAACAGTTCTTAAAGTGATATTGCAAAAACAGTTCTTAAAAGTGGCATTGCCAAAAGTTCGATATGCTCACAGTCCATTTAAAAGGAGAGACTTTACAGGACGATTTAGGTTCTCTTTCACGTCACTTGCTTCGATTCCCGACGTTGAACTTCCCACGAAGAATTTACGTAACGAAACGGCTTAAAGGCACTGACCTTTCCTTCTCCACTACCTTCAATCCTTTCTAGTTAAACCTAGGGATTAACACGAAGATAGTCAACGAAATCCTTCCAAATAAGGATCAAACAAAGGTCGGCCCCGTTTCACCGTAGAAAGCGATTCTCCTCGATCTTTAACTTCCGAACTTCCAATCTTCACTCTCCACTAATTTCTCGAACTAGCAGAATCATAAAGAACCTGCTGGCAATGACCTCTTAAACTTCAACTAAACTGCATAATCACTTAAAACACGCAGTGGCATGAAGACAACCTGGCAAATCCAGCCACGAACTGCCCCTCCTCACAGGGTGGGGTCTACCTTTTATAACCTGTAAAAAAAAAACCATCACATGATCTCTACTGGCGGGAAAATGACGTCATTCCACCATCACAAGACCATCACCTCAAGTCCAGCACATCTTCAACCCCAGTCACGTGACAAGGGCACCACTGTCATGTGTCACGAGTACGTAACAAGACTTAATCTTATACCCACTGAGGTAAAAACCAAACAGGCACAATTTTGATGAAGGACTAGACAGCCTACTCAATGCTCTTTATTGTTAAGTTCTTATATCCTTAATACAAGGTATCTGTGGCATGAATCTGAGTCATGTACTCAAGGCACACTCAGTCCAGTCAAATTTCAATGAATACCCGTATTTACGTGAGTGACATCATGTGAACAAGAATGACATTACAATCAGTAGCCACTTTATTTGTACACCAGTTTGTTAATGAAAATAACTAATCAGCCAATCATGTGGCAGTAACTCAATGCATAAAAGTATGTAGAAATGGTCTAAAGGTTCAGTTGTTGTTTAGACCAAACTTCAGAATGGGGAAGAAATATGATTTTATATGACATAGACTTAGATTGCTGGTGCCAGATGGGGTGGTTTGAATATCTCAAAAACTACTGATTGCCTGGGATACACACTAGTCTTGAGTTTACAGAGAATGGCACAAAAAACAAAACGGAAAAAATACATCCAGTGAGCTGCAGTTCTGTGGGCAAAAATGCCTTGTTAATTAGAAAGGTCAGAGGAGAATGGCTAAATTGGTTCAAGCTGACAGGGAGGTAACTAACTCAAATGACCATACATTAAACAGTGATGTGCAGAAGAGCATTTCTGAATGCACAAATTGTCAAACCTTGAAGTAAATGGGTTACAGCAGCAGAAGACCAAGACTCAGTCATTATCACTGTCTTTATGTGCCTTTTCATGTAATGTGGCATTCCATTTGTCTTTAATCCGATAAGTTCTAATTAGTTCTTCAAAACTTTTACTGTCTATTCCTTGATGTAACTCACGAATGTTGTGGAGTGTCAACAGTGACTTTTTCCCCCATCAAGTTTTACCATCAACGCAAGATGTTCAAACTTCTCTTTCCTCAGTACCAGCCCCAGAAATTCTATCTGCTATTTTCTGATTGATAATATCAGCTCTTTTTTTATTCCGGCTTTTCACAGTACTTCCTCATTTCTCACCCAGTCCTTCCACGATATTTTTATCATTCTTATCAAAAGGCACGTTACTGCAGCTCCAACATTCACTTCCATATGTTAGTATGGAATGAATGTAGCATCACAACACTGAGTATCGTACCCATAAAAATTGATTTATTCTTTAGTTTTTTGTTTAAATGCTTGAATGTTCTTTTTAGCAATCTCAATCCTTCTCCTAATTTCAACATCTGTCCTACCATCAGATGTTATCGTGCTCCCTAAGTAATTGAACTTCCAAGTTTATTTAACTGTTTCATTGCCCACTTTCAGTTCCCATTTCTGTATTTCTTTCTTCCTTGTGACAACCATTCATTCAGTCTTCTTGCAGTTGATGGTCAGTTCCTTCTTCGAACTTTTTTCCAACAACTTTATCTAGTATTTTTTGGAACTTTGCTTTAAAAGTAGCAATCAGCACTGTATTGTCTGCGTATCGTAGTTGATCAAATTGTATCCACCAATGATCATGCCTGGAATACTGGTAATTCTTCTTAGAATTATCTCACTATAAAGGTTCAGTACAACCCTGTCTGCTTCCCCTATTAATCTGGCCAAAATGCCTTGTCTCATTTTCAACACTCATTCCTGCTCTTTGTTCCCAATACAAGTTGCTGACAATTCTGATATCTTTCCCTTTAATGACCAAGTGCTGAAGGACTTTTATAAGCAATTCATTTCTCACCTTATCAGAAGCTTTGGCATAATCAATGAATCATAGGTATAGGTCTTTCTGGGCCACTATCATGCACTCACAAATCAGTGCAAGGGTAAAGATTGCATTCCGTGTTCCACTATCTTCCATGAAGCCGAACTGCTCTTCTGCAATTTCACATTTCATGCTTTTTCTTGCTCTCATCATGATTCAGAACAGGACTTTCACTACATGACTCAAACTAATTGTGCAGCGTAACCCACATTCAATTGCTCGAGGTTTTTTCGACAGTGCAATAAATACTGATTTGCTCACTTCCTCACGTATCTCCCCACTTCCATTTTGTTCAGCAAATCTGTCAAACTTTCAATTCTGAAGTTCTCCAGCACTTGAATTATTTCTATAGCAATGGCACCTAGTCCTAATCCCTTATGTTTTTTTTTCCCCCATTGCTGCTTTAACTTCCAATTTCATCACTGGTGGGCCATCCACGTTCCTAGTAATTATTGGCTTCTCTCCTCACGCACCTTCAAACAAGTTGGGAATGTGATGTAGCTAATATATCTGTTCTCTCCATGTGCATTGATGCATCTTCTGCCTTCAAACACCCATTAGATGTACAAAAATTAGCACTCATGAGTATCCTCACCTTCTTGTGCATATTGCCAGAATTTTTCAGTTCTCTACCTCTTTATGATCTCCATTTATCTATGGTTCCTTCACTTCCCTACATTTTCCCTCTTGATTTCTTTGTTCAAAGTTTTATATTTGTTGCTGTCTTTCTTACATTAGATCCTGAATTTCATCTGTCTTCCATTTTTTCTTCTCTTTTGGTATCACTTCATTTGACACATTCACCACTGCCTTTTTAAACTTCAACCAGCTTGGTGTGTTTTCTATTGTCAGAGCATCAAATCGGTTCCTCACTGTAATAGCGCAATTCATCTTTATGTCTAGATCTTTCAAGCAAGTCAGGTCTAATTTGGTATTACCTTTAGACTTCTTTAACCATCTAAGCTTGACCTTCAGCTTGCACATCACTGGAACATAATCACTCTCACAGTCTGCTCCAAGATATGCCTTGGACTGTTGCATGGCAATACTAAAATGCTTGCTGATTGTGATGTAGTCTATTTGTCCACAAAGTTCTTTTTTTAAAAACTTTTTTATTGCATTTTTAAGTAGTTACAAAGTAAAGTATGAAAAAACAATGTATATAACTCTTACCCCCTCCCCTTAACCCCTCCCCCCTAACTGCCCTATAGAAAAAAAAGAGAAAGAAAGAAAAAAAAAAGAAAAAAAGAAAGAATGCCTGGTTGTTGGAAGATCTCCACATGCTCCATGGAATTCGTAATAACTTTAATATGTATATTTATTTCTTTCCCCCAATAACCAATTGTTTCATCTTCAGAGCATCTATATATTTAATCCTGTCTTTTGTAAATAAGGGCTCCAAATTTCCAGAAATGTTTCATATTTATCTCTTAAATTATAAGTAATTTTTTCTAATGGAATACAGCCATAGATTTCTTTCTTCCAAGAGTCTATACTTAAATATGTATCCGATTTCCAAGTAACTGCAATAGCTTTTTTGGCTACTGCCAGTGCAATTTTTATAAATTCTTTCTGATACTTATTTAGTTTGAGTTTCGGTTTTATCCCTTCAATATCACCTAGTAAAAGTAATATTGGATTATGAGGAAATTGTGTTCCTGTAATTTGTTCCAGTAAAAGTCTTAAATTTGTCCAAAAAGGTTGAATTTTAGAGCAAGACCATGTCGAATGTAAAAAAGTACCAGTTTCCTGGTTACATCGGAAACACTGATCCGATAAATTTGGATTTAATTTTTTTATTTTTTGTGGTGTAATATATAATTGATGTAGAAAATTATACTGCACTAATCTTAACTGAACATTTATTGTATTTGTCATACTATCAAGACATAGTCTTGACCAATTTGTTTCTTCAATTTTAATATTCAAATCACTTTCCCATTTTTGTCTTGACTTATGGACTCCTTGTTTAATTGCCTGTCTTTGAATCAAATTATACATACAAGATATAATTTTTTTAATATTTCCTTTTTGAATTAAAATTTCTATTTCATTAGATTTCGGCAATAACATTGTTTGACCTAATTTTTCTCTTAAATAAGCCCTTAATTGAAAGTAACAAAATAAAGTGTTATTTGATATTTTATATTTATTCTTTAATTGATCAAATGACATTAAGATACCTCCTTCAAAACAATTCCCTATATATCTAATCCCATTTTGAATCCAATTATATAAAAGTTGATCGTCCATTGTGAAAGGAATAAGTCTATTTTGAATTAAAGATCTCTTTGCTAATAAAGATTTTTTTGTCTCATCATCAACATTTATCTTATTCCATAAATCAATCAAATGTTTTAATATAGGAGATTCTTTCTTTTCCCGTATCCATTTAGATTCCCATTTGTATATAAAATCTTCTGGTACGTTTTCTCCTATTTTATCTAATTCTATTCTAATCTATGCCGGTTTATCTTTCTCGAAAAAAGATGCAATAAATCTAAGTTGATTTGCTTTATAATAATTCTTAAAATTTGGAAGTTGTAATCCTCCTAGATCAAATTTCCATGTCAATTTTTCCAACGATATTCTTGACATCTTACCTTTCCAGAGGAATTTCCTCACATATTTGTTTAACTCTTGCAAAAACTTCTGGGGTAATTGTATTGGTAATGATTGAAATAAATATTATAATCTAGGGAATATATTCATTTTTATAGTATTTACTCTACCTACTAATGTTATTGGTAATGCCATCCATTTTTCAAGATCTTCCTGAATTTTTTTCAAAAGTGGTAAATAATTTAATTTGTATAAGTTTTTTTATATCATTATCAACTCTTATACCTAAATATTTTATACCATTTGCTGGCCATCTAAATTGAGTTATTAATCGACATTGATTATAATCTCCTTTAGTAAGAGGTAAAATTTCACTTTTATCCCAATTTATTTTATAACCCGATATTTTCCCATATTCTTCTAGTCTATAATTTGCGTAGTGAATGTAATGGATCTGTTAAATAAAGTAGAACATCATCAGCAAATAAGTTAATCTTGTATTCTTCCTGATTAACTCTGAAACCCTTAATATCTGGGTCCATTCTAATTAATTCAGCTAGTGGCTCTATTGCCAACACAAATAAAGCAGGTGATAATGGACAACCTTGCCTAGTTGATCTTGTTAACTGAAATGATGTTGAAATTTGACCATTTGTCACTACTTTAGCTTTGGGATTAGTATTTAAGGTTTTAATCCATTTTATAAATGATGTTCCTAATCCATATTTTTCCAGTACCTTAAATAAAAAATCCCATTCCAATCTATCAAATGCTTTTTCTGCATCTAAAGCAACTGCCACACTCATTTCCTCCCTCTTTTGTGCTAAATGGATTATACTAAATAACCGAGTTACATTATCTGCCAATTGTCTATTTTGGATAAATCCTGTTTGATCCATATGCACTAATTTTGGTAAGCATTTAGATAATCTATTAGATAAGATTTTTGCTATTATTTTATAATCGGTGTTTAATAAAGAAATAGGTCTATATGATGTTGGTTTTAAAAGGTCTCTATCTTTTTTTGGCAATACTATTAAAATAGCTGTTGAAAAAGATTCTGGAAGTTTATGCGTTCTTTCCGCTTGATATATTAACTCCATAAAAGGAGGAATTAATAAATCTTTAAACTTTTTATAAAATTCAGGTGGAAAACCATCTTCTCCTGGAGATTTATTACTTTGAAGTGATCCCAAAGCTTCTTCAACTTCCTTCAGTGTAAAAGGCATACCTAATCCCTTCTGTTCTTCTGTATTTAATTTTGGAAGAGTTATTTGTGATAAAAATTCTTCTATCTTAACGTCATCATTCTTTGATTCTGATTTATACAACTCAGAATAAGAATTCTTAAAAGCCTCATTAATTTCTAGAGGTTTATAAGTAATTTCATTCACTTTTGTTCGAATTGCATTTATTGTTTTAGAAATCTGATCTGTTTTTAACTGCCATGCAAGAACTTTATGTGATCTTTCACCTAGTTCATAATATCTCTGTTTAGTTCTCATAATTGCTTTTTCTGTTCGATATGTCTGGAGTGTATTATATTTTAATTTCTTATTAATAAGTTGTCTTCGTTTTTCTTCTGTCATATTTCTTTGAGGTTTTTTTTTCTAATTTTATAATCTCTTTTTCCAATTGATCTATTTCTATCATATATTCCTTCTTAATTTTAGAAGTATAACTTATTATCTGGCCTCTCAAATATGCTTTCATTGCTTCCCACAATATAAATTTATCATCAACTGAATGTAAATTTGTATCTAAAAAGAACTGAATCTGCTTTTTCATAAAATCACAAAAATCTTGACGTTTTAGTAGAATTGAATTAAATCTCCATCTATAAATTGATTCCTTTTTATCTATCATTATCATTGTCATTATTAAAAGAGAGTGATCAGACAATATTCTTGCTTTATATTCCACATTTTTCACTCTATCTTATTTGTTGATAATAGGAAAAAATCTTGAGTATGTTTTATGTCTATTTGAATAAAATGAATAATCCCTTTCTTTTGGATTGATTCTTCTCCATATATCAATCAAATTTAAATCTTTCATCAATGATAGAGTTAATTTTGCTACTTTTGATTTTGTAATAGCCTTTGTTAATCTATCTATAACTGAATCTAAACAAAAATTAAAATCTCCACCTATTAATATTTTATCATGTGCATTAGCCAAATTCAAAAAGACCTCCTGTATAAATTTTACATCATTTTCATTTGGTGCATAAATATTCATAAGAGTCCATAGTTCTGAAAAAATTTGACAATGTATAATTAAATATCTTCCTGCCGAATCAATTAATACATTTTGTATTTTAATTGGTAAATTTTTATTAACCAAAATTGCAACTCCTCTTGCCTTTGAGTTAAATGAAGCTGCAATAACATTTCCAACCCAGTCTCTTTTTAATTTCTGATGTTCTATATCCGTTAAATGAGTTTCTTGTAAGAAAGCTATATCTATTTTCATTTTTTTAATGTATGTTAAAATTCTTTTTCTTTTTATTGGTCCATTAAGCCCATTAACATTAAAACTTAAAAAAATCAATAAATTAGTCATTATTTTTATTTATGTTACTCCAATCTATAATAATACCTAATCTTTCAACTTCCATTGTATCCTGGGAAATCTTTTTAGAAGTCTCCATGTTGCTATGTGTGTCCCCACCAATCATCCAGGCAAAAGAATAGAAGAAAAATAGAAAATAAAGAAAAAAACAAAATACCCCCCTACTAATGTTGTGAAAGAAAAAAAACACAATATTACCCCCCTCTATTGTACGGGTCATGGCAATCGCCATGATTACACACGTGAATCCCGTAGTAACCGATTCAAAGCTCCCCAGCCCCCCCGCAACATAAAAAGTATATATATATATAAAAACATACTATTCTCAATTAATATTTCTAAAATTTTACTTTTCTCCCTTATATCATCCTTAAATGTCCATCAGTTCCATTTGCTTTCTCTGTCTTCGTCTTTAACCATTACATTTAGAAGTCTCTACGTTTAATTAATGAAGAGATGGAAGTTTTTGTGCGAACACCTCCGCATCTTGATAATCAGAAAAAAATCTTTTTCCTTCCTCCAAAAAAATTATCAATGTTGCTGGGTGACGCATTAAAAACTTATAACCTTTTTCCCATAAAACATTTTTAGCTGGATTAAATTCTTTCTTTCTCTTCAAAAGGTTATAACTTATATCAGGATAAAAAAGAACTGGTTTCTCTGCTATCATCAACGGACCTTTTCTTCTTTTAGCACCCTGGGCAGCCGCCCTCAAAATCTTTTCTTTATCCTGGTATCTTAAACATCTTATCAAAATTGATCGCGGATTTTGATCATCTTGAGATCTTGGTCTTAAGGCTCTGTGCACCCTTTCAATCTCAATTAAAGTTTCTTCTCCCATTTCCAATTGTTCAGGAATCCATTTTTGAAAAAAATTTATTGGGTCTTCTCCTTCGGTACCTTCTTTAAGTCCAACAATTTTAATATTGTTGTGTCTACTAAAATTTTCAAGCTTATCAATTTTTCCCACGAGTTGTTTTCTTTCTGATGTCCAGGCATCATTATCATCTTCCATCTTCTTCATTCTTCCATCCATTTCTTCCATTTTGACGTCCAAATCTGTGATTTTCTTTTCCATTTTTTCCTGTTTCTTTGTCATTTTATCAAACATAGCCTCCATATTTGTTATTTTTTCTTTAATTACTTTTTGGTTACTTTTAATTACTTTTAATGCATTTAATTTTTCTAGTTTATGCATTATTTGCCTCAAAATCTTTTTTGTATTTTCAGAGGAACTTTCATCTTCTTCTTTTTCTTCTCCATCTTCGTCTGATTTTTCCAGAGAGTCTGGCTCTCTCTCAGACTCACTTTCACTGTTGGTTTCAGTCGTTGCTGGGTTTTGTAGTTCTGGTTGCTCTCTTTTGCGCATGCTTGTTCCTTTACGCTTGCGCAGTTCTCGTTGATCTTTCCCTTTAGAAATGGCCGATGCTGCCGCGGTCTCCTTTTCTGTTTCACCAGTGGTGTGTTGTACCTGAGTCCGCGGTTCTTCAGTAGAAGTAGGCCTTGATTCTGTTCCAACTTGAGCGGTCTTCGCGGTAGCAGTTTTCTTCGTCCTCTGTTTATGAGGCATAGCTTAAAACAATCCAAAGTAGTTTATAAGTAACCTTAAAAAAGTATTAATTAACTTTTCTTCACTTAAATATTAATTTATTAACTTTTTTACGGGAGGGCTGGATTCCAGCGTCTCGATCCTACGTCATCACGTGACGTCCCCGTCCACAACGTTCTTATGTGTTGCTTGAACTATGTGTTTGTTTTATCTGATCCTTCATATTACACCAGTCTATGAATCTCTCACCTCTGTCGTCCCTGGTTCCCAATCCAAGTGCACTGGCAAGATCACCATCTTGTTGTCGTCCAACTTTAGCATTCATATCCATTATCACTATAATGATATCTTGTGATTTGCAGTGATCATTTGCTTCTTGTAAAATATTATTAAAATCTTTATATATCTTTGTCACTATTATTGGCTGTTGGAGCACATATTATTGAAATAATAGGTTATCCTTGGAGTTTCACCAGTAGGATTCAGTCCTGTAGTGTCCAGTATCCACCAGGTTTTTGCTTCTTTCAGCATCTTGTATTAATCCCACATCTCGTTCAAGTTTATCACCACCTGAATAGATCATCAGAATTGAAACATCCAGCCCTTTCCACCTTGTCTCATGCAGTCCCATAATGGTGGCTTACAAACGTTCCATTTCTTGCTTTACATTCTCTACTTTCCAGCTTGATAAAGAATTCTCACATTCCATGTGGCTATTTTGATGGTATCTTTGTTAGGGACAGTAGCCTGATGATGGTGGGGTGTCCGCTGTCACACATGAGTGTCTCAACCAAGCGAGGGACCGTTGCCTGTGGGGAAAACCCCCTTCACGCTGTTCTTCTTATCATTTTCTGCATCCATGACCACGAATGTTTTTCACAAATTTTTCTATGTAAGTGATTTGCCTTTGCTTTTCTTCTGGGCAGTGTCTTTACAAGATGGGTGACGCCAGTCATTATCAGTACTCTTTAGAGATTACCTGCCTGGCATCATTGGCCACATTACCAGGGCTAGTGATATGGCCCAGCCACTCATACAACCTTCCACCACCTACTTCCATGGCTTCACGTGGCCCTGATCAGGGTGGGTGGGACGCTAAACAGGTTCTACACCTTGCCCAAGGGAGACCTACAGGCTAGCAGAAGGAAGAAGCATCTTACACCTCCTTCGGTAGACATGCATCTCCACAGCTCCACTCCATACAGTACAGGAGGTACATAATAGAGTGATCACTGAGTGTACCTAAGTACAAGTTGAATTTTCTCCGAATGTAATTTTAAGAATCTTTAATAGTGCCAGAGCCTGAAGATGGAATAATCAAACTAGACTCTGCAAACTAAACCCAGAGGAAAAGAATTTAGTGAATTATGCAAATCTCAGTTCAATACATGGTTCAGATTTCTTGTCAAGTCTAACCATTTTAGA
The DNA here is from genome assembly GCF_030144855.1 of Hypanus sabinus. Lineage (NCBI taxonomy): Eukaryota > Metazoa > Chordata > Chondrichthyes > Myliobatiformes > Dasyatidae > Hypanus > Hypanus sabinus. The sequence continues at coordinate 67,871,873 of NC_082712.1, forward strand.
AAGTTTCTCAGTGTTCATTCAGTCTAAATGTCCTTAATAGTTCATCTGCTCATTGAATGTGATGCAAGAAGCCATCCTTTGAACAGGTTCCCACTGTTCACCGAGTTATACCTTAACATTTTGCAACTTAATTAGCTACAGTAATAAAGCCCCTCAGCCCAGCTGATTTCCAGATCAATTAATCCACCTCATTATTAAAGACAGCCCATCTTTCATCATTACTTTTTTTCCCAAAGAATAATCAATTTCTTTTTTACAATTTGTATTTTCAAGGCAATATAAATTAAACCATAGCAACCTTCCGGTTTTCAAATTAACATTAAAATTATATGGAGAGGTTCAGGGAATATTAAACAGTACTATTCATTGCCTGTTGAAATAACGAACTCTTAAAAACCATTTGCAGGTTAGTGGTTTAGAGAGAGTCTCGTTTTTTTCCTATTCTGGGTTTTTTCGCTCTGTTCACAATAGAAGCAGCAACCAGCATCCATAACTCTTCCTTCTTGCTGTTTGATGAACGGTGTTGTTTAGTAAAGGATGCAGTGCTGGACAGTATGTGTAGGAAGGATATTGTACTAATAGATTCAACAGAAATCTTTATTTATATATATTTCGACTTGTAATGAAGGATTTCAAATCAAAGATTGCTGTTGCTAGAATTGCAGATAAAATGTGTAAAATTATGAAGCAATAGGATGGAGCAGATAAAGATTATTTTCAGTGATTGAGGAGGTTCATATGTGAGGAAGTACAAGAGGGAGGAACAATATGATATTATGAAATACTGAGTCTATATCTGTCCATAGAATAACCACAAATTGCTTTTATGCAACAGTTTAATGTGGAGACGTGCTTTCTAAGATTGGTAACAAAGTGGACATTAATCAAATGTTAGCACCATTGGGCAAACAGTTGCTCACTGGAAATGGTTTCAGAGAATCATTGTTAGGAATAAAAGCTGTGCAGACAGAATTCAAATGGTGAAAATGGTTGAGGTGAATAATGATAGTAAGAGAAGGCAGAGAGATATTTAAGCATGAGGCTGTGTTTTAAATTTTAAATAATATTAATATATTATCAATGATCTTTGAATCATCAATGGGGATGGGAGAGGTTCCGGAGGATTGGAGGGTTGTGGATGTTGTTCCATTATTCAAGAAAGGGAGTAGAGATAGCCCAGGAAATTATAGACCAGTGAGTCTTACTTCAGTGGTGAGTAAGTTGATGGAGAAGACCCTGAGAGGCAGAATTCATGAACGTTTGGAGGGGTATAATATGATTAGGATAGTCAGCATAGCTTTGTCAAGGGCAGGTCATGCCTTATGAGCCTGATTGAATTTTTTGAGCATGTGACTGAACACATTGATGAAGGATGAGCAGTAGATGTGTGTATATGGATTTCAACAAGGCAATTGATAAGGTTCCCCATGCAACGTTTATTGAGAAAGTAAGGAGTCATTTGATCCAAGGGGATATTGCTTTGTGGATCCAGAACTGGCTTGCCCACAGAAGGCAAAGAGTGGCTGTAGTCAAGTCATATTCTGCATGGAGTTTGGTGACCAGTGGTGTGCCTCAGGGATCTGTTCTGGGACCCTTACTCTTCATGATTTTTATAAATGAATTGGATGAGGAAGTGTAGGGATGAGTTAGTAAATTTGCTGATGAGAGAAAGATTGGAGGTGTTGTGGATAGTGTGGAGGGCTGTCAGCGATTACAGCGGGACAATGATAGGATGCAAAACTGAGCTGAGAAGTAGCAGATGGAGTTCAACACAGATAAGTGTGAAGTGGTTCATTTTGGCTGCTCAAATATGATGGCAGAATATAGTATTAATGGTAACTTTTGGCGAAGTGGAGGATCAGAGGGATCTTGGGGTCTGAGTCCATAGGACACTCAAAGCAGCTGCACAGGTTGATGCTCTGGTTGAGAAGGCATATGGTGCATTGGATTTCATCAATCATGAAATTGAATTTAGGAGCCGAGAGGTAATGTTGCAGCTATGTAAGACCCTGGCCAGACCCGACTTGGAGTACTGTACTCTGTTCTGGTCACCTCACAGCAGGAAGGATGTGGAAGCCATAGAAAGGGTGCAGATGAGATTTCCAAGGATGTTACCTGGATTGGGGAGCATGCCTTATGAGAACAGGTGGAGTGAACTCGGCCTTTTTTCCTTGGAGCGACGGAGGATGAGAGGTGATCTGATAGAGGTGTATAAGACAGTGAGAGGCATGATCGTGTGGATAGTCAGAGGCTTTTTCCCAGGGCTGAAATGGTTGCCACAAGAGGACATAGGTTTAAGGTGCTGGGGAGTAGGTACAGAGGTGAATGCGTGGAATGGGCTGCTGGCAATGGTGGTGGAGGGGGATATGGTAGGTTCTTTTAAGAGACTTTTGATTAGGTTCATGGAGCTTAGAAAAATAGATGGCTATTTAAATAGAAAGATTGCTAGGCAGAAAGGCTGCCAGTAAACAGATGATATTCTTAACTAAAGAATAGAAACAGCAAATGTTGAAAACGTTCAGCAAGGTCCTATGTATAGAGAACAGAGTAAGAATTCCAGATCAAAGAACCGTGGTCAAAACTGAAATATTCTGATGTAAGCGAGTTCATATGAGAAATATATGGAGTTGCTGCAATTTGCAGAGCAACAATTCATTCTCTTCAAATAATAGCCTTGGGTATGAAATTAACTTTTTAAAAGAAAAGCTTTCAGATATTATGCCACTAACTAGAATTATAACTTTGCCAAACAAATTCTACAAAGCAAGTGAATCACTTCATTTGTTTTAGCGTGGATACAGTTTTCTTGTGATTCAAGCCCTAAAAACTCATGTAGTCTCTTGCTGTACTGTATAAAGGGAGCAGTAAAAACTCCCACCAAAGTTTCAGTATAATATGAGTTATACTATTACCTTTATAGCCGGCTGGTGGTGTATTGGCATTCACACCAGACTTCGAGGCGAGTGGTCCCTTGCTCGAATCTGGGCGGCTCCTTGCATGCTCTGCATCTGTGCTGGGTTGAGCATTGAGCTAGCAATTCAGCCGCATAAAACAAAAAACACGAAAAATGCTAAAGAAGCGGCAAGGTTGCTGCCCAATGCAGCACTAAACGTAGAAAGGAACAACAACAATATTGCCCCGTGAATTCTGCTAGTTTTCTTCTGAAGGCAATAAGAAGGGAAATGTTTAATCCTGTTATTGTTACTTTTTTCACTTGGGAGTTTACAGATGACAAAATAAATGTTATACTGTCTCTAATTAATTGATTGCAAGACAAATGACATTAAATGCCATTTCAATCATTTTTTGGTCCTTTATCAGAATCTGGACATTATTAGGCATGTATGTAATATCGAGACTATTTCTAGAATCTTGTGTTTGACATACAGTACTAAAGGAAGGATATAATTAAACCAAAGAAAGTTTAGAAAAGATTCACAAGGATATTGTTGGGACTGGATAGCTTGAACTGTAAGGAAACACAGAATAGGCTAGAACTCATTTCATTGGAGCAAAGGAGGCTGAGAGATGACCTTAGTGATGTCATAAATAAGATGGATTTTCACCGCCTTTTTCCCCAAAGTATGGGAGTCCAAAACTGTCAAGCCCACACATGCAGGCTCCTGCCAGTCTTCACCTAGCTATCAGGAGTCATCTGCCACTCAATTCCAACTTGTTACCTGCAGCCTATTGAAACCCAACTCTCATCCACAATACTTATTCACTCATTCAAATGAGACAGTCTTAACCATCAATTAGCTCTTAGCCTTCAATTACCTGTTGCCTTGTTGTGTTAAGTATCTGCTCTCTCTTGCTTTGTGGCCCTTGTGGCTTGTTATTTTGCAGTTTATTATTAAAGTTACTGCTCACTGCTAAACCATCTCCACCACTCTGTTTTTATGTCAAGCCTCCTCTACATTTTCTGACAAAGACTTTAGCATCTAGGTTTCAGGTGAGAGGGGAATGGTTTAAAAGGCACCTGAGGGTACGTTTTTCACATAGAGAGTGATGGGTATATGGAATATATGGTAAAGATGGGTAAAATTACCAAGTGTAAAGGACACTTTACAGGGTAGGGTTTAGAAAGATTTAGTGGGATATGGACTAAGCGAATGGAACTATTTCAAGAAAACAGCAGGACTGATGGGGCTATTTCCATGTGGTATAACTCTGTGACTCTCTGATTCCATGACTGCAAAGTCCATCTGTAATTTCCCAAGAGTGATTTGCTTGGTATTTGAGAGTCAACCATATTGGTAGGTCTGTAGTCACCAACACTGACCAGGCAAGCACGTCAGCTTCTTTACCCTGAATGACATTTATGAACCAGATGGATTTTAAACAACAGTCCAGTAAATTTATTTGTGCCCAATGTTACTAATGACATTTTGATATGAATATTAGCATTAATTGAATTTAAAATTCTACAGCTGGCAGAGTGGGATTTGAACTGAAATCTTCAATTTAATAATTATGCCCCGAATTACTTGTCCAATAATTTAATTGTTGCACCACGTGATAGTAAGTGGTATGAGAATCTATAGTTAAGTGCTTCTTGATTGCACTGTAAGCAATATTGATATTTAATAAATTATATAAAAGTCTAATCTGCAGTTGCTACCAGCAATGAAACAGGCAGTAATGACTACTGGCTTGAAGTGATTCAATAACAATTCCTGGAAGTGACTAGAGAAAGAAGGAGAAAAAGAGTTAGACAGAGTGAGGCAGCATAAAGAGCATACAATGCAGAGCAGAAATGTGCTAGAGGGAGCAAGTGAATGAGGGTGATCAGGAAAATGATGGAGAGGAAACATTTGATAGAGTGAGAACATTTGGTAGAAAATGGGAAAGGGGAAGGAAGGAACTGAGAAAGCGAACAATGCAAGTAATTTTACAGGGAACCTTAAAGATCACCCATCCTGATTTAGTTTTTTGATATTTAGAGGATGAATTTTGTTTAAAATCACAGTCCTTCACCTTCACAGCTTCAATGTCAAACAGACAGATTAATGTGGGCATATTTTTGGCCCAAACTGCAATCTCCTATCCATGACCTTCAGTCCTGTCAAATGAAGATGAAAGAGAAATATAAGGACAGATGACAATCTTTGAAAAACATGGCTATCACAAAAATGCACAGTGAGTGAGCCCACACTGCAAACTTAGTAATTAACAGAATAATGCATATATAATAGACATGCAAACAGCTGCAATAAAATAAGAAAAGCATATTTAATATGAATTCATTTAGAAACTCATTAATAAAATTACTCCCCCTGATTTCCACCCACACACTCCTGTTAGATTAGAAACACAGCATGAGGTTGCAATCACTTTAAGCCAGCAGAACACAAGGCGCATACAATTAAGAATAGGAGATGTACATTCAACAAGGATTACCAAGTAGTCAGTTTTTAAAGTGGGGTTACGGTCTGTATTCTGATGAGAACAAAAACAAAGGAGTCTGACATTTTTACATTACATCTGTTGTGACCTTATGGAGCACCAAAACCTTTAGAAATCAATGACTTACAGAATTCCTAAAGAATAAACAGGCATCACACCTTCTGATCTAGTCAGTAACAGCTCCTGAATGAAATAAATCATCAGATATTATTCAATAGTCCTGATTGTGGGAAACATACAAGACATTGAAGAAATATTTTTTGTTACACATGAAGGAGACATGGTAAAATTTCAATACTTAGATTTCCAGAAGATGCTACATTAAAATTCATAGTGGAAAATAAATGCTCAAAATGTAGGAATTGCCTTATTGCATGTTAGAAGAATGACAGGCCAAGAGAAAGCAGTAAGTAGGCATAAAGTGTGAGTTATGTTCCATAGTTAGTGGTGTTGGAGCTTCAACTTTCTACAATTTTTTTATATAGCATGAGCCTACTGAAGGTTTGTTCCTAATTTTGCTGATGGCACAAAGGAAAGGAAATTTTGAAGACATAAGAAGTCAACAAATGAAAGTAAGTTCGTTAAATACGTGGTCAAAAATCTGGCAAATAGAGTATAATTAGAAAATGTGAAACTGACAGGAAGAAAATGAAAAGAAAAGTATAACCAAAGAGACAGATCAGACAAGTCTGGGTTTTATCAATTGGAGTTTTGAAGAGTGAAGAGCACTTGATGAATTATATGAAATACTGATGGGTTTTAGAAGAGGCAGATGTGAAGGTGATGCTTCTTAATATCAAAGAATCTAGATCTGTTTAAAAAGAAGAAATCATTTGAGACCTGAACTGTTAAAATGTCTTTTCAGTGGTCAAAAGACTTTGTAACTTTTCTTCAAAGGACAGTGGAAAAACAGTCTGAATAATTTTACGATGCACATATTCTTGTGAAGCTAGGAGGTAAGGTGTGGGGGTTTGAGGAGAAACTTTCTACTAGTAGATGAAAGAATAAAATCAAAGTTACAGTCAGATCTGCGATCACCTTGTTAAATGGTGGAACAGGCTGAAGGGAACAGATGGACTAGTATTGCTTGTGCTTGGCTCCCCTTCTATTCCTAGCTGAAATTCTTCCAGTTTTCTTCAAAGTTATGCTGACAAACCTTTCTACCAAAGAAGGTAGTGCAGCCAGGGGCCTTAATTTAACACTTAGTTTGAAAGACAGCACTTTAGGATTATTGTAGATTGTCAGCACGAGTGACGGTTGAAGTTACTGAAGTGGGACTTGAACCCACAATTTCCCAATAGGAACTGGTTCACAGCTGAAACTGTATTGAGGTAGTCAACACTCAGTCAAGTATAACCATTAAACAACTTTGTTAGAAATAGCATAAAATTCCATCCTCTTTTCAATCCTTGGGTTGGTCTCCAATAGAAAGTTGTACAATACTGTAAATCCTTCAAGGAAAAAAGTAAATGAGGTGCAATCCATTGCAAGAAGAATATGATTGTGATTGAGGACTGATGATTAGTTACATGGCCATAGCAGCAGAAAATTATACTACTTAGTTTGAAACATGATAATTGTATTCTCTGATGTAGCACATAGTTGATTTGATGACTGCCAATGAATGAACACATTTATTAATAATATAGGACCATAAGAAATAGTAGCAAAAACATTCGTATGACCTTGTGAATCTGCTTTGCCATTCAAAATGCTAATGACTAATTTCCTACTTCAATTTCAATTTCCAAACCAGTCCCAAAGTCTATTGATCTTAGCCTTGAGTGTATAAAAAAGAATAACTGGCCTTTAGAAAGCTCCTTTGATTTCCCTTCCCGTTTGCAAAGCACTTGAAGTATTATTGAAGATCAAAAAGATGTTAAATGTTAACTCTGTTTTTCTTTCCACAGATGTTGCCTGACTCTACATTACTGGAATTCTCTGCTTTCATTTTGGCATTTTTAAGGTGTGGAGTTTGGCTTTGCTGGAATTGTAGCAAACAGGCAATGTCCAAATCGGACTTGCCGAGTTTCTCCAGCATTTTGTGTGTACTATCCAAAAACAGAAGCGTGATTCTGTCCAGAGCATGTATTTAATAACTCAGCAAATTATATGAATTTCAAAGGTAAATTTAAAAGCAAAATCTTGCCTCGGTCTTTGGTGGCCTGTCACTTTTCTGAAGACTCTGGAATCTGAGGAAACAGTCTTTATCCTGTCATTGCTTCTCAGATTTTTTTCTTGTTAAAGAGATCACCTCCCAGTCCAAAGGGTCAAGCCCCATTCTATGGAATCTTTCTGCAAAGGACAAGTTCCCCAGTCCACAAATAAACACAGTGAAACTTCATTTCATTGTCCTTAACACAAGGTTATCATTCCTTAGAATAAGAATTGAATACAGAATTTCATGTTTTTTTTGTTCTTGGGATGTGGGTGCCAAAGGCAGCATTTGATGTTTTCTTTTTCTTCTTGAGATATTGGTAATGAGAAATTTTCTTGAGCTATAACTGTCATGTGAAGAAGTTACAAGGTGTAATTAGGTAAGTGGATAGACTCACTGACAATGGAGGACAGTGCATGGTTTGGACAAGAACTTGCAAATAGTGCTCTGCCTCTGCAATATGATCCATATCATTCTCAATTGGAGAGGCTTTATGATCTCTCCAAACTCCAACAATTGTAATAAAGACCCAGTACACTATTTAACTTTCTGATTGTTTTCATTAACTGCTTGCTTGCTTTATTCTTGAACATACAAGTTAAATTATTTTTACACCACCATTAAGTAGTTTCTCACTGTTTAATAAGAGTGTTTTCCATTTATTTTACCACATCTGTGGTACTAATTAAAAAATTGATTAAAATGGGGTTCAAAGATTTAACTTTTCTTTTCAAAGTTTACATCTGAACAAACTTGGTGTTTTTTTATGCAAGCATTAATTAATTTATTTAAATTGGTAATGTCCAAGTAGAAATTGAGAGTAGGGATGGTTGTTAATGCAAACACAGCATGTTTAGATGTACACAGGATAAACTAACATGAACCTTGAAAAAGTAGAGATAGTGGATTTAGAAGTGCAGTAAGAGCGTATTGAGCATTCATTAACAGAATTCACTAATTAGGAGTTCTTGATAAAGGTAGACAATTTAATTGTGCAATATTAATACCATTCTGCATCTTGGAAAACTGGAAAGAGCTTTATTTTGCTTTTATTAAAATACTAAAAAGGGGAACAACTTTGCTTTGTGCATCTGCAATGTCATGTTACCTATGACATGAAATTCCTATTACACTGAGGTACTTACTGTTCTATTTCACAATTTGTTTACAAAAATTCAATTTTAAGATGTGACCTATGAAAAAATGAAGAATGCTTACTCAAGCCCTTGAAGCAGCCATTAAATTACAGCAAAATTTGATGGCAAAAATCACCTATTAACTTTGTATATGCAACAGTCAAGAAAAACCTACATTATTCCCTAGCAGTGTAATGAACAACTTGTTTTACAACATTGACCCAAAATTACAGAATCAGTAACTTTTATGAATTATAGGTTATAGATCATGCATTTCATATTTGTTTTCTATTCAAAGCCAGCTTCCCAACCATAATATACATTTGCAAAGAATGTATTTTACATTTCTTTTTTCTTAATGATTGGGAAAAGCTCTAACTTACTTGTTGGTAATAGAATATTTCTAGTAATAAGAGTCTGTCTTGGATTTAATAACCCAATGAAAATATAAAGCTTATTTTCTATGTGATCTCCTCCATGTTGAAGCTGAACAGTAATGAAACTCTTGCAAGGGACTCTTGAGCTAAAGCCACAAAAATAGGGAAAAAATGAAGCATGAGAAAAACATCTACTCAATCTAATCTGATAGCTTTTAGTCAGTTTTTAATATGACCCTTTTCTTGTTTTTTTTAAATTATAATCATTCTACATTATCACTAATTTAGTCTAATAGTTCATTATCAAACTATTATGCACAGTCCTGAAGAAGGGTCTTGGCCCAAAACATCAACTAGCTATTAATTTCCATAGATGCTGCCTGACATGCTGAGTTCTTCCAGTATTTTGTGTGTGATCCTAATTATTGCTGATCTCATACTGGACCATGATAGAAAATGCTCAAAGCACTCAGCAGGTGAAGCAGCATCAACAGCACAATAACGCGTCTGGGTTTTGTGCTTCTCTCCCTTCCCCCATAAACACTGGCTGATTTGCTGAACAAGTCCTGCATGTACACAATCTGTTGTTCCTAATTCCAAACAGAAAAGACAGGCGTCGGATTGAGTTTCAATTATGTTTCATCTGTATTGTCTAGCAGGGAGTATTATGAACAGGGCACTAAGCCAGAAGGTCTGCTGCTCTGAACTGCAAGAGTGATACCTGCATTTTTATGGGTAAATGCACTGCCATTTTAATCACGATCTTAGTACGCAGTGCAATGCTGATCTTGCTACTGTATGGAATCCTCATCAGAATATTAAGTTCATGTTATTCACAAGGGGATAAGGCATGGACTTCCCACAGTGAACAAAACAAAATGCAGATACCAACAAGGCCACTGGCACTAGCACCAATGTTGTAATAACATTCCAGTCAGACCATCTATGGATGTAACAATTCCAATGTAAGAGAGTTTCAGAACGTGATTTCCAACCCCACCTCAGCTCCCACTTCACTCCTAGCTCACAATCAGGTCCTGGCTCCAGCCACAGACTGACTTCCACCCCTGACCCCTTGGTGATCCTGATCTTGACTGACTTCAGCTGCACATGGCTTAAATCAAGTTTTGAAGCATGCAGATTCACCAGACTTTACTGCTGAGGTATTTTATTTGCCTACATTCTCCTTAATGCAAGGCTCACCTTGTCAGTACACAGATCTGCATACAGTAAGTCACTGGATAGAAAAGACTCAAGACAGTCAAATACCACACACCTGTCAACCCACTAATTTGCTGCTTGATGTCAGGTCTCCAACTGGTTAATAAAACTGCAGTGTGGTTAGGTGTGTTGTGAATTGTCTCTACATGACTGGGTTCACAGAGCTACTAGCATGGATCTCAACATCCTAGTGGAGCTGGTGGAAAGATGGACGTTGCTCGGAAGCAACATTGGTAGGAGATCACGGCAGAGATACGGCAAGTCAACATGATCTCTGGACCAAGCTCACAGCAGGTTTGTCGGTGTCACCCATGTGTTCTTGCTGTTAAACGCAGCCTCACACCATGCACATCTTTCTAGTTCTTCCCACTCATACAGATCAGCTTGTGGCTCATGACTCAGTTAAAATGGCTTCTTAGTATTCTCCCAGTACTTTGTCTTATAGGATAAAGTTGCAAGAATTCAGAAAATCCTAGAAAAACTCAGTATGCCAACCAGCATCTGTGGACAGAAAAAAAAAGGAGTTGTTTCAGGCATTGATTGGTGTCTTGTCCTCATCATTATAAAGTTTTTCTCTTATTATTACAGTAATGGAAAGTACCACGTGTCGACTCTGCCCAAGTATACCAGATGGACTCAGCCCAAGTGATGAAAAGGCCAGTTCAGACACTGACACCACAAAGAATGAATGGACTAATGTAGAAATGAGAATCTTTAGTTGTGTCAGAGGTCTTGGAAAGTCAGTGTGCCAATCCCTGGGGGAGAGGGGGGGAAGATGATGAAACTGTAATGGAGGAACATGTGTGCAGATTGATTGGTTGAGGTTGGTGAACATGCATGCTGCTATTTTAGATGGCCTGCAACAACATTAAACAGATGGAGGATTTGTTCACTAACCTCCTTCGCAGAGCATGGATCACTTCTGAAGAATCATGGACACTTCTCTGTCAGACATTGGAAACAGTAGCTGGAGTAGGCATGTTGCCCTCTCTGTTGACTCCATGTGGAGTCTCACTTTGTTCCTTTCAGAGCTCTTCTCACTGTCCTTTGGAAATAGAATAATGGCACGCAGAACAAAGAACTGCCAACTTATGGATATGTTGTCATGACAATGGTGCAGTACAGCTTTCATCAGATGGCAAGCCTATTGGATTTCCAATCCCAGAAGATGGCAAAGGCTTTGTGAAGATAGGAAGTGCCATCCTTTCCCAATATTTTACCACCTTTGCCCTCACTCTGGCTCTCTGAGAAAGTCCTCAGCTATCCCATATTACTGCTCTTAACCCCGAGAGTATACGATGACCATTTGACCCCTCCAGGACTAGAGATGCTAAAAGTTGACTATTGATGAAGCGCAGCATTCTGTAATGCATGTAATATTGCTTTCCTTTTGAGCTTGTTATCAATGTAGTGTGTATTGCTGATGCCTTATTTCAGGAGAGTGGTTCTAATGAAGTCCATCTGTCTCTGTGGATGTTTTTTGAATCTATTTTGAATTGAACTTTCAAACTACGGCAAAAATGCTATTTTGACAAAATAAGTGATAACACATGTTTTACTACTTCAAATAATCAGCTATGTAGCAGTAACATAGTGAGGGAATGACCTTCCATCATCCATTCTGCAGCTACATTGGGGCCACACCAGCTACTGGAAGTAGTGTGCCCAGGAAAACAACTTGCTATTACTTAAAGGAAGAAACTAGGTGACAGTGTCATGACTATGTAGATAGCAAACTTATTGTCTAAAGTCAATTTTGAAATTCACTTTTTTAAAGTTCCATATCCACCCTAAGAACACTTAGTCCTTGAGTGGAACATTACCCCAGACCCTCATTCTTGGAATGTGGGTTTACCAGATTGCTGAAAGGATTCCATAGGTCAGATCATTTGAAAGATGTAAGGTTCCAGTTTACAAATGAGGTTTCATCTTTCATCAAGACTTCTGAAGTTAATGTTTGAGATAGTGTTATTTACTGGATTGACATGAATAAATCAGACATGAAGAAATGAATGGCATCACAATATCCTGGGCAGCTGATGATTTATCATTTCCTGATAAACCTGCAAGGATTCTAATATAATCAGTCAGTACACATCAATTACAAAATAGCATTGTGGTGGTATCAGAGAAGCTTAAAATAATGGAACCCAAACAGAATACAATCACCACATTAAGTTAGAAGCTTGTTACATTTTTAAGAAGTATTGATTTGGTAGTAAATTGGGAACATCTGGAATTTTGATTAGAACAATGAGGTTTTCTTGTGTGTTGGATACTATTGCGAAGTCTCTTCCACGGATATTCAAATCTTCCCTTTGACAGGAGCTCAGCCATTGCATCCCCTTTGACAGTCCTGATGAAGGGTCTCAGCCCAAGACTTCAACTGTTTACTTTTTTCCATCAACGCTGCCTGACCTGCTGAGTTCCTTCAACATTTTGTGTGTCGCCATGAATTTTGATTATATACTTTAGTCTTAAAATAAAAGGAAATATCCACACAACTTGGTCAAATATATGAATATTTTCTGTGTTCTTGATAAAAATCAAGCTAAAATATCTTTTTCAGATAAAACCTTGTGTTTTTGATCTGAAATTGGCTTGGTAAGTTTCTATTACATCAATGCTATTTTTAACATAGCACTGATTTAATAGACAGGTAATTTTTTTTGAGCTCTTGCCTTGTCGATTAATTTCATGACATGAAAGTATTGTTGACTCAAAGGAACACAAATTCTGTTCCTCGGTTAGTGCTGCTCCTGAAATGGGTGTCCTTAATGAAGGGGAAAGTGATAGATGTACAAACATGTTATTACAAAGATGTAATTGAAGCTTAAATTAAAAGTAGACTTGCAAAAACATACAGCCATAAGCAGAGAATATTGACTCACGCACTCTAGTCCTTGTCAGTGGGCTGGTACCCTTTGGACAACTTTAAGATCAGCATCAATGCTCTCATTATCTAATGCCCATATACATTCTGAGCACACTGGAGTACTGAAGGGTCATTGCATTCAATGTGAACTGCTTCATTGTCCGAGTTGCAGAGGATTTCAAGCCTTTACGTTGGATGTTTTCATTTTGGATGCTTACCCCTGAAAGATCCCCAGTGTCCCTGAAAAAGAGGCATTCCTTGCAGGATGCATGATCTCAAGTGCACTTGTCTTTCATCTTAGGGGCCCAGTTTGTTGTTCCCACACTGTTCCTGACATGTAATGTTACTAACGCGAGTCAGTAAGGATGTTTTACCTTAGTACTCCATTGTCATTCTTGCCCACAGATATAGTATTTGGGCGACGAGGATCAAACCAAGAATGACCTCTCTACTCCTAGCATGCAATCCATTTTGGGCTGCAGCTAGACTCAGATTTGTCATAGCTGCGATGGAAGATCACCTTCCTGGACTGCATCAAACTCCCACTAATTTGAACACCAGTGGCAAAGCTGCAGAAAGCAATTAAACTCAAGCTACTCCACAATGCACTTGAGAGAACTCAGGCAGAAATACTTCAATGCTCTGCAGCCACAGAACGAATCTGAATTAACAGGTGCCTTTGAGGTTTTGGGCAATGTCTTTATATGACACTTCAGTTTCTCACAGCTGCAGCAGATTCCCAATGAGAGCATAGATGATTTCATCACAAGGCTGACCAAAGGTACTCCTCTGAGCAAATTCAAAAAGCATCATTTATCCAAGTTTGGTTGTTGGAGTTGAAGATGGGAGAACACAGGACAGCTCTCCAAAAAACACAATTTGTCCTGGAACAAAGCATGCTCCACAGCTCACCACTGGGGGCAGTCAAGAGAGGCTTTATGCAGATTCAGATCCTCCTGAAAACATCCACATTTGCCGATGGATACTGAACTGCAGCCTACTGTCTCCACAGAGATCAGATAAACCTCTACAGAGACGTTTAAGAAGAAATTCTTTGTGAAGCAATGAACCATGACAAAATGGCAGAATTCAACCGGTAACTCCATGCAAGGAAATACCCAGAGCAAATATGTAGTTACTATTTTTCTAATCCACGACATGGATCACTAAAACCAGCATGCTCACTTCATTGCACTCTCAATGGACAACCAGCTGATGAAATCTGAGCTAGATGCTGGGACAGCCTCTACTAAGCAAATAACCCTTTCACCAGATTCTAAAATTACCACCACCGAACTCGCTGTTTTGCAGTTACACAAGCATGGATGTGCATGCTGTCTTTACAGCAGAAGTGGTTTACCAGGGGAACCTGTTCCAATTACCGGTGCATGTGGTCAGGGGAGGTCAACTGTACAATTTGCTGGAAAGAAATTGGATTAAAGAGATGCTATCCCATGTCAGTCATACTGGGGGGAACACCACAATAAAAAAAGCATCAGTGGGTTTTTCCCAAACTGACTATCCAGGTCAATGCTGTGGTCTGGTGCCTACATTCAAGTTGAAGGAGATCTACTAGCCAAAGTGTTACAAGGCTTGCCCAGAGCCCTTTATCATGGGCCCAAGAGTAGAACTTGAATGATTACAGAGAGCAGATCTACAGCCGGCCATACAGGAGCAAAGTTGCGGCGAGCTCGAGGCTATGACGTACACACCAGGTCTCAATGCTTGGTGTTAGAGAAAAAGTCTGCAAGCACAATTCATAGGAAGAAAACTGGCTACCAGCTGTTGTCTGGAATTGTCACGGCCTAATAGCAGAACTTGAGTTAACTGATAGACAAAGTGTTAAGAGGTCATGTACTCCAGTGAACTGTTGGGAAACCCAGGGATGCGTCCCAGGGAAGCATCCTCTGCTGATGAAGCCAGTGACCTAGTAGATGAACCAATGCATGCTTCAGCAAGAGAAGAGGATATTCACAGTCCAATTCTCTCAACTTCAACTAATCAGAAAGGTACAGAGTGGAAAGCAGTCCACAAAAGTGTACCGACCATTTGACAGCTACCAAACAGGAAAGACATTTCATTATTTTTTTCCCAGTTTAGCTCACATTCCCTTCCTCTGCAGTTCCTATTTATTGGGTTGGGGTGGGGGGAAGAGGAATATACTTTAATTGGATTGATTGCGCTGATACAACGAGTGCATATGGAAACATAGAAACATAGAAAATAGGTGCAGGAGTAGGCCATTCGGCCCTTCGAGCCTGCACCGCCATTCAGTATGATCATGGCTGATCATCCAACTCAAAACCCTGTACCTGTTTTCTCTCCATACCCCCTGATCTCTTTAGCCACAAGGGCCATATCTAACCTCCTCTTAAATATAGCCAATGAACCGGCCTCAACTGTTTCCTGTGGCAGAGAATTCTACAGATTCACCACTCTCTGTGTGAAGAAGTTTTTCCTCATCTCGGTCCTAAAAGGCTTCCCCTTTATCCTTAAACTGTGACCCCTCGTTCTGGACTTCCCCAACGTCGGAAACAATCTTCCTGCATCTAGCCTGTCCAATCTCTTTAGAATTTTATACATTTTAATAAGATCCCCCCTCAATCTTCTAAATTCCAGTGAGCATAAGCCTAGTTGATCCAGTCTTTCTTCATATGAAAGTCCTGCCATCAGCCCCCAAAGTCTTCAGCCCCCAATATGTCTAGGGGTATGTTGGATGTCGATCTGATGAAACAAAAATATAGACAATACCCAATGCTTTGATGCTCCATAGTGTTATAAGCAAATACAACCTCAGGCATGTACTCCACCCATTTCTTCTTCTGTAGGGAAAGGGTGTGAATAAATTTGTGAAGCATCTGGTTAAATCATTCACATTTCCTGTTGTCCCGGGGGTGATATGAAGTTGTTCTGCTCTTCTGGATGCTATAGAGTTTACACAGGGACTGGACCACCTCAGCTTCGAAACACCTCCCTTGGTCCAAGTGTATCTGAGTTGGCACCCCATATGGCTGAATCCAGAGCCTCACCAGGCATTTGGCTACAACGGCAGCCCACTGGTCACATGTTAGCACAGTGACAGTAGACTTGGAGAATACATCTGTCAATACCAGCACATTCTCCTGCCCATTTGACAATGGCTCAAGCACTGTGAAGTCCATTGCCACCAATTCCAATGGACTGGAGGGCAACAAGCTGCCCATATATGTTTTGACTTTGGATGCTCGAAGTCCCCTGCTGGCATAAGCAATTGGCCTCCTCTACCCATCCTGGGAAAGTACTGCCCCAAGTCCTGGTGGCTTGCAAGAACAAATGAATTTGTGAAATCCAAATATGTCAACACTGGAGCTGTGACAAGCTTCTCTTTCAGATTACGGAAAGCAGCCTCTCATTCTGGATTCCACTGCTTGCGAAACAAATGGGCTGGCAGGCAACATCTATTCATCTTTGCAGGGCCCAGAGCTGAAAGAGCATGGGGGGGGGGTGCGGTGGCAACAATACGTGCAAAGTTCCTTACAAACCTCCTATAAAAGCTGGCAAAACTGGGTGGGACTGCAGCTCTGAAAAGGTCATTGGCCTTCTCCACTCAGGCATAGTTATGATCTTTCCAGGATCAGCTGATATGACCTTCGATGAGATGACGTGGCCAGGTACAATACTTCAGACTTGAAGAAAGAACATATACTGAGCTTGACTTTAAGATTGTACTGTTCAAAGCATGACAAAACTAGTTCAAGGCATACAAGGTGCCCTTCGAAGATGGAGGAGAATACAACCAGATCTTCGAGACAAAGCAACAGAGACTGGAACCGAAGGACTTCACCCCAAAAGGTCAACTGTACTCTTTTCTTAGATGCTGCCTGGCCTGCTGAGTTCCTTCAGTATGTTGAGTGTGTTCCAGGGACTGGAACCACTGGTCACCCAGGATGCACTCCATTCACCTTTGTGAGGTCCCTGGAGCATTACCCAGATCAAAGATAATTCAGTTGAATCGATACAAGCCAAATGGAGTACAGATGCAGTTCAAGGTCTATTCTTTTCCACCAATTCCATTTGGTTATAGTCACTGGTTAGGTCAAGGGTGGAAAATCATCTTGTGCCACCACTTAAGGGGTCCATTGGTTCTTCAGTATGGGGAAGAGGGTAGGCATCCTTCCTGGTTATGGTGTTCAATCTCTTATAGTTAGCACATCTGCAATGACCCCTTCTTCTTCCTAACAATCACCAAAGTGAAAGAGTAGGAGCTGCTACTCTCTCTGATCACACCCTGCTCTAGAAGTTCCTTAATATGATCTTTAACCTCTTTGTACTGGCTGGGGGGGGGGGGTGCAGGAGGGGAGTCCTCCTATACCTTTGACCAATAGGACCATCATCATCTACAGAGATATCATGTTGAATGATCTTCGTGCACCCCAGATCATCTTCGGACTTCACAGAAACATGAGAAAATTGGCACAGCAACTGCCTAATCCACTTCTCTTGATGAAGTGTGAGCCCAGGGAACAGGAGCTGTGCCTTTACTGGAGGCAATATCTTATCACCTGCTGTTACCAACCATTCCCTAAAGGTCATTTGTTCCTCTTGAGGACCTGTATGCTCAAAGCAGCCATCAGTCCCCTCTCCAGTGACCATTTCAGCTACAGAAAATACCATAAGGTACGTTTGAGGTGCTAGCCAAACACCAGAGGAGCCTGCATTAATCATTAGAACAGCTGGGCCCTTACACACGTTTGCCAGGCACCATTTGCGAAAGCCCCACCCATCTTGATTACAAGTGATCCCTAAAATACTCTTCAGAAACAGTGGAAACATTAGACTCTGTGGCCAAAAGGCACTGATAGTTTACTCCCCACCCCCCATACAAATCTCAACAATTGGAATTACCCCCACAAGACTTTCAAATGAGTCCTGGAGAGCACTACACATTAGCCCCTGGCCTGACTGTACCGCACGATGGCTAGGACCTTCACCACAGGGGGAGAAAAAGTTTCCCTGCTGTTCTTTCAGCTTTTCTGCAACGGGTACAGAATTACCGCTTTGCCTTTGAGTTGACAGGGAGGACAGCAGTATCATGCAATGTGGCCAGCATTTCAGCATTTACAGCAGATTGTCTGTCCTGCCGAATCAAGTCTCCTCTGCTGCCTACCAGAGTGCCTGGAACCCAACTCTTGCAGGTTGCCTAACTTTTGAGGCAGGTTGTCAATAAAAAGCTATTGCATCTGTAAATTTTCCACAGTTTTGTCCTGGACTGAGTCAGTTTTGACATCAGTGGGTGAAGAAATCACATTAGCCTCCACTACAGTGGCTTCCATTTCACGGGGCGATTCCCCTACCTAGATCACTCCACGGCAACCTGTGCCTCCTCCCACCATTCAAGAGCTTCTTTGCGAAGAGCAAAAGAATGAAATTGTCCGGTTTTGTCTAATAATCTATTGAAGCTGCCTGTGGAGGATGATATCAAGGTCGTTCTGTGTAAACTGGTCATGCAGAGCAAAATTGCTGCACCACATTGCCTTCACCTTAAAATTATTATTTTTTTCCATTATGGACATCAAGGCATGGAAGGACTCAAGCACAGACAGTCCTTCTCCCTGTGTTCTATCAAACAGCTGCATTTGTAGCCTAGTAAGTAAACGAGGCGGCTCATACATCTCTCTAAGGATCTCCACAATGCGTTAAGAGTCTGACCATTCAGATTGCAAGCAATACTTATTCTCTTGCCTTGCCTCTGCTCCAAAATATTTATAAATATAGGCTGCCTTTTCAGCACTAGTAAAGAGGCAAAGGCTTAATGCTGAAATCAGGTAATCTAACTACTAGCAAAACACAGCATTGGAACCCCCGAGAAAATCCTACACCTGCCCTCTTTTGGCAAATATATAACACATTCCCTGGCCTGAGGGAATTAACTAGACTCATCCTGCCTGCTGGTAGGTGTATGATCGAGGGGAAGGCAAGGAAGAGGCTACTTGCTCTGTTACCTGTCACTGTACCTGTAAGTGTGCCAACAAAGCCTCATTTGTTCCTTTCTATCGCATCATAGCTTCTTCACCTGCCTGTACCCAGCTCCAACACCTTTCAATTCTACCAAAACATCAGCGTTAGACATTTTCTATACATGTTGCAAATAAATCAAGATCAACAAAACAAACAGTATTAACCTTGATTCACCAGCCCCAAGCGGTCAGATAAGCAGACTGGTGCTGAAATGATAATGGTGACTCTCCTCTAATTGTCCCGCTCGTCCAGCTTCCATGTGGCCAAACTATTACTTCAGCACCACACTTTGAAGCACTGGGTAGATCGACCTACCTCTCTATAGACTCCCTTTCTCTAATTATACCCTGCTTGCTGCACCAATCTGTAACTACTGAGCCAGTAGTACAGGCAGATTCTGGGCCTCTTTAAGGCAGGCAGTCCGACAAGATAGTTATAAGTTACAACAAATTTTATTAGAAAACAGAGGTATTGTTAAAAATGTTGTACATAGAGAGGCTAGTCCAAATTCAAATAAAATACAGCAGAGTTACCATTGGATCAAATAAAATGCAAGAAAGTGTTAGATAAAGTTACTACACAAGTATAATGAAGTATATTAGTGCCTCAGGTTCACATGGAGATTTAAGATTACATATACAAATACCACAAGTTAAGCAAAATGAGTTAAATTAGAGGCTAAAGCAGTGACTCACACAAAGACATACATCATCCTGCAATGTACTAAAGGAGCTGCATAAGTAACACTCCTCACACGGGTACACATGGTCACTAAAATAAATCAACCAAAAGCATTACCAATGCTACCACTCACCTTCCACTATGGACTAGACATTGGGCCAAGAATGTGTGAGCAGCATGTTTTTAAGGTCACCTGGGAAGGAAGGTCCTAAGCTATTTTCCCTCCAGCTGGAAACAACGGGCACAGTTCCCTATTCCAACTGGCCACAATACTATTCCATTGTTGTTCTAGCCCTGTTGATATGTAACAAAAACAACAACAGTAAAACAAGCCCCATTCCTCTCTCCCAATGATGCACGTATACATTCCTTTAACCAGCCTCCAACTTTCAGCAGATTTTTAGGCCTGCAGACACTGGCCTTCATCCTCCCCAGTGGACTCACAGAGATCAATAGCCTCAGCTCCGGCCAATGACCCTCAACTGCCAACTTGCACCTTGAGCCTTGATCCTTGGAATCGAGCTGGAACACAATGATTAGTAAGCACTAGGCTTCAAACTCCGGTCTCATCAATCCATGAACCCAGGCAATCGTTGGAGCCCATTCTGCCTGTCTGCACAGAGTTCCAACCCGGGAACCTGCCTACAACTCACTGATCTGGGGTCCTTCATACACTCTCTGCCAGTCCAACATCTGACATCAGTCATCCAACCACAGATGTCTGTGTCACTGGTCTCAGAATGCAGGGCAGAGAGTTAGACTCCAACCTGATCTCTAGTTCACCCCACATCCCTGTCCCCAAAACCAAATATGACCCTAACTCCCCTCTCTGGCCCCAAAACCATCTTTACAAACCTAAAAAGTCAATGCAAAAATTGAGCTGTGACTTCACAGAGGTGCCATCTTGGATCAGTGAGATCATAACTGAACAGTGTCCACCAGCTTTTGTCCCAACAACCTTCATACATTGAGCTGCCAAATGTCAATTAGAAAAGATTTTAGATTTCACAATGAATTTGTATTTCCTGTCTTAAATTTCTGAAATGCCACTACTTCTATGTGAAGGATCTGTTCCTAACTTCTCTCTTAAATGATCAGGGTCTAATTTTACAGTTATGTTTCATTGTCCAAGACTTCCTCAGCAATAGGATAAGAGTTTTCAAAGGTTTACAATCAAATCAAATCACCTATTAATGCACATTCCCCATGGATTATGCAGTTAGTCCATGTAATCCACTTTTATAATCCAACCTTTGGCTTTTGATAAAATTCAGGTGCATATCTGTGGCACTTCTTCCAAATTCTATATTATGCTTTGGTGCCCTTCCCTGTTCACTCTACTCCAAATGTAATCCGACCAGATCCTTGTTCAGCTGTGGGAAAACATCTATTCAATGATCAGATCACCTTTCTATAAAGGCAACCACCTCATTGCCTTTGATCTTTGCCTTTCACACCTGCTGTATTTAAGGATTTTTATATTTAAAGCCCAGACGTGATATATTACATATTGATGTGACGATTAGTGTCACAGCCTGAGAGAAGAAGCTGTGAGAGCAGGTGTAGAGTAGATGCCCATTTTGCAGAGCACCTGTACTCGGTTAACAACAGCCAGCCTGAGTTTCTGGATGCATGTTACATTAACATCCTATCTAGTTTCCACATTGAACTGTTTATCTTCAGATTTCTCCACTGCCACAGTGAAACAAAGCACAAACTAGCAGAACAACACCTGCTTTTCCACTTGGATTTCTTACAGCTCAATGGAATAGACTTTCAGTTAAAGCATACCCCTGTGTTCTTTTCCTACTCCCACAAGCCCTACTTCTCTTACCCTTTGTTCACCTTTACCAAACCCCCCTCCAACAACTACCCAGGTTTGTTATTCACCCCATCATGATTCCACCTACACTCTTGGTTTACCTTTCTTATCTTGTCTCTCTCCAATACCTTTCTCCACCTCCCTACCATCCTTCCTTGTGTGAATCTACCTATTACCAGGCTGTCTATGGCTCTCACTTCCATACACTGACTAACTTGCTCTGCACTCTCCTACAGAAGTATTGTCTAAACCCAACACATGGAACATCCCTCTGCTTCCATATATGCTCGTTGACTTGCTGAATTTTTTCAGCTGTTTGGGTTTTCCTCCAGTTTCCAGAATCTGCATTTTCTTGTGTCAACATCTTTTTTTTTAAAAACTGGTATTGTCCCTCTTCTTAAAAATTGAAATTTTCCATAATTGGCTACAAAATGAAGTAATGTATTTCATATGCATTATTACACCCACTCAGTTAATCAATGACTTGGCACAGGAGTGACAAAGGGAGGATGAATCAGACTGAACTCCAAAAGGTCCAAGTAATAGTTCGGCTTCTCAAGAATTTGCTGTAAAACATGAAAGCTTGACATTATGCAATGACATTGTGCAAAGCCGAAAATTGTAGTGGGTGTTGAGGCCACACCTGGAATACTGTGTTCAGTTTTGATTAGAAACTGTACACAGCTTTGGTCCTCTAATTTAAGAAAAAATATGCTATCATTAGACGTAGTCTAGAACAAATACCCTTAGGAAACCCCTGGCATGATAGGTTTAGCTAAAAAGATAGATATGCATTCCTTGAAATTCAGAAAAATAAATGTTGATCTCATTGAAACATAATCTGGATAGAGTAGATGTGGAGAAGATAATTCCTATGGTGGGGTAGTCTAACACCAAATGGCCCATCCAACAATGAATTTCACAACATGTGACAGTGATTTCCAGAAGACTGGGAAACTATAAAAAACAGCAATATAATATATTTATGGATGATGCTTGATCGATTATTCAGAGCAATTATGGCTCTGGGGAAAAAGCTATTTTTCAGTATGGCGGTGCAGGCATAGAAAATCTTATAACGTCTGCCAGATGGAAGAAGTTCAAACAGACATTTGCACGGGTGTGTATTGTTCTTACAGATGCTTGTAGCTTTCCTTGGGCAGCGTGAGCTGTAGGTGTCCTCCAGGGCTAGGAGCTGTGTCCCGATGATCTTCTGTGCGCTAGAGACAACCCGCTGAAGAGCTTCCCTATCAGCTGTTGTACAACTGAGATGCCATATAGAGATGCAGTATGGTAAGATGCTCTCTATGGTGCAGCGGTAAAAGGTCACCAGCATCTGTTCAGGTAGACCAGCTTTCTTCAGCGTCCTGAGGAAAAACAAGTGTTGCTGTGCTTTCTTAACTATTGTTGTGGTGTTAGTGGACCATGTAAGGTCTTTTGAGATGTGTATTCCCAGAAACCGGAAACTGGACACACTCTCCACTACATCTTCGTTAACGCAGACTGGAGCTTACTCGTCATCCTGTGACTTTCCAAAGTTGACAATTAGCACCTTAGTCTTTGCTGTATTAAGAGACAGGTTGTTCTCTGAGCACCAGCTCATTAAGTTCTGTACCTCTGCTCTGTACGCTGATTCGCCTCTGTTGGAGATCAATCCGATCACTGTTGTGTCGTCTGCGAGTTTGACGATGGTATTGGTATTAAATGCAGGTACACAATCGTAAGTAAAGAGGGAGTAGAGTATGGGACTAAGTACTCAATCTTGTGGTGTACCAGTGTTTTGGATAGTAGTGGAGGACAGGTGAGGGCCCAGTCTCACTGCCTGTGGATGCTGTGACAAGAAATTCAGGACCCAGTTGCAGAGTGATGAGCTGAGGCCTAGCTGGTGGAGTTTGGAGATGAGCTTGCTGGGGATGACTGTATTAAAAGCAGAGCTATAATCAACAAAAAACATCCTCATGTATGTGTCCTTTCCATCCAGATGTGTCAGGACAGCGTGAAGACCTAATGAGATGGCATCCTCCACGGACCTGTTTGCTTTATAGGCAAACTGGTGTGAGTCCAGTGTAGCAGGGTGTGCTGAACTACATATACCTGTCTGGACATGCCCCCTGCTGACTGCTCCTGTGGCTCCTCCCACAGACCCTGGTATAAAGGCGATTGAGGCCTGAGCCCGGCCTCTCAGTCTCCAGGATGTAGTATGGTGGTCAACCATTGCTTGTTCCATCTTCCAGTCAATAAAAGCCGATATCTCACCTTTACGTCTCAGCGTGAGTTATTAATGGTGCATCACAGGGATAGTGACTTTAATGTGGGGGAGGACCAATCTCTCAAAGCACTTCCTTGTTGTTGGTGTAGGGCAACCAGACGATAGTCATTCAAATTGTTGACATTTGTTTTCTTCGGGACAGGCACTATGATGGCTGATTTCAGGCATTTGGGGACCATTGCCTGAGATAGAGACAGATTGAAAATTCTTGTAAATACATCAGCCAGTTGTTCAGCACGGTCTTTAAGTACCCGTCCTGGAAGTCCATCTGGGCCTGCAGCTTTTCGTGGATTGTCCCTCTGCAGCGTGTGCTGTACATCATGTGTGCTCAGTGTAAGAGCCTGTTCATCCTCTATGGCCGGATTCTTGCACTCCTCACATGGTTGCTAATTTCAAACCGGACAAGGAAGGTGTTGAGTTTATCGGCCAATGTGACATCACTGTGGGGGCAGACAGGGTTACTCTCATGGTCAGTAATAGCCCTGATGCCTTGCCACATGCTGATTGTTAGCACTGTTAAAGGGGTCCTCTACCCATTGCCTGCAGAGGTCTTTGGGCTTTTTTATGCCTTTTTTCAGGTTTGATCTGGCAACACTATATGCTGAGGCATCACCAGATTTAAAAACATTATTGCATGCTTTTAAAAGATTTTGTACCTCTTTATTCATCCATGGTTTCTGGTTTGGGAATATCTTTACTTTCTTGTCTACTGTTACACTGTCTACACAACTGTTGATGTAGAAAAGCGTGCTCCTCCAAGTTCACCTCTGTGCCGTGTGTAGCCTGTTGTGCAAACAGGTCCCAGTGGGTACGACCAAAGCAATCTTGGAGTTGTAAAGAGGCATCTTCTGGCCATTTTTTGACTGTTTTTATTGCAGGTTTAGTTTTGCTGATAAGTGGTCTGTATGCTGGCATCAAAAACAGTGAAAGATGATCAGATTGATATAATAGGCCGAAGTCAGCATGGTTTCCTTAAGGGGAAATCTTGCCTGACAAATTTGTTGGAATTAATTGAGGAAGTAACAGGGATGCAAGACCTAGAGGCTTGGCTGCCACTCACAACCCAATGGGACATCAGTGGATGCAGGAGCTCCAGAACACATATGGCCACCAGACTATCACAGGGGATGAGGTAGCAATAGGTTTGATCAATTACAATGTCTCAATTATCCTCATTGAGTCAGCATAAGTTCCGTAAACCAGTTAATGGGAGATGGCAATTGCTTTATGTTGATCAATGACAGCAGTCCAGCAACACAATTAGTGAAAGCATTTCCTCAGAGTTAAATTACTGAAGCAATATTCTAACCTCCTATGAATTGTATCAAAAATGCAGGACCACCCATCCATGAAATTTAAGAGCTAAGCAATTAAGCACTGTCTTACCCTTGGTAATAGCTACTAAAGTGCTTAAAATTTCACTAATTTAGCATACATCAGTTCTGCTGCTGAACAAGTTAATTTAATAGATCTTTATATATTTTATTTAATCAAAGATAATTGACTTGGTAAATGTAAAATATTTAAAAAGTACAACAGGACATTATTTAAAACATTCAGGAACTGACACTTTATAAAAAATGAGTTGTTTTTTTGTTATAACATAATTCAGAAACATTATGAGCAACACTCCAAAGTGTCCAGATATTTTAATGTCTACAATTCCATGGTGCTTCATGATAATTCACATTGCCTTATAGAAATTAAGTGGAATTTTGGAGTCTGGCATCGTGAACCAAGTACCTCAGCGACAGAGCAAAATAAGCATCATACCAACGTAGAGACCAGTCTCAAAATAAGTATCATATTAACATAGATCTGATTTGCCATTGTATTGTGGATTAGTGTGGTCTTATTAGATTACACGATGGAAGGCTGCAAGTTAAAGTTTATAGATCAAGTATACTGTGAGTAATGTCAGGTTAATTACTTTGATGGAAAGAATAGGAAATCAGAATAAATATAATGGCACAGAATTCTTCTTCAGCAGTCTCTCTGGATCAATGATGAATTGTTTCCACTGAGTTATTTTAAGTTCTGAGGTGACTGATCACAAGGAGCAAATGGTGAGTACATTGTGGGCAGTGACATTTCAAAAAGCCAGCAGGGCCATTTGAGACATTCTATGCCCTGAGGTGATGAGGAGATGTTGGCAAGTACATTGAAAAGGGAGGCATTTCAAAAAGCAAGCAGAGCCAGTTGAGACGTCCCGTGCACCTGAGATTACTTGGAAAGGGCCTATGAAAAGATGTCAGGTTTAACCAGCATTTGTTTTAGTGGGCTTGTGCTCGAGTAGATAGTTTGAAGTGTCCATCAGAGGTTTAGGTGATGAGCAGTGAATGGTAAGGTAGGTTTCTGATAACTTGCTTTCTTTCTTTGTCTATTAGTGCATTAAAAATGGGTCCAGTGTCAGTGGTGTGTTTTCATGTCAGATGTGGCAATTATTGGAGACCTCCAGTCTGTGTTTGGTGCATCCACTTCTTAAATACTGTTTTAAGGAATTGGAGCTGCTGCAGGTTGACCTACGGCTCCTACAGGACAATGAGGAGGAGGTAGGAAATAGCATAAGTTTCAGGAGCAAGGTAGCTGGTGACTGTCAGGGGAAGAAAATGGATAAATGTACCCCTGTGCCATTGTCCACAATGTCAAGTGTACCACTTTGGAACCTGTTGGTGGAGGATGTGGGGGATGTGATGAGAATAACCTACGTGGAGACCAGGAGAAAGTTGCAGCAGGTGGATTGAGTCTGGCTCCAGTGGCTCAGAAAGGAGGTGGGAATAAGAGGAATGTAGTCATGTTCAATAGTTAGAGCAGCAGACAAGAGATTCTTTGGAAGTGGCAGAGACACCCAGATGGTATATTGCCTCCCAATTGCCAGGTCAGGGATATCTTGGACTGGGTCCACAGTATTCTGAAGAGGGAGTGGGAGCAGCCTAAAGTGGTACACATTGGTAGCAAAAACATAGGTAGAAAAGGAATGAGGTCCTGAATAGTCTATATTGGAAGGTAGGTAGAAAGCTGAAAAGCAGAACCTTAGGGGCAATACTACCTGAATTACTGCCAATGCCATGTACGTGAGGGTAACAATAGGATGGTTTGGCAAATGAATGCATGGCTGAGGAATTGGTGCAGTGGACAGGGTTTTCTGATTTGTGGATCATTGGGATCTCTTCTAAACTACAAAATCCGAACATTAAGACATGAAGGGGGACCAATATAATTGCGGGCAGATTTGCTACAGCTGGTGGGGAGGGCTTTAATTAGTTTAACATGGGGATGGTAACCAGTGTTATACATTAGAGGATGGGACAGTTGGCGTTCAGGTAGATGCAGTGACTAGGGAAAGTCTGAGAAAGCATAGGCAGATGATAGGGCAGAATTGTAGTCATTGCAATGAAGTGTGTCTACTTCAATACAAGAAGTATCAGGAACAAGAGTGATGACCTTCGAGCATACATCAGTACACAGAACAATAGTGTTGTGTTCATTTCAGAGATTTGGTTGTCACAAGAGTAGGAATGAGGCTTAGATATTTCAAAAGGGACAGGGAGAGAGGTAAACGAGGTGGGGAAGTGGCCATGCTATAGTATCACAGCTGTAGAAAGGGAGGACATTGTGGAGGGATTGTCTACTGAGTCAGTGTGGGTGGAAGTCAGAAACAGGAAGGGAACAATCACTCTATTGAGAGAATTCTATGGTATGCCCAATAACAACAGAAACACTGAGGAACAGAACAGGAGGCATATTGTGCAAGGGTGCAAAAGGAACAGGGTTGTTGTCATAGGGTACTTCAACTTCCCTAATAGTGATCGGTGCCTCGTTATTGCAAAAATACTTAGATAGGGTAGACTTTATTTTTAGGAATGTCTAGGGAGGATTCCTCACTCAATATGTAGACAGTCTGACCAGTGGAAAAGCCATACTGGATCTGATGCTAGGCAATGAACCAGATCATGTGTCAGATCTCTTGGTGGGAGAGTATTTCAGTGATAGTGACCACAGTTCCTTGACCTTTATTAGAGACTTGGAGCAGACATAATGGGAAAGTATTTAATTGGTGGAAGGTGAATTTTAATGCCATTAGGCGGGAAGTAGGGGAGCATAATTTGGGAACAGATGCGCTTGGGAAAAGATGTACTGTGGTCTAAATGTCATAGATCTAGTCTTCGGCAGTCTAGGAAGCTCATGGTTCATCCATGGCTTTTGGTTTGGGTTTGGTCAGCATGTTCCTGAAGGCACACACTGATCCACAGACAGGGTCTTGATTGAGATACAGCTGCTACATCTCTGCACCATGATGAGTTTATCACAGAGCATACTCCACTTTCTCTCTACCTTTAAAAGACTGAGCTTACTGTCAATGCAGAGAATGGTGATGCCATCAGGCTGCAGCGCCATGTCTGAAATGATGGCGGTGAGCGATGTTTCTGTGAAGCAAAGTACATGGCAGTTAGAATGTTATTGATGGCAGAGTACACTCTTTCCTGCTTTTATTTCCAATGAACTCTTTACAACTGTTTTCAGAAAATTGTATTGAGTTTCAGACAATAAATATGCCCTTTCCACTATTAGGCTACAAAGGGGAATTTGACACAGATATGTGAAGCTATTCATTGACTTCTTACCAAAATATTTCACATAACAATCTCAAATAAATTGTTCTGTTTACGGTTTCAATTAGAGAAATAAATATCAACTGGCAATTTGTTGAAATTTACACACAGATTGATTCAAACTTATTTCCATGTGAAACCTATTTAGTGTTATTTTCGTGGTGCTCTCAATTTATTATTGTTCACAGATCAGTTAAGAACTGCACCACTTTCAGAGCCTTTCCTATTTGTTTCGATAAGTGGACTTGACACAGTAAGTTGTTTTGAAGTGATACAGCAAGTCATGTTGACCACAATTATTTGTATTGCAGCTTCTGGCCAAGCACAGCACATTGTAAATTAAAGCTCATATGCTGTTCCCCTTGGGTTCAGGTAATGTATTAAACCACCAGGATTTTGCTCTTGTAGTCTCACCTCATATGACCATCTGTTGTGCAAGATATGATTGTCTAAAGACATTTTACAAAAACCATTTCAGAGTTTGAGTTCTACTATTGCAACTGAAGTGCTGGGGCAGGTGACTGACATTCTGGAGGAGAAATTTTCTAATTGTACCTTGAGACCTGGATTAAGGATTATTGTTTTCTACAATCTCAGAAGGTAATACGCCTGATTCATGTGCTATCAATCAATATTACACCCTTCCTCATAAACGAAAAAGCAGACAGAACAGGAACCAAGCCCAAATTAACTTTTCAACCTCCCTGTGCTTTACTTTGGCCCAAAGATTTTAAGATACCTGAATCAATGGGATGTCCTTTCAGATTGATCCCCACACTCAAATATTTGTCATGGGCTCTAATGGTCTGGAGTACTATATGTGCTGAGCTTCCTGTTCTACCTGTCATACTGGTACAGATCTGATGCGGAGCTTCCCTTAACCATGTTCCCAAGCCTTAGTAACGGTCTCTGACCTGAACTATTAATAATTGTTATCTGACTCCCTGAAGGTGAATAGTTACGTTCCTGGTGCAGGAACTATTGTTTTCTCTGAATCACTGTTTCCAAATGACACAAAATTTGACAGTATGGTGAACTGCAAAGAGGATTATGTTAGCTATCGATCAACTGCATAATGGGCAAATTGGATGCAGATGTGCTGGAGACACATTCGGTTGTGGCATAGAAAAGGAAAGAAAATTCTTCAAGGCTGTGGGGAATAAAAAAGGGCTGAGGTTTGGAATTTATGTTACTCCAGTAAAACTTCAGTGTGAACATGACTGACCAAATAGCTCTCTGTGCAGTAGCCATTCAATGCTTCTCTGCTGGTAATAGGTCTGCCTAATTTTGATCATCCCTACTGCTCTTACAAAGATTTTTGAGAAATTCATTTTCTCTAC
Source organism: Hypanus sabinus (assembly GCF_030144855.1). Classification (NCBI taxonomy): domain Eukaryota; kingdom Metazoa; phylum Chordata; class Chondrichthyes; order Myliobatiformes; family Dasyatidae; genus Hypanus; species Hypanus sabinus. The sequence continues at coordinate 67,901,768 of NC_082712.1, forward strand.
TGCACGGACAACAGTGACATCTTTTCTGTTGCTGAAACATTTTCTTGTCTGAAAACAATAGAGTTTTAGAGTTCTACAAGGCAGAAGCAGCCCCTTTCATTTAACTCGTCCATGTCAACCAAGTTGCCTAAATGAACTAATCCCATTTGCTTGCCTTTACAATAGCTCATAACGCTTAAACTTTTCATATCAATGTACTGTACTTGTCAAATAATTGCAATAGTCATGATGCTATTATGCATTTATCAGTCCCACCTGCTGTACTGTGTCACTTCCAAGAATACACATGACATTCTTCTGAAGTCCACATTATATTCTCTTACCTCTGGGTTTATCACCTTCATAGGGCATGGTCCAATAGGTGCCAAAGCAATGTTGTCACACATTTCCACAGCTGCCAGAGTGGAACGTGAATTCAAGTCTCCATATTGCTTTCCAGATCTCCAGATTACTATCTGAGAAATAAATGAAATGTCTTTTAAGTGTTAGAAACTAACAGTAAACATACTCCAACAAAAAAGCCAAAGAGAGGGCATTCAGCATAGTAAAGCAAAAAAATACTGGCAAGTTAAAAGATTAGGAAGCTTTTAAATACCAACAGAAGGCAACTAAAAAAAGTCATTAAGAAGGTAAAGATTGAATATGAATGTAAGCTAACCAATAATACTGAGGAGGATTCCAAAAGTTTATTCAGATACATAAAGTGTAAAAGGAAGATGAGAGTGGAAAATGATGCAGGAGAGGCAGTAATGGGGGGGTAATGAAATGGCAGATTAACTGAATAAACATTTTGTATCAGTCTTCACAGTGGAAAGCACTAGCAGTATGGTGGAAGTTCCAGATGTCAAGGATCAAGAAGTGTGTGAAGTTACCATTACTAGAGAGAAGGTTCTTGGGAAACTGAAAAGTTTGAAGATAGATAAGTCCGGATAGTGCATACACCAGTGTTCTGAAAGGAGTGGCTGAAGCAATTGTGGAGGCATTAGTAATAATCTTTCAAGAATCACTAGATTCTGAATGGTTCAGTAAGACCAAAATATTGCAAATGTCACTCAATTCTTCAAGAAAGAAGCGGGGTAGAAAAAAAGAAATCATAGGCCAGTTAGTTTGACTTCAGTGGTTGGGAAGATGTTGGAGTCATTTACTAAGGATGAGATCTCAGAGTACTTGGAGGCACATGATAAAATAGGCCTTAGTCAGCATGGATCCTTCAAGAGAAAATCTTGTCTGACAAATCTGTTGGAATTCTTTGAAGAGATAACAATCAGGATAGACAAAGGAGAATCCGTTGATGTTGTGACCTTGGATTTTCAGAAGGCTTTTAACATGGTGCCACAAAAGAGGCTACTTAACAAGCTATAAGTCTACGGTATTACAGGAAAGATTCTAGCATGGATCAAGTGTTATGAACCCCGTAACTGGGCCACTTACCAGCAAAGATAGAGAGGTCCGTTGAAGTCTATTTTTAACAGTATTTATTAGTAAAAATCCACAAAAATAATATCAATGCAAACATGCAGATAATATACGTCATCAATACTAAATCTAAAAGTGCAGGTATAATAATAACCAATAAGAAATAGCTCTATTGTTGTCTAGGGGATAATGTATTGTCCGATAGAAATATAAAAGTCACTCAGTTCATTCAGGCTGTAGCCTTTGGTTGGAGTCAAGAGAGATTTTTAGAAAACTTGCTGGCTTTCCTTTTTATGATTTCGATCCTTCAGAATTTCGTTGGTGTGGCCTCTTCTTTAGCTAAGCTGTTCTTCCGTGGTAAGCCCGCCAATTCCCAGGCAAGGGAAAAGGACGCACGTGAGCCCCACCGGCTGTCACCATTCAACGCTGTCACGGGATTTCTAGCGTTTCTCCTGGTGCGTCTGAAGGGGTTGTTCCCCAGTCCCTCTTTTATCCTTATTCATGGGGTCTCAGATGTCAATCAGGTTGGGATGATGCAATCCCTCAACCAGCCCACTCTAGTTGTCCCCTGAGGGCTTCAATGAATAGTACAGTACTCAATACATAATTCTGTCTCCAAGAGACAATAGCCGTTATCAATGGTTCCGTCTTGTTGAGGCCAGGACACTTTCCAAACCCTTGTGGATTCTACATGTCTCTCTCTCATTTCCTGGGTCCCAGACCCAAATTAATAGCGATCTTGCAATTCTCAAGAAGGAGGGGGCTACTTTGTACCCTTCGGCCCCTCAGAGTTGTAGCACATTCATAACACAAGCAATACCTGATTAGCAGGAGGCAAGAGTGGAAATAAAGGGAGCCTTTTCTGTTTGGCTGCTGGTGACCAGTGGCGCTCTACAGGGATCTGTATTGGGATTGATTACTTTTGTGTGACATGTCAATGATGTGGATGATGGAAACATAGAAACATAGAAAACCTACAGCACAATACAGGCCCTTCAGCCCACAAAGTTGTGCCGAACATGTCCCTATCTTAGAAATTACTAGGCTTACCCATAGCCCTCTATTTTGCTAAGTTCCATGGACCTATCCAAAAGTCTCTTAAAAGACCCTATCGTATCCACCTCCACCACCGTTGCCGGCAGTCCAACGGTGGTGCCGGTGGTGGAACTAATGGTTTTGTTGCAAAGTTTGCAGATGATATGAAGATAGGTGGAGGATCAGGTAGTTTTTTGAGGAAGTATAGAGGGTACAGAATGACTTAGATAGATTAGGAGAATGGGCAAAGAAGTGGCAGATGGAATACAGTGTCAGGATGTGTATGGTTATGCACTTTGGTAGAAGAATTGAAAATGTTGACTATTTTCTAAATGGAGAGAAAATACAAAACTAATGAGGTGCAGAGGGACTTGGGAGTCCTTGTGCAGGATTCCTTTAATGTTAATTTGCAGTTTGTGTCTGTGGTGAGGAAGGCAAATGTGATGTTAGCATTCATTTCGAGAGGACTAGAATATATAAGCAAAGATGTAATGTTGAGACTTTACCATGCACTGTTGAGGTCTCATTTGGAGTTTTGAGAGCAGTTTTGGGCCCCTTATCTTAGAAAGAATGTGTGGAAACTGAAGAGGGCTCAAAGGAGGTTTATGAAAATGATTCTAGGATTGAATGGCTTGTTATATAAAGAGTGTTTGATGGCTGTGGGCCTTTATTCATCAGAATTCAGTGGAATGATGGCTGACCTAATAGAAAGCTATCAAGATTTTTCACAACAGATAAGCAACCTTTAGAATCCTCTACCACGAAGAGCCTTAGAGTACAGCCCAACAAATACAGTTCAGAAGATTGTGATCCAAAAGGCATCAAGTGGAATGGGGAGACAGCAGGGATATGGTACTGAGTCAATGTACTAGCCATGTTCATATGGAATGCAGAGCAGGCAAAAAGAGTCAATGGCCTTTTTCTGTTCTTATTTTCTATGTTTCTATATTTCCATCTCCTTGCCTGAACCCAGACTTTCTATTTTATCATGAAGGTGTTACCTTTGAAAGCAGAGCATTCTACATTACACAACTCGAAGAAGAGTCTGTCTGATTTAAGTGTATGATATGCTAACATCTCTGGAATGAGGATGAAATCACTTGATAATTATTGACTTGCAGGAAACATTTCCCCAGCCAAATTAAGCAGATGCTCTTTTGCAATGACCTTTCATCATGAAAGGACTGAAATCTTTCCCATGCTGACTTACAACACACCACTGTTTTTCCATTGGAAGCAAGGTTCAAATTGTGCTGTTTTACAGTTAAAATTCCTCTGTGTAATATAGTAATTGTGATGGAAGTTGCAGGAACTCAAAGGCAATGATGGATAAGTTTGTTTCCTTTATTTCCCTCTTCGTTCCTTGGCTCTTCCATGAGATGTGCAGCAGAATCTTTATACCGGCTCTCTTTTCCTTCTTACATTTCCTTCTCTCTGCTAATGGGTAACGAGACAGAAACAGAAAAGGGTGGGACATTCGGAAGTATGAAATTACAAATTCATTCAATTATCGCTGATTAAAACATAGAATGTTACAGCACAGTACACACCCTTCAACCCACAAAGTTCTGCTAGCCTACGTAAATCTACTCCATGTTAAAATCTAACCTTTTCCTCTTACATAGCAAATAACCTATTTTTCTTACATACATATGCCTAGCAAAGTGTCCCTTAAAGGAGCAGTCAACAGATGCTGCCCGACCTGCTGAGTTCATCCAGCCTTTTTGTACGTCTGGATTTGACCACAGCATCTGCAGTGTACCTTGTGCCCCTTAAATGTCCCTATTGTATCAGCTTCTACCACTACCCTGTACCAGATGGATGTGGATGAATTAGGCAGAAGAGCCTATATCTGCGCTGTATAATTCTATGTATTGTTTCAACACAAGAAGATGTTTCACTACCTCTGACATAGCATCTCAGCTTTCTCCACTCATCTTAAATGGCTGTCCTCTGGTAGAGGTCATTGCCACCCTGGGAAAAAGGCGCTGACTGTCTAGTCTATCTATGATCCTCCCACACTCTCCCCATACAGTTTGGCATCTGTTGCCTCTTGAATACTCTGCAATAGATTGAGCAACTTGATCACTACCTCCCTGGTACAGGATTCAACAAGTGTGCCTTATTTAAGTGAAGAAATATTTTCTGATCTCAGTAATAAATCTCTCACCCTGTAAACTGAGAGCTTGAAATTATACCAACACACCACTCTACCCACCAACCATGACTCCACTTGTCCCCCTTGATATCCTGATATTTAAGCCACCTCTAGCAAGGGGAAAGAAACATCCTGTCTGACCAGCCTTGCAAGAATCCTATAAGTTTCAATTCTTCTGAATGTACAAATAAAATCAACATAACCTTGCCCCCAGTCAGCAATCCCACTACTCCAAGAACCTGACCTTTGCTGCAATCCCATCAATAGCAAGTACCTTCTGAGGTAAGCCAATCAAAAGACTGTTGATTTAAACATTCACAAACCTTTAGATGCCCCATTACCTTCGACTGCTGTTATGAGTTCCCCATTTCCAAATGGGCATCTGACCCTACAAACTCCAGACTGTTGTCACCCTGTGAAAACAAAGCTCTAGTTTTTAGATTGCTTCTTCTGTAACTCAACATGCAATACTTCCTACTATTCTGCTCTGATAATGAATATTCTGTCTAATATGTACAGATGTCTTAAAGATTGCTGAAATAGTTAATACAAATAAGCAGCAATTTCTCTGAGAGCCTTGGAACAAGAAAAGTAGAGTTAAGGGTTAGAATTGCAATATTGGTAGCATTTAAAGCAATTTGCACACAAATGGCACAGCAATTATATGTAATTATCAGCCAAACATTAAAATGTAATTTCTGAATTTTTATATGGCAATTTACCATTAAGGAACCAATTTAGGATACTATGTAATAACCTAAATTATACAGAATAAAGATACTTCCTTTAAATTTTAATCACACTGCAAAATTTCCATGATAGTCTTGGCATTCTGTTGGGAAGGTTCCAAACAATCCTCTGTCTTCAATAGGGAAATGGTGTAAATGTTAAAACACATTTGAAATGTTAATGAGTGAATATCCTTCAATGTTCCATAGCGTGGAATCTCTTCCATGACACAAAAGGGGTATTATAACAAATTGTGTTGGGGCTGATGGGTAGGAGGAGCCCAGCTTTGCGTGAGGTTCCCCTGGTTGGTTTATTTGAATGCGTACAAGTGCGGTGGGGTGGAGATACATCTCTACCAAAGGGGTTGGAAGGTGCTCCTTCCCTCTGCAAACCTGCAGGTCTCCCTTGTGCAAGGAGTAACACCTGCGTAGACCCCAATTAGGGTCATGTGAAACCATGGGAGCAGGTGATGGATGGTCATATGAGCACCTGGTGTATATCACAATTTCTGGTAATGCAACCATTGACATCAGGAAGACAAACTCTGAAGAGTATTGATAATGGCTGGAGTCACCTGTCTTGTAAAGACACTGCCCCGAGAAGGGCAATGGCAAACCACTTCTGAAGAAAAAAATGACAAGAACAATCATAGTCATGGATAGACCATAATCGACTACATCATACAATACGGCATATAATGATGACAGACCGTAAGGATTTGTGCGTAACAAAGTACACTTGCATGTCTAATACATCCTAAACCCTTTGCTTTGTTGACTTGGTCAGCTGTGGGGAATTAAGTTTATCGTTGTCACTTAAAATGAGAGACAGTGAAATAATTATTTTGCATACTGTTCATACAGATCAATTTATTATACAGTGCATTGAGGCAGAACAAGGTCAAACAAAAATAGAATGTAGGATAGAGGTCTAACAACTACAGATGAAGTACAATGCAGGTAGACAATAATGTACAAGATCATAACAAGATAGATAGTGAGCAGATAACAGATCAATGGGAGTTTGAGAGAACAGGGTAGGTGGGGGCAAAATAAAAACCAGGACTGGGCATTTAGAATGGAGCAGCAACAGGCAGGGGTCTTTGAAGACTTGTACACACCATCAGGTGGTGATGGTAAAGGGGTGGGCAGAGGTTGGTCTGGGGCTTCAGGAGGAGATGGGATCGAACCAATATGAACAAGAGTCAAAACAACAAGGTGGACCAGGAAGTGGAATTAAAAACAGTGAAATATAACACAAGGGCATCCACTTTCAGGAAGGTTGATCCCTGGCAGCGCATGAACATTAGCTATGTCAAGTCACCCCTCAGCTTACTAATTAAAGCTTCCTCCATATGCTTCGTACACACTGTTCATTGGCCTCAATTCCTGCAAATATTCTGCACAACTTATTCCATATCACTGTGTTTCATGCACAGGTAAATAGAATCAAAAATCCAAAACTGGTCTGAATCCACACAATGGACCCATCATATTCAGCAAAATGGCCTCAGATAAAATTCAACAACAGAGCCCACCGAAACTGTCATGGTCTGGTCCGACGTCTGCATTCATGGTCCAGTCCGCGGATTCCAGACTCCAGGTCCTCTGGCTGTCATTTGTTTTGGTTGGACTTAACCATAAGCACCTGTTGCTCATCTTGGGGCTGGGAATATAAGTGGCCCTGGGATTGAGTGTGATTGGGGCTTGTCCTGTTAAGATTCCCAGGGAGCAAATAGTTAGTCAAAGGCTGGATGGGTACTTGCCATTTTTAGGCTGTGTTGAAGAACCATTGCTTTTTGGAGCCTTGCTGTCAGTAGTTGGGGCTGCCATTGTGGTATGGGTTTGGCTGTTTTCTGGGCCAGCTGGGTGGCTGTCAGCCACTCTGAGCTAGGTAAGGATCTGGTTATTTCCATAGCTAGCCAAGGTGGCTGGCTGTAACTGTGACTTGGAGCAACCCTGATGTAGAGATGGAACTGTCAGTCATTTTTGATGTTTGTTTCTTCCTGTTCTAAGCCTGTGGGGTAAGTCAGGCTGTTCTGCTGTTGCCCTGTGGGATTATCTGTCTTGTCTTTGCCTCTGTTGGGTAAGTCAAGCTGTTCTTTAACCTGATGGATGGATTGCCCCACCTGGTTGTGGAGTGAAAGTTGAGTCCTGGCTCTGTCTATGTACTGTCCAGTCTCATGTTAGTGTCTTGTTGAAGATGAGTTCTGGCTTGTTGAAGGATAAGTCCTGGCTATATCTTGATGGACAGTTCCTAGTCTGCCTCCAAGCTCTAGCCTCCGAGTTATACAAGCCTCGAGACCCCAAGCCTTGTCTTGTCTTTGCCTGGTTTGGGGTCTGAGTCTGAGTCAAGACCCAGGTTCTGGGTCCTTGTCCAGTCTCGGGCTTGGAGTCCACACCCAGTCTCCTTGTTCCCAGTCCCTTGTCCTGGTCCTGCTTCCCTAGCCTAGTCTGTGACCTGGCCTGTCTTGTTCCTAGTACTTCAGTGTCTGTGTCCTGCATTTGGGTCCATTCCCAATGCCTTCAGTATGACATGTTATTAGAGGGTTTTGAGCCCCTGTGTGACATTGTGTTCCTACTGTTTCCTATTCTTTGTGTACTGGAGTAATTGTTTCTTTCTGACCTCACATTTGCACTAATGAACATGAGCTTGTGCAAGAAAGAAGCAGAGTTTTGCCAGTTGTTCAAGAACCAAATTGTTAAAGGGAAGTATCTGTTTTTGAACCTGCTGGTGTGGCACCTCAGGATTCTGTACCTCCTGCCTAATGGCAGGAACATAAATACAGCATGGCCTGTATGATGGAGATCTTTAATAGATGTTGCCTTCTTGAGGCAGTGCTTCTGGTAGATACTAGCATTGGTGGTGATGGATGTGCCTGTGATATATTGGGCATAGTCCACTACATTCTGCAGTTTCTAACATTCATGTGCATTCCACTTGTGTACCAACCAACAGCCCCATCTTGCAATGCTAAGCTGACTCATACCACCTGTAATTTGTCTAATAATAGTAGTGTAATTGGTGAGTAGGTTGTGTATACCATACATGCAACAGGTTTTTTTTAGGGGAGACTGAATCAAAGTTCTTTGGAATTTCAAATGAAGGCATCTTCCATTATATCATAATGTACAGAATCCAGTTAAATCAGCAGTTCACAACCATTTCAATAGGATGCACAGACAAGTTGTAGTTGCGATCAAATTTACCCCATGTTTGCTTATTAGAACACCAACGTGAAACCCTTGTTATACACATTCTGGTGTCACTGGAAAGGCAAACATTTATTGTCCAAGCCTAACTCCATTGAGAAGATACTGGTGGGCAGGCAACCAACCTGCACTGCTGCAGTCCTGGTGAACTATATCTAGGATGATGTTGAGCAGAGAGCTCTGCTGTTTTGACATACAGCAGCAATGATGAAGGAATGGTGATACATTTCCAAATCGTGACAGTTGGTGATGTGCATGCAGGGTTTAATAGATTTTGCTGATGGAACTGGAAACCTATTTTTGTCAAAATTTTTGCAAGGGGCATCAAAAAACATTTAACTCCTCGCAATAGATTACAATTCAGATTTATTTATCATTTGTACAAGGAAACAGTGAAATGCATTATTTGCGTGAGCAACCAATATACCTAAGGATGTGCTGAGGCAGCTCATAGGTGCTACCAGACATCTTGCTTGCTGAGTGACCAGACCTCTTGCATTCTTGTCTCCTGCTCACAATCATCCAATTCTGGGAGCTACTGACAAGGGACAGCCCGGCATCCACAGATGTCCTTCGATAACCAACTATGACCTTGGCCTTTAGTTTAAGAGTGAAGCCTACACACAATGTCCTTCATCCTCATGTCCATATTGTAGGAGCCCTGCATCTGTTCTCTATCTGCATTGTATTCTGTGTTGACCATTTATTATGGTAACTAGTCACATGAGTGGGGATATGGTAAAAGCAAAGAAAATATGTTGAATCTTCATGCTTTGTTTGTTGTAGCTTAGTCTGAGACTGGTGGATGTTGGATCTTTCACTGCCTATTCAATAACATTCTATTACACTTGGGTTACACTTGGGAATGCTTAAGTTTCACCACTTTGAGATTGTATGTTTGCTAATTGCTAATGAAGGATCAAATAAAAGATGTGACATTTGGAGCAAACATTGGAGCTGGGGGATGTGTCATGCCCGTATAACAAAACCATAGGTTCACAAGCAGTGCCAAATCTTTTTTTTCTCTCTCTGCTATATACATCGCTAGATTTCAAGCACAGAGCTGAGGTCTGGACTCCAGATGTTCTTCATCACCTGTTCATGTCACTGGACTTTGAACATGGAGCTGAGACCTGATTACACTGTCCATAAACCCTAACCTGATCCCTAATTCCTGTCTCTGCTCCTAAAACCATGGCTAAAAACTTAAACAACTATGTCTGGGCCACAGTCTCAATGGAAATTGTATTTCAATGCCATCTTGATGAGAAGAATTGTCTTTCAGCTCTTTGTTCCTGCTGGATAAAACATCTTGCATTAGTCAATTTTGATTAGTATTTACATTATCAACCATGACATTAAACTATGCCAGTGATAATTTTCCTGCAAAGAATTCTGACCATAAAGTCATGAGCCAATGCTTCTTTAATAACCACTGGCAAGTGTAATTATCAGCATTTACATTATAAATACTAATTATGTAAATATTGAATGTTAGCTTATGGAAGAGGTTATAAAGGCAGTTCATTGTGCTGATTTACTGTGGCATAAGCTGAATTTGTTGATTATAAATTGATATTAAGCTCAGTGTCAAAGATTGATATATAGTTGCCGAAATTAGTTCGTCCTCACAGCTGACATGTAAATATTAGTAGCAAGAATAATAGCTGTATTAAACTGTAATTACTGCAACTTGTCATTCATTGTATATGGCACAGATTCTCTGATTCAGTTCTACTGCTCCCTCCCCCACCTCAGACAGTTTGCAATCACTATAACCTATTCAACCCTGAATTCAGCAGCAATCCCATTTATATTCAATCTCAAATACCATCTAATTCCACCTCAAATCCATCAGCCACCTCCAATCCTGCTCTGTCCCATCTGTCAATGTTGCCCTTTTCCATTGTTCTTTCACCTGCAGCGTTGACAACTCCCTGTGGCTGTCTCTATTCCCCAAGTGCTGCAAAAGACAAGTAAACAAAACTCCTATCTTACCTAAAGCTATTTAAACCATTAGCTCCATTCTTTCTGCCCACACTTTGGTTCCCTTTCCCACATTGCCACAGTTTTACAATGTTAATTGTCCTGTTTAAATTGTTCCATGACCCTTCCATTTCCAGGACCTGCAACTTCCTTCCAACCCTCCAGCTCCCTTTGCAATATTCTTTAGCCTCATCCCTTCACCACCTTTGGTATTTACTTCCTTGATTTTTACCCCAGATTGTGGAATTCCCTCCATTCATCTTCATTTCCCTCTTTAAAACATAACTAATTACCCTTTAAATACTTTACTCCCTGCCTTGTAAATAATTTTTGTCTGAAGTACGAGCTGTTTTCCTTTCTTACTACTGCAAGTAATTTTTTTGTAATTGTCACTAAACATCCATCAGCAATGATCTTCCCCAAAACCAAGGGAAAAAGTGACTGAAACTCTTAATATTACAGTTCTGTTTTTTTAAATAAAAATACTTGGAATGAAGCAAGGACATTTACAGTTTCCTAATATACTAATCAAGAAATTCTAGGATGTTTTAGGTGCTATGAAATTATTTTACAGTCCTTTTGCAGAGAGACAAATGAAGCATCCAATGTAAAATGTGCCTTAATATGATGATAAAGACCTATTCAATTGTCATAAACATTGGCAGCGCCAACCTGAACTGCTTTCATGGAAACCATTGCTCCTCTTCAACTATCTATAAACCTCCTATATTCCAGGTAAGGCATTTTGTGTTTTTGCCACTGATTTCCCTGACTATGCACCGCTACTGCTCCAATGTCCATGAATAGAGCCCACCTCTGTCTCCCCAAAGCTCCCAGCAAAAGATCACTTCCTGACCACAAGTTTTCTTTGAGGAAGAAGTGGAGAGAGAAAGGAAATTTTAAAAAAAAATATTTTTTTTAAAAAACAGAAAGAAGGGAAGAATGCACTTTCATCCACAACCCTTTTCAAAATCTTCAGATATCTCAAGGCACTTAAATATTTTTGAAGTACGGTCACCCTTGTAATATCAGAATTGTCATAGTCAATTTGTAACTTCAAGCTTCCACCAGAAACCTGATAATCAGGTTCAGCAGTGTTATTTGAGGGATGAATATTGCTCAAGATGCTAGGGATAGTTGCTGATATCTTGATCTTTTACATCAAAGTAAGAGACAGAAGGCTCCTTGGTTTAGTGTCAATATTCATGCACTGCATTTCAGTCAACTCAGAACTTCTCGAGACTAAACAGTACAGGGTTACCTCAGTAACTATACTGGAATGCTAGACTAGATTACAATTTCAAATCATGAATATAGTTAGATTTGCCTTCCCAATCATTGTGGGAGATTTCAACAAGGCCAGCTTGAAGAATTCTCTGACCAACTACCACCAAAGTATCACCTGTGGAGCCAATGCACTCGACCACTGTTACGCCACCATCAGGAACACTTACTGTGCCATCCCATGTGCTCACTTTGGCAAGTCTGATTGCCTGCCTGTACAGGCAGAGACCAAGGACCACAGCACCAGTGGTGAGGACTATGAAAACATGCTTAAGGGAGGTAGAGGAGCACTTTGAGTCAATGGACTGGACAGTATTTAGGGATTCATTTTTAAAAATCTGAATGAATATGCCACAGTTCTCACTGTCTTCATAATGACTTGTGTGGATGAGCGTGTGTACTTTTGAGAACATACTCAAAGCAGAAGCTGTGGATGAACCAGGAGCTTCACAGTCTACTGAAGGCTAACTCTGTAATATTTTGAACCAGTGAACCAGAACTATCCCAGAAGTCCAAGTATGAATTACAGAAAGCTATTTTAAAAGCTAAAAAACAATTCAAAATAAAATTAGAGATGGAATCGGATTCACATCAGCTTTGGCAGGGTTTGCAGGTTGTTACTTCCTACAAAGCAAAACCCAAAATCATAAATAGCTGTGATGCTTCACTCCCAGATGAGTTTACTGCCTTTTCTGTGCACTTTGAAAGGTAGAATAAAAACTCTAGCTGTGAAAATCCCTGCTGCATCTGGTGACCCTGTGATCTCTGTCTCAGAAGCTGATGTTAGAACATCCTTCAAGAGGGTAAATGCTTGGAAAGAGTTGGGCCCTAATGGTGTACCTGGCAAGACACTGAAAACCTGTGAAGCACGTGCTCAAGAACATCTCACTGCTACAGTCAAAGGTGTCATTTTTAAAATGCTGAAGAAGAGCAGGGTGAACTCCCTCAATAGCTATCGCCCTATTGTACTCAAACACTGAGACAAAGTGCTTTGAAATGTTGGTCATGGTCAGATCCAACTCCTACTTAAGCAATAGCCTGAACCTGCTGACTATCGCCACAATAGGTCTACAGCAGATGCAATCTCATTGGATCCCCATTTGGCCTTGAACTACTTGGACAAAAGCCATACCTACATCAGATGCTGTTTATTGATTAGAGCTCAGCGTTCAACACATTCATACCTTCAGTTTCTAATAAAAGCTTCCAAGCCTGGGCCTCTGTCCCTCCCTCATTGGGAAACCACATACAGTGTGGGTTGGAAGTAACATCTTCTCCACACTGACAACATAGGCACACCTCAAGGATGTTTGCTTAGTCTACTGCTCTACACTTTCTATATCCATGACTGTGTGGCTGGGCACAGCTCAAATGCAACCTATAAATTTGCCGATGATGGATTTGTTGGCACTATCTCAGTTAGTGATGCAGAGACATGCAGAAGTGAAATAGACCAGGAAATTGAGTTGTTATGCAGCAACAACCTTGCACTCAGGATCAGTGAGACCAAGGAATTTATTCTAGTCTTCAAGAAGAGAAAGTTGAGGGAACACAAACCAGTCCTCATCAAGGGATCAGCAATGGCAAAGGTGAGCACCTTCAAGTTCCTGTGTGTCATCAACCCTGAAGGTTTATTCTGGGCCCAACACATTGATGTAATTACAAAGAAGGCTCTTTAGTGGCTATGGTTCATAAGGAGTTGAGGAGATTTGGTACATCAACAAAGACTCTTGCAAGTTTCTGCAGGTGGACTGTAGTGTGCATTCTAACCAGTTGTGTCACCACCTGGTATGGAAGGACCACAGCACAAGATCTGCAAGAGGCTGCAGATGGTTGCAAACTCTGCAAGGTCCATCATAGGCTCTGTCCTCCCCAGCAATGAGGACATTTTCAAAAGGAGATGCCTCAATAAGCTGGCATTCATCATTAAGAATCCCCATCACCCAGGACATGACCTTTTCTCATTGTTATCATCCAGGAAGATATAAGAGATACTGGAGCTTAAACACTCTCACACTTAATGTTTTAACAACAGCTTCTTCCCATCGACCATCAGATTTCTGAATGGCCAATGATCCACATCATGAACACTACCTCACTAGATTTGCTCTCTTATTGCACTAGTTATTTAACATAATTTTAAATATTTTTCTGAATCTAATTTATAGATTTTTGGTGTAATGCACTATACTGCTGCCACAAAACAACAAATGTCATGATACATGTCAGATATTAAATCTGATTCTGATGTACAACTATTAAATTGCGCTAAAAAAATGTAGTAGTCACCTATATGGTTCTACTTCAGGACCTGATCAATAGGGACATAACTAATCTGATCATGGACTCGGCTCCACTTTTGCCTGCTCCTGTAACTATATGGACCAGTAATCTGTTTAATTCTGCCCTGAACATGTTCAATAATTCTTCTCCACAGATCTCTGGTGCTGATATTTTCAAGAATTCGTGGAAATCTGAGAGACAATATTCATCCCCATCTCCAATTAAAATGGCTGAACCTCTGCTCTTTAATTTTGCCCCACAGCTTTGGATCTTGTCATGAGTAAACATATTTTCTTCTACTCTGTTAAGCTCCCTCAAAACTTTGTGAATCTCAAATGCTTACCTTTAAGTCTTCTAAACCCTTGGCTTATTCTGCTCAATCTTTCTTTACCCTGGAATCAACCTAGTGAGTTCCTTTAACTGTCTTTAGAGTTACAATAAGGATAACATATTTGTAGGCACCATTTCAAGTTTCACCAATGCCTGCACAGTTTGATGTTCTATTCTCTTTACATTAAAAGACAAAATTTCATTTATCTTCCTGTTCTTGGTATACTTGCAAGATAACTTCCTGCATTTCATATACAAAAGTATTCAAATAATTCTGTATCACAGTTACCTGTGATCTCTCTTCATTTTAATAACTTGCTTTTTCTTTCTTTCCATCAAAGGGAGTAATCTTACCTTTACTGCTATGTTTCTCCACATTTACATGAGTTCTTTCTATATTTCTTTACAGACTGTTCTTCTCAGATGTTCACTTATAAATGAGAGACTTGCTTTCTAGGCCACAAAAACAACTTTAAATTAAAGCAAAAACTATTACATCTATAAAATCTGAAACCTCAGATTCCAGTTATAAAAGCTATCTTCACATACAATCCTGCCAAGTTTTTGAACTATATATGATGCTGAGCAAACTGTGCACTTTTGCTTGGTGAACTAGGTTCATGTAAACTTATTATGATGCAGAAGAAAGCTGTTTGGCTTGTCGTCCAAAATGGCTCTCCACAGAACAAACAAGTCAGTTGTATTTCTCCGCATGAGCTTACTTGCCTCAAGTGCTCATCTAATGTGCATTAAGAGTCATTGATTATCTCCACTTCTGTCCAGTACTGAGTTCCAGCTTATTACCAGTCACTGGATAAACAAGATTCTTTCTACATCCTTGCAGTACATTTTCCCCAAATCTTCACATCTGCACTTCAGAATCATTGCACTATCAGCTGCTTTTCTTTGTTTGCCTTATCTGGTTACGCTGTAACCTTGTGTGCATCTATCAACCCTTCCCTCTTTGTTTTGGCTCCAAGGAGAATGTCCCCATCTTTTCCAACCTAACCTTGTAACTAAAACCTGTAATAGTTGGACCATTTCTGGTAAATCCCTCCGGTACCTTCTCTAGAATCTTCAAATCCATCCTAAAAGTGAGCTGACCAAAAGGTACTTTAGTTGCAGCTAACCACAGCAAGGAACTGTCTACCATTCTCCAGTCTAAAAAATAAATATTTACCACAACTTGAGCATCAGACACAAAATGCTGAGTTCTGGTCAAGGTTCTTGACCCAAAACTTTGACCACAACTTCCTGATTGCTACCTTTAAGACATTTTTTAAATAAATTGATGCAAAACCCCCTTCCCTGAACTTCACTTTTGAAAGCAATCTTTTATGTGATGATCTGCTTTTAAATGCTTAAAAATCAATATAGACATATCCACTGTGTTACTTTCATCAGCCTTTTCTGTTAATGCATAAAACATTAAATCACAAAAACAAACTGACATTGAGAAATTTGCACTGGCTTGTCTTAATTAATTTGAATTTTCAAATGCCTATTAACTTTATCCTCAGCTATTGTTCTGAAAACTGCACATATCATTGTTATTAAATTGACTCATCTATAGTTATTTAGACCATCAACATTCCACTTTCTAATCTTTAGGCATCTTCCCAACATCAGGGGAAATTGAAAGATTATGTGAAACTCTTCCATTATTTTTTTCATAAATAAACTTCATTCATAATCAAACATTAATACAAAAGGATAAACACAGTGCAGACTTTTTACATATTTGGTGTCAAAGAGTCAATGCAAAGTGGTGTTCACATTTTTTAAAACCATAGCATCATTGTCACTGATGTGGCTCCTGGGGTGATACACCTTTCAACATTGGAGGTGCTTCACCATTTGACTCAGCCCCTTCTTATATGGTAGTCGAAGGAGCCCAGACTGTGTGATCTTTTCCCACAAAGCCTTTGCACTAGCTGCACCAAGCTTCAGCTCATGTATTTCCGCAGCTTGGAATGTGCCAGTCTGCAGTATTCCCTAACAACATCTCACATGCTACAAGACCAACAGGTTTTGAGCACGCCAAAGAGGATCTCTCACAAAGTTGATGATCTTCCAGGAGCGCTTGATGTCTATTTCAGTGTGTGACTCTGTTACGAAGCTGCCTGAATTGCTGACCTTGACAAGGACCCTTGTATCATTTTCCACATATTGCGAGCAAATCTGTTTTTTTCCCCATCACAGCTGTCCCAAGGTCAATGTGCATTGGGGATGCTCGTCCATTAATTCTACCCTAACTTGCCTTAGCAAACTAGAATATAAACCATTAAGGATGAGTTACCAATCAATTTAAAGAATTGTCTTCCTTTCCAGGACATCACACCCATCATCTTTTCCAGGTCTACAGCATCCTTTTCCTGAATACTAAACAACTAAATAATGTACATTTTTGCTTTGATTTCCATCTCCAAATGTACATTTTGTCAATCATTATCTACAAGGAATAGAAGCATAGACTTCCTGCACTTAACAAACAACATGGATACTGTGAAGGCATGCTCATATTCACTTCAATTGAATGTATTAATACTTAAAAGCAGTGAATAGTTTTGAAATTACCATGTACGACTGAGTAGACAAAAACTAAGCTGAAAGTGGACAGCAGATGTCAGGTTTAACAGCAGGAAGCCACTTGACACCAGTGATTTGCAAAATGGTTATAGCGGTTTTCCGCTGAAGGCATCAAACTTAATTGTTCACTTATTGATGAGCATCAGAAACAAAGGAACTTTACATCATTCTTGCTCTTTGAAAGCATTTCAAAAGCTCTTAGTGAAATGCAAAACCCACAATAAAATTTAATGGAGTACACCTCAAAAGCAACAAAGTGCTGCAAAGTGCAAATCAGCAGATAATAAGGATTGAGTGTCTATTAGCTTCCCCAACCTAACCTTGTAGCTAAAACCCTCTAACCCCAGAACCTTTTCTGGTAAATCTCTCATGCACTCTCTCAAGAACCTTTATATCCATCCTAAAGTGCAATGACCGGAGGGTGCTGTAGTTATGGCTGGCCGCAAAAGTGAAATTTCTACCGTTTTCCAGTCTAAAAGTAAGCATTTACCACAACTTGAGCATAAGACACAAAATGCTGAGTCCTGGTGAAGGTTCTTGGCCCATACCTTTGATTGTGTATTTCCCCTCGTAGATGCTGCCTGACTTACTGAGTTCCTCCAGCATTTTTGAGTGTCTTGTGTCTGTGATTCACCATAATTTACTGTTTGTTCTCCTAAAGACATTTTTTTAAGTTGACACTAACCCCTATTCCCTGAACTTCACTTTTGTTAAGCAAGCTTTTATGTGACACTCCTCCTTGAAATGGTTTAAAATCAATATAGACAATATCCACTGCATTCCTTTCATCAGCCATTTCTGTTAATGCATAAAACATTAAATCACAAAAGCAAACTGACATTGAGAAATTTCCACTCGCTTGTTGTCATTAATTCGAATTGTCAAATGCCTATTAATTTTTTCCTCAGTTATTGTTCTGAAAAATGTACTTATCATTGATATTAAATTTACTCATCAATAGTTATTTAGACCATCGACACTCCACTTTCTAATCTTCAGGTATCTCCCCAAGATCAATCAGGAAATTGAAAGACTATCTGAAGCTCTTCCATTATTTTTTTTATTTCGTAAATAAACTTCATTCGTAATCAAACATTAATACACAAGAATAAACAGTGCAAATTTTTTACAAATTTGGTGTCATAGAATCAATGCAAAGTGGTGTTCACATTTTTTCAAACCATAGCATCATTGTCATTCATCTGGCACCCTGAGGCGATACATCCTTCAATTTTTGAGGAGCTTCACCACTTGACTCAGCCTCTCCACATATGGTAGTGGAAGGAGCCCAGACTTTCCCCATGAAGCCTTTGCACTGGCTGAACCAAGCTTAATAGCATCCCCCCACATGTACTTCTGCAGCCTGGAATGTGCAGCATTCTCCAACATCTCACATGCTACAAGACCAACAAGTTTTGAGCACACCAAAGAGAATCTTTCACCAAGTTGATGATCTTCCAGGAGCGCTTGATGTCTATCTCTGTGCGTGACTCTGTTATGAATTGCTGACCTTGACAAGGACCCTTGTATCACTCTCCACGTATTCCTAGCAAATCTATTGTTTCTTCCCTATCACCGCTGTCCCAAGGTCAGTGTGTATTGAGGATGCTCTTCCAATAATTCGACCCCAACTTGCCTTAGCAAACTAGAATGTAAACCATGCAAGATGAGTAACTTAATCATTTCAAGAATTGTCTGCCTTTCCAGGACATCACACCCATCAGCTTATCTTTTGAACTGAATTGAATTGACTTTATTTCTTACATCCTTCATATACATGAGTAAAATTCCAGATCTACAGCACGCTTTTTCCTGAATTAATATAAATAATTAACAATTAAATAACATACTAATTAAGTATTTTAGTCTTGATTTCCATCTCCAAATGTACATTTTATCATCATTATCTGCAAGGAATCGAGGTACGGACTTCCTACACATAACAAAAAACAAAAAAAACATGGATACCTTGAAGGCAATGATCATATTCACTTCAATTGAATGCATTACCACTTAACAGCAGTGATTTTTTTTTTAATTACAAGGTATAGGTGAGTAGACAAAAACAAGCTCAAGATGGACAGCAGATGTCAAGTTGAACAGTCGGGAGCCACTTGACACCAGTGGTTTGCGCAAACCGATCATAGCAGCTCTCCACTGAAGGCATCAAACTTAATTGTTCACTTATTGATGAGCAGCAGAAACAAAGGAACTTTACATCATTCTCGCTCTTTGAAAGCATTTCAAATGCTCTTAGTGAAATGCAAAACGCAGAATAATTTCAAGATTGGATGTGAAACACACCTCAAAACACAAAGTTCTGCACAGAGCAAATCAGCAGATAATAAGGACTGAGTGTCTATCAGCTTCTTTGTCAAGAATAGATCCTTACATCTTACTGCCCATTTGCTATTTACATGCAGATGGAAGATCTTGGGGTTTTCTTCTACGCTGTCATGGAATCATAGACAGTGCATCAGCCTCTATGGTTCATCAAGTCCATGCCAACAATCAAGCACTCGTTCACATTAATCCTACATTCATGCCATTTTATTCTCAATGCATTCCATCAACTTCCCCAGAATTTTAACCACTCATCTGCATCTTTAGGACAATTAACTTGCTAATTCTCTCTTCTTTGGGATGTGATTAAAACCGGATCATCAGGAGGAATGTAAGTATGTAAAATCTCTGTACCGAGATCAGAGCCAAGGCCGAACTCCTGGAGAGTGATCCAGTAGCTCAACCTGATGTACAACTGCAGCACCCATGTTAAGTAGTATTCTAGTCCCATTGCGTCTATCAGTTATTTTCCTCCGACATGCATCCTGCACCTTCCTCTTCTGTTTTGTCATATTCTCTGATCCTCATTGTCCAAGAATCCCTGGATTTGTTTCCTTACCTTTTCCTTTTGTAGGAATGTGCTGTGCTAAGTCAGTAATCATTCTGGTTATGATTAAATTGGTAAATAGATTTATTATTGTCACATGTTCTGAGGTACAGTGAACAACTTGTCTTGTGTACTGTTAATACAGGGCTGACTTGAACGATTAACTCAGCTCTCACTTCCAATCCAATGAAACATAGGCTGGTCCTCCACATGGAAGCTGACTCTGGATGAAGAGCCAACCCAACAGAGTCCCCACGATTGCAACCTGATCCCTGTTCTCACAGACACCTGACGCTGAGAACCCGCTGGAGAAAAGACCCAACCAGCAGGAGCGCCTGATGCTGAAGTCCAACCATCGGAAGCAGCAGGGGTCAAGATCCAACTTGACTCGTGGCTGATTCATGGAAGCAGCAGAGGACAAGGCCCAACCATAGTGAATGTCCAATTTGAAGTGGCACTCAAAGCCAAAGCTGGGGTTGCTCCAGATCGGAAGCCCAACCCTAGAGGGTCCTGAGCCAAGGCTATCCTAAACACCCCATTCTTCTTTGGGGCAATCCACTGCACTTCAGCACTGAGACCTAGATGGGAACAGCAACTTTTTTTATAGGCCAGTCAACCATTCCAGGTCTTGCAAAAATAAATAAAATAAACTGTATTCATAATAAAAATAGTTACAAGAATAAGCTGTGCAATGCCTTTTCCTTCTTTACATTCAGAGTCAAAGCTTTGAGTACTGTTCTATTACATTTCTACACATCCACAGTACCACTACCACTCTGGGGTGGAATCCTACTTCAATAATTGAGTGGCTTCCTCTTCCAACTCAGCACCTCCCTCTCCAGAAGCTGAAGAACCTTACACCGTGGTTCTTCCCCACTGTGGTGATGCCATCAAGCTTCAGTGCTTCAAAACGTTCTCCTGCAGTCCGCAAAGTACCACCCGGCTCATTCCTTCAAAGATATCTTGATGTGCTGGCATTTGAACAATTTTCAGGCAGACCAAAGGGCATTTTTCACCAAGCTGATGATCTACCAGCAACACATGACACTCATCTCTGTGTGTATCCCTGGGATCAGCCTGAAGATCAAAGCGTCCCTGAGACGATGCACGAAACAGGCTCTTGCACCTTTCTCCACACCTTCTTTGCAAACCTTCAGTCCACAAAGAGGTGAGCTACCATCTCTTTCCCTCTATAATCATCCTGTGAGCAGAGCATGGTGGGAGCGAAGCTCTGGACATCCAGGAACCCTTCTTACCGCCAAGCAGGCAAGGTCTTGGTGTTTGTGAGTGAGGTCTGGCAATGAGGCATTCTTCCAGATAGTTCAGACAGTTTGTTCAGGGAAACACCCCATTGTGTCCATTGAGTTTTTCTCCGGAAGTGTCTGCAGTATGTTCCATGCTGACCGCTGCCTGATGGAATTGTGATCAAGGGTGTGGCCCAGAGCAACTTTTCTATGAAGGACGGGTACCACAGCTATATCCAGCTGTCTGGGACGTTACACAGCAATGGCGACAGACCCATTCTTCACAACACTTGGGAATGGATAGAACCTCGGCATATTGTGGCATTTGGTGCCCTCAAATTCAGATTCCACGCACAGCCTGATGCAGCTACACATGAAGGTGGGCATTAGGGTGATGGTGTCATTGTGTACTTTTACACCCATTGCCCAGGGACTTGTGCATTGTGACCCATCTGACCCACTCTATCTGGAAGACAGCTCGGGAGATTCCAAGCAGAAGGACTGGGGGGAGGGCCACACATACACCAAGTACAGCAGCCCTGAGAGCACCTTACACCCGATGACAGATTCTTCCCTGTTATTGATAGGGACCCCCCTCTCCAGAGTCAGATCCAGTTTTTTTTTACCTCCTCAGTCCGTTACAGCTGTTTTGGTTGCATGCCTCCGAACCAAATTCCCATCACTATCAGGTAATCGGACCCAGTGGTGAAGGAGACACTGGAACAGTTGGGCCAGTTGCTGAAGACCACGGCTTTGCTGTTCATGCAGTTAAGCCTGGCCCCTAACGCCAACTCAAACTGCTCACAGCTGCTAATCAATCTGGGAACTGACCTCTGATCCAAGCAGAAGATGGTGATGTCATCCATGGTCAGGGAGGTTTTCACTTGGGTCTCTCCACTGCCCAGGCACGTCACCCCTTGTATGCTCTCACTGGCATGTGTCGTAAAATCTGTTAGCAGGAGCAGTTTAATGCAATACGCAACATAGAAAAAATAAATAAATCAATTACAGAAAATTGTGCAAAAACAGAAATAATATATATTTAAAAAGTGTGGTAGTGTTCACAGGTTTAATGTCCATTTAGGAATCAATGGCAGAGGGGAAGAAGCTGTTTTTGAATCGCTGAGTCATTATGCTTTATGCTTCTGTACCTCCTACCTAATGGTAACAGTGAGAAAAGGGCATGTCCTGGGTGCTGGGGTCCTTAATAATGGATGCTACCTT
The DNA here is from genome assembly GCF_030144855.1 of Hypanus sabinus. NCBI lineage: Eukaryota > Metazoa > Chordata > Chondrichthyes > Myliobatiformes > Dasyatidae > Hypanus > Hypanus sabinus. Next base: position 67,924,148 of record NC_082712.1, read on the forward strand.
TCTGAGACACCGCTCCTTGAAGACGTCCTGGGTACTTTGTGACTAGTACCCCAGATAAAGCGGACTAAATTTACAAACCTCTGCAGCTTCTTTCAGTCCTGTGCAGTAGCACCCCCCCCCACACCATACCAGACAGTAATGCAGCCTATCAGAATGCTCTCCACAGTACACCTATAGAAGTTTTTGAGTGTTTTTGTTGACATACCAAATCTCTTCAAACTTCTTCATTTCATTTCATTTTTCAATCTTTTTATTGATTTCCAAATAAAGAATATATAAATCGGAAGAGGAGTTTAACAAGTAGATAATATAAAAGACATATAAACAGCAATAGTAAAAACAAAAAGTATGTAATATCAATATCAAATAAGTAGAATATTATGCTGTTATATATACAATGGTAACAAAAAACTACAACTCCTCATAACAATCATAAAAAAAATTGGGAATTTTATTGATGGGAAAAAAACCCACCAAATAAACTGAGATAATAAAAAAAGAAAGAGAAAAAAAAGGAAAGCAATTGAGGATAAAATTAGAAAAAAAAAGAGAGAAAAAAACACATCCTTCTATTCATCTCCGAACCTTCATGGATAAGGATTTTCCCCAAAGAGAATAAAGAAAAATAAATTAATAAAAATAAATTAAATCATGTGAAAATATTGATTAAAGGGTCGCCAGACTTGTTCAAAATTAAAGGATGTATCAAATGTCTGGCTTCTAATTTTCTCCAAGCTTAGACATGACATAATGGAGGAGAGCCAATAGAGAACAGTAGGTGGATTAGATTCTTTCCAATGTAGCAAAATAGGTCTCCTAGCCAGTAAAGCTGATAAAGCTATCACATGTTGGGTGGAAGCAGACACTTTGCCTGCTTCTCAAAATCCTAATGAAGTATAAACGCTGTCTTGTCTTCTTCATAGCTGCACTGATATGTTGAGACCAGGTTAGCTCTTTAGAGGTCTTGACACCCAGGAACTTGAAACTGCTCACTCTTTCCACTTCTGATCCCTCTATGAAGATTGGTATGTGTATTTTCATCTTACCCTTCCTGAAGTCCACAATCTCCTCTTTCATCTTATCGATGTTAAGTGCCAGGTTATTGTTGTGACACCATTTCCCTAGTTGGTACATTCTCTTCTCCATCTGAGATTCTACCAACAATGGTTGTATTATCAGCAATTTATAAATGGTATTTGAGCTATGCCTAGCCACACATTCATGGGTATAGAGAGAGTACATCAGTGGGCTGATTGCAGTGGGTCCAGGTCCTTGCTGAGGCAAGAATTCAGTCTAGTCATGACCAACCTCTCAAAGCATTTCATAATTATAGATGTGAGTGCTATTGGGCGGTAGTCACTAAGGCAGCTCACATTATTCTACTTAGAAACTGAGAGAGTACAGAGGAGATTTACTAGAATTTTATCTGGGTTTCAGCACCTAAATTACAGAGAAAGGTTGAACAAGTTAGGTCTTTATTCTTTGGAGCGTAGAAGGTTGAGGGGGGACTTGATAGAGGTATTTAAAATTATGAGGGAGATAGACAGAGTTGACGTAGATAGGCTGTTTCCATTGAGAGTAGGGGAGATTCAAACAAGAGGACATGAGTTGAGAGTTAAGGGGCAAAAGTTTAGGGATAACACAAGAGGGCACTTTACTCAGAGAGTGGTAGCTCTGTGGAATGAGCTTCCAGTAGAAGTGTAGAGGCAGGTTTGATAATGTCATTTAACAAAAAAATTGGATAGGTATATGGACAGGAAAGGAATAGAGGGTTATGGGCTGAGTGCGGGTAGGTGGGACTAGGTGAGAGTAAGCGTTTGGCACAGACTAGAAGGGTTGAGATGGCCCATTTCCGTGCTGTAATTGTTATATGGTTATATAATTATATAACTGTTGCCTTTTTGAAGCAAGTGGGAACTTCCGCCCGTTGCAGTGAGAAGTTGAAGATGTCCTTGAATACTCCTGCCAGTTGGTTGGCACAGGTTTTCAGAGCCTTACCAAGTACTCCATCAGAGCCTTTGCTTTGGAAGGGTTCATCCTCTTTAAAGACAGCCTAACAATGGCCTCTGAGACAGAGATCACAGTCATCAGGTGCAGCAGGGATCTTCACAGCTTAGTTATGTTCTCCCTATCAAAGCGGGCATAGAAGGCATTGAGTTCATCTGGTAAAGAAGCATCGCTGCCATTCATGCTATTGAGTTTCGCTTTGTAGGAACTAATTTCTTGCACACCCTGCCAGAGTTGTCGTACATTCAATATCGCCTTCAACCTCATTTGAAATTGCCTCTTTGCCCTTGAAATAGCCCTCTGCAAGTCATACCTGTTTTTCTGGTACAGACCTGGGTCGCCAGACTTAAACGCCACAGATCTAGCCATCAACAGGCGACATACCTCCTGATTCATCCACGTCTTTTGCTTTGGGAATATACAGCAAGTCTTTGTGAGCACAAACTCATCCACACAGGTTTTAATAAAGTCGGTAACAACTGTAGCAGACTAATCCAGGTTCAAAGATGAATCCCTGAATACAGTCCAGACCATCGATTCAAAGCAGTCCTGTGGGTGCTCCTGTGTTTTCCCTACCCATACCTTCTTGGTCCTCATTTCTGGTGCTGCAGCCCTCAGTCTCTGCCTGTACTCAGGGAGTAGAGGTACAACCAGGTGATCAGACTTCGCAAAGTGAGGGCATGGAATAGCATGGTAGGCATTCTTGATGGTGGTGTAACAATGGCCCAGTGTGTTGTTTCCTCTGGTATTGCAAGTGATTTATTGATGGTAATTGTTCAGTGATTTTTTTTTTCAGACTAGCCTGCTTAAAATCCCCCAATACAATTGTGAAGGGGGGGGGGTGTGCGTGTGTGTGATATCCTGTCAAACGTTACCTCCTGGTCCAAGCTGACCAATCGGGTATTCAAACCCCCTGTCCTGTACGTAGGCAGTGGTACCCCTGAGCCACACGAGGTTGTCAGAAATATTCCCGCCAGGTAGCACACAGGTTTGAACCACGATATACATAGCAATGTAGACATCCAGCTGGTCTGGACTCATCCAGTCCCTCAAAGCTAAGTACAACTCAGCTGGTAAGCCATCACTTCTGGGGGTTTTATTCGAGTCTGAGGAATGGATGGAGCCAGTCAGCTCCCCCCGATTCAGTGGGTAGTCCAGACTTTCTCACTTGCTGTTTTCTCTAATGCTTCTGAAGTTCTGGGAGGCTGTGGTGTCTGTGACTTGTCTTTCTAACAGACTTGCATAGAAGGATCTGCAGATCCTCCAAGTGTCTGTCTGTCTGGATCAGAGAGATCCCCCATGAACCTTTTGAAAGAAGAAAAGTGAGCACTTTTCATCCTATTCCACCTGTGGACCCTGGATCAGAGATGATCTTGGAGAATTCGGTGGTGAACAGTTGGGCTTTCGGGCATTTCACCTCTCATAAATACTCCCTCACGTCCATCTCCTTCATTTGCAGAAGGAAAAGTTGCTGCATCTTTCTCTGATGTTTACACAGTTCCTCTGATCTTGCTTTGCTTCCTGAACCCCTTTGTAGATACGGAACCTCTTGAAGTTCTCCTTGGTCATTTCCCACCAGTGAACATGAAAATCAAACAGGGCTAGGTATTGTAAGATGTAGACACATCACACTGTCCTCTTCGCACTACGTGCTTTCAAAGATTCCAGCTTAATGTCCATGATTGAGATCTTTAGTCACAGATCTTATCCAGGTCACTCAGTCTGAGCCGTATTGCCCACAGCCTTAATCAACTGTCACACTGTTTGTGGGCTCAGGTACTGACTGTGATCCATTCCCCATGTGTGACAATGCTGATAGTGTTTCTGGGAGGAGATTAGTCACTGCTCTTCCCTCAACATCCTGCTCCGCTCAACCCATGCCCTCCACTTCTCTGAGATGTGGTGTGCCGGATGCTGGTCTGCTCCTGGTCTCTCAGATCTGGGGGATTATGGCCTCTGTGCTCCCCCGGTTTGGTCAACAGCATTTCTTCCCCCTTCGTAATTACCTGTTGACTCCTTTCCACTTTTTCCTCAGCTGTTCAGTGCTTCTTCTCTCAGTGTTGTAGGTTTCACGCACTCGCTGCATCCTCCAAAGAGGAAAGGTTGCCCTTCCCTTTCTTCCTGCTCAAGTCTGGCCTTTCCTCAGCCACAGTTTGCGTTTCAGTTTTGCCATGACTTTTGTGCTGGTGATGGGCATCTCAGCATTTGCCTTGGCATTATCGGTGACTCCCTCCCCACCCCTTATCACCTGTGCGTAGCAACCAACATGCTTAGGGCAGGCCCTTAGGTCTGGTGGCCTTTTGCTTGCTGTTCTTGCAGATGACTGCACTGCACTGGGCTGCCACATGAACAGACTTGTTGCCTTTATGGCATAATCTGGGATAACTGGCATCTACCATTTAACCTCAGTCACCTCTAATGGTGAAGACTGACGGAGGGTGAATGAAGGCGCCATTCGATTCCACCCTCAACTTGACCTTACCTAGCATTTGCTTCTCCAGATCCCAGACGTATCTTTGATGTCCACATAGTTTCCTGCTCCCTCAACGTAATGGGCAAGGAAGGCGATGATGTCCACAACCAGCACGTGGGTTGGACAGGCGCACTGTGATCGCACTCTCCATCTGGGTGGAGATGGTGAAGAGTGGCTGTGCCTTCAGCAGCAACTGTAGCACCTCATTCCCCTTCTCTCAAATATCTTAGAGTCAAAGAGGTGCGGCACAGAAACAAGCCCTTTGGCCCATCTCATCTATGTCAAAAACATTTAAGCTGCCTATTCCCATCGACTATCCCTCCTTTACCTCATCATCCATGCACAGTGCCTAATTGAAACTTCTCTTAAATGTTGAAATCAAGCTCACACGCACCACAGCTGCTGCCAACTCATTCCGCACTCTCATCACCCCGAGTGAAGAATCTTGCAGGAATTCTGCCATACTACCGCGTACTCAAAGGTTATGATGAAAAAGCCCTGAAAGTAGTAAATGCAGCAGTTGAGCAGGACCTTCTGAATGAAGTGGTCCCTGGTGAAGGAGCTTCCTTCACTACCACCTGGGAAATGTTTCCAATCCCAGAACCTCTAGTAGATGCCACCATTCTAATTGGGCACCAGTTGGTGGAAAAGGTTTTCAGATTAATTTCCCCAGTCAGCTTGAGGATTCACCTCTACATCAGTGTGTTATACTGTTATCAGACCCATGATCATGATGAGTTTGTCCTGTCCTCTATCACCATCCTCAGATCTGCTATGGTATTACACTTGATCATAGCTGAGAAGCAGTCTTCCATGTCAGCCACAAGGTATATTTAGTGTATCTTCCAGTCCAGATTATCCACTACAAGACTTTCTGTTCTACACTAAAGCAACCACTTACCTTCTAGTCCAGGGGGTTCCACTCCTAGTCTCCAAGGATCGAGCAGACACAGACGTGATCAGAGGGTTGGGCTACAGGTCAGGTTCAGAATCAGATTCATTATAACTGACATACAACTAAAACAGTTTTTATGTGTAAACATTAATCATACATGATTTCCCAAGATAGAACACAAGTCCATTGTAATGCTAAGTAATCAAAGTGGTCACTGTTTAATAATATTGAGGAAGCGATTAGCTTTGTGCTGGTTGGTCTACAAACTGAATGGTTGAAGGGAAGTAGCTTTTCGTGAACCTGGCAGTGCAGGACTTCCAGCTTCTGTGCCTCCTGCCTGATGGTAGCAGTGAAAAGATGGCATAGTCTGGAGAGTGGATATCTTTGATGACGGATGCTGCTGTCCTGAGGCAGTGCCTCTTGTAGATACTATTAATGGTGGGGATTGATGGTCCCATGATTTATGTGGCTGAACCCACTACTCTCTGCAGTATCTTGCATTCCAACGCATTCAAGGTGCTGAACTAGATCACTAGACCATAAGCAACCAATCAGGATACTTTCAACAGTGTATTTGGATAAGTTTGTTACAGTGTTCGGTGACATGTCAAAACCCTTTAGCCTTCTAAGATGCTTCCTTGTGATTGCAATTAGGGTGCTCAGCCCAGGACAGGTCATCCAATATATTCAAGCCCTAGAATTTAAAGCTGCTGACTCCACTGCCAATCTCCTAATGTATGTAACCTCCTTCCCTTTGCTAAAGTCAACAATGAGGTGTTGTGTGAGAGGTTGTTGTTGCAGCACCACCCGACTAAGAGTTCTATCTCACTCCTGTACATTAACTCATCACCACCTGTAGTTCATCCAACAGTGGTGGCATTGGTGAATGCATAGATGGTACTGAAGAAGTCCATAGCCACACAGTCATGTGCACAGGAGATAGAGCAGGGGTCCCACAGCCTTGAGGTGTACAAGTGTATACAGTCAATAATAAAGACCTGTTACAAATCCTCACTGATTGAGATATGATCACAAAGACACCCTTAGTAGAGTGTTCAAATTCTTCTTACTTGTCATCTTGAGCCAAAGAGATTCTTGGTCCCTCAAAGACAACTTTTTTTTTGGCATTGCACTCTTATCTGCCACCCCTCTCCTTTTTATCCTTCCCCATCTACTTTGAACATTTTTATCTATGAAAACTCATTCCCCGGCCAAAACCATTTTAAGTCACATTTCCGATAATGCCAGTATATCATATCTGTTAGAGATTATTAAGGAGTTGTGCAATTACATGAATATAGCAGATATTAATTCAAACAAGAATGAGTCTTCTGTTCCTAATGTAAATTGCAAGCAATATCAATTTGAAGTTAAAAGAGCACCTTAGCAAATAAACAATACTGCCTGTAGAACACAGGCTATCCCACAGCAAGGGGCTGGCAGACCAAAGATATTGTAGCAGTGTGCTACACGCAGCGCTAAAATTACGACACGGAGTCGGTAACTGCAGTCGAAGGAAAAAACTTTATTCGAAAACTTCAGCCTCACTTTTAAGCCTCTGTCAACCGGCCCCCCATGGCAAAGAGGCTCCAAAGCTCTGTGCTCGCAAACCCCCGTAGGCTATCTAATTGTGAGTCGGTTCGGATACGCTAGGAAATGAGTTGCCACAATATAGTTTACAAAATGGTGACAATGAGATGTTCACATATGCATGAACTAAATGTTAAATAATAGGTTTATGTTAATTGACTGCATCAAACCAGGCATCTAAAGTCAAGTTATTTGCACTATTGTAAACATTCAAGGAAACTTGCAGACCACTTGATGTTATCACTTAGCACATCAATTAGTTGATCGATCAATATAGTTGGGAGATTTCTGTACTCCGAGATTCAGTTCTCTCAACTCTCATCTTGGGCATCTGGTTTGCTGTCCTCAAAAGTTTTTAGAATACCTGTGTGAATTAGTCTGTCCAGGGCAAAGGCATTTAAACCTTCAGAATAGTGTCATTAATTGCAATGTGCTTCCACTGTAAATATGTACAGGATCTCAAAGGATCCATTTATCGGACACAGAATATTGAAGTAAACAATGTCACTGTAACTAGTGAAACTGGATTTAATCACCCGCTGTACCCTTGATCTTAAGGGTATAAGAATGCAATGGACTTGATTTGAGAGACTACCAAAAGGTCTCTAAGCAAATGTCTGCTTGTCATGATGAATAAAGACTTCGATAGCACCATTACTGTTTCTCTGGTGACTGAGATCACAGCCACAACACTATTCCTGCGCAGCTCTCTCAAACCATAGCACACCAACTTTATTCACCATATTTTGTTCATTCAAACACATGTATTTTAAAAATTCTAATGTGTACCTCATAATCTTTCTTAGACTGTTTCTGTCAGACATGATATATTCTCCAATGTTAGCCAACATTCATGATCCTTACTAGACAATACTCTTATTTTTTACATCTGCATTTTGTTGCCCATTCCTGATACAAACTCTATCAAAAGGAGCAAACTCTATTTATTTAAAGTTTGATGTTCTCACAAGGACTGAAGCAAAAACTTCAGTATTCTTGCACAATTCAGTGAAGCATCAACCTAGTGCTCTCCATGGTCTCAGCAAAGAGATCAAATGACTCCAAATCAAAGCAAAACTTTGATTTCATTTCATAAACTTCATTCATGCATCCTGTGAACTCCTGGCTCACAAGACTGAGTTGATTTAACAGAACTCCAGGTATCCACAGAACTGATAGGAGTCATTCATGTATCAATAATATGTGCTATATTAGCTGTTCTCCGCATCTAAGATTACAAACAGTGCTTTGGTCTCAACTGTCTGTGTGGAATGGTCCATACATACAAAGATCTTGGCTTATCATTGAGGACTAAGGGATGAAGTTTGTGGAGTGTCTAAGGGATGTATTTTTGGAACAGCTTGTGCTTGAGCCAACCAGGAACGAGGCTATTTTGGACTTGGTGATGTGTAATGAACAGGAATTGATAAGTGATCTTGAAGTAAAGGAGCCATTAGGAAGTAGTGATCATAACATGATAAGTTTTTATCTACAATTTGAGAGGGATAAGGGCAGATCAGAGGTGTCAGTGTTGCAATTAAATAAAGGAGACTACGGAGCCATGAGGGAAGAGCTGGCCAAAGTTAAATGGGCGGATGCCCTGGCAGGAAAAACAGTGGATCAGCAGTGGCAGATATTCTTGGGCATAATACAAAAGATGCAAAAGCAGTTCATTCCAATGAGAAGGAAGGATTCAAAGAGGGGGAAGGGGCCACAGTGGTTGACAAAGGAAGTCAGAGATTGTATAGCATTAAAGAAAAAGAAGTATGACAGGGCTAAGATGAGTGGGAATACAGATGATTGGGAAAGTTTTAAGGAGCAGCAGATCTTAACTAAAAAAGCAATACGGAGAGAAAAAAATCAGGTATGAGCTCAGTCTAGCCAGGAATATAAAAGGGGATAGCAAAAGCTTTTTTAGCTATGTGAAGAGAAAGAAGATAGTTAAGAACAATGTTGGCCCCTTGAAGAATGAATTGGGAGAAATTGTTATGGGAAACAGGGAAATGGCAACAGAATTTAATGCGTACTTTAGATCTGTCTTCACCAGGGAGGACACAAGCAATCTCCCAGATGTATGGATGGGCCAGGGTCATAAGATATCAGAGGAATTGAGACAGATTGACATTAGGAAAGAAACTGTGATGAGTAGACTGGTAGGACTGAAGGCTAATAAATCCCCGGGTCCAGATGGTCTGCATCCGAGGGTTCTAAAAGAGGTGGCTCAGGAATTTGCGGATGCATTGGTAATCATTTTCCAATGTTCCTTAGATTCAGGATCAGTTCCTGAAGGTTGGAGAGTGGCTAATGTTATCCCACTTTTCCAGAAGGAAGGGAAGGAGAAAACGGAGAACTATCGCCCTGTTAGCCTAACGTCAGTCGTGGGGAAGATGCTTGAGTCCATTATTAAGGACGAAATAGTGGCACATCTAGATGGCAGAAATAGGATTATACCAAGGGCAAATCATGCTTGACTAATCTGTTGGAGTTTTTTGAGGGTGTAACAAGGATGTTAGACGAGGGTAAGCCAGTGGATGTTGTATACCTAGATTTTCAGAAGGCATTCGATAAGGTGCCACATAGGAGATTGGTGAGTAAAATCAGAGCTCATGGCATTGGGGGCAGGGTTTCAACATGGATAGAAAACTGGTTGGCAGATAGAAAGCAAAGGGTAGCAGTGAATGGGTGTTTCTCAGACTGGCTGGAGGTGACTAGTGCGGTACCACAGGGCTCTGTATTGGGACCACAGCTGTTTACGATTTATGTCAATGATTTAGATGAGGGCATTGAGAACTACATCAGCAAGTTTGCTGACGATACTAAACTGGGTGGCAGTGTGACATGCGAAGAGGACGTTAGGAGAATACAGGGAGACTTGGATAGGCTGAGTGAGTGGGCAGATACTTGGCAGATGTCATTCAATGTGAATAAATGTGAAGTTATCCACTTTGGAAGCAGGAACAAGAGGGCAGAGTATTGTCTGAACGGTGTAGAGTTAGGTAAGGGAGAAATGCAAAGAGACCTAGGAGTCCTAGTTCACCAGTCAATGAAGGTGAATGAGCAAGTGCAACAGGCAGTGAAGAGGGCAAATGGAATGTTGGCCTTTGTTACAAGGGGAATTGAATACAAGAGCAAGGATGTTCTTTTGCATTTGTACAGGGCCCTGGTAAGACCACACCTGGAATATTGTGTACAGTTTTGGTCTCCAGGTTTAAGGAAGGACATTCTGGCAGTTGAGGAAGTGCAGCGTAGATTCACTAGGTTGATTCCTGGGATGGCAGGGCTGTCTTACGCAGAGAGATTGGAGAGATTGGGCTTGTACACGCTGGAATTGAGGAGATTGAGAGGGGATCTGATTGAAACGTTTAAGATAATTAAAGGATTTGATAGGATTGAGGCAGGAAATATGTTCCAGATGTTGGGAGAGTCCAGTACCAGAGGGCATGGATTGAGAATAAGAGGTCAGTTATTTAAAACAGAGTTGAGGAAGAGCTTCTTCTCCCAGAGAGTTGTGGAGGTGTGGAATGCACTGCCTCGGAAGACGGTGGAGGCCAATTCTCTGGATGCTTTCAAGAAGGAGCTGGATAGATATCTGATGGATAGGGGAATCAAGGGATATGGGGACAAGGCAGGGACTGGGTATTGATAGTGAATGATCAGCCATGATCTCAGAATGGCGGTGCAGACTCGAGGGGCCGAATGGTCTACTTCTGCACCTATTGTCTATTGTCTATTGACTTGCAGATTGCTACCATCAAACCTCAGACATGAAGCAAATTTCAAAACAGATTCAGGATATGCCTGAACAAATCCATTTCATGCAGTCAGTCAAGATATAAAGAAGTTCCACAGACTGGGTAGAATGGAGAATGAGAACTACTTCATCCTGAAGTACTTACTTGATTAGTTTCTATGGATGTATCATTCTGTGTCCTGAGAGCCCTGCTCCTGTAGTCCTTCCTCTTGGCAATGGATTGGGCAATTGATCATAATGTGACTATCTGATTTCCATCTTTGCATTCTCCTTTAAGGCTTCCAAACAACATCCATTTGTGAGTAGTCCTAAAGTGGACCCATGACTCCATGAAATGAGATGTTTTAAGATATCACTTCCAGTTCGATTGTCAATCAAGTGCTTCTGCCATTCTGACATGCAGTGGATTTCATTTTGCTGCCTTTCCCACGGAACCTGATCCCTCTTTGGCAAACTACTGGAGACATAATTGGAATGCACTGGATAAATCAGATCCAACTATTCGGGAGATGTAGCAGTAAGCATACAAGCACAACAAAGTATCTTAACCCTGAAGGGTCTTAGCCCGAAACGTCAACAGTGCTTCTCCCTATAGATGCTGCTTGGCCTGCTGTGTTCCACCAGCATTTTGTGTGTGTTGTTGTTTGAATTTCCAGCATCTGCAGATTTCCTCGTGTTTGTAACTTAACCCTAACTTATTTTCATAAGAATAGACAGCACAAATAAACTAGACAAAATACTACATAGCAAGTCACAAAGATTTCTGGGCTTACGATTCCTTCAACACTCAGTTGTTGTCGTTGGGGGAACTCCGATTTCCAATTCCCTTGTGGAATCACTCTTTGATCCCAGGCACTGATTGCAATCCTGGTTCTGGTGGAAGTTCAAAGGAAACCTCAAGATGCAGATATATACAAAGTTTCACAAGCACAAGGACAGGCAAGCTCATTGATTTTTTGATCTGATACCATATACACAGCCTATTTACTTCCACATTGTGTGTTCACTAATACACCATTCAGCATACCCTCTTAAATCAATTAGGCATTTTAATGATCACTGTTCATTCAGTAGTCCCCCACCGTCTGGACACAAAACATTCCTTGGGCTTACAATGATCATTAATGTTTACATATAAGCAATAAGCCTGAGTTCTGAATGGATCCATCAATCCATCATTTGACAGACATTCTCAGTTTATTCACTAATAGATAATTAGTCACTAACAGACTTACAGTGTTTACTCTACAGACCTCACATGCTACAAGCTCAGAAATGGTTAAGTTGTTATTCGACCTGACTGACATTCATTCATTGGTTACAAATCACATACACTACAACAGTTCTGTTATTGCACCATTTGTTTCATCCTATCGAGAGAAAGAAATATTCCAGGCTCATGGTAGAACCATTTAAAGTCAACACATGCAAAAAGAGCCATAGAGATTAAATACAAGGGTGCAATTTATATTTGATGAGAAATAAATCAGGAGTATACAAAGAACTCAGTTTCTATGAAAGAGAGAGAGAAAAAATGTTACACAAGAGTCAATGGGTTCAATACCAAGAGAATAGTGGTTAGATTATTTTCCCATATCAGTTACACTAAAATTATAGATTATCAAACATTAATCTTCTAAAGTGTCTGTGATGTAATTCCTTATGTTTCTTTAAACATGCAAATAATGATACAATTTTGGAATATTCTTATTAACAGAATTAAAAATAGAAGTTCCTGAAATACTCAGCAGGTCAGGTAGCCACTGCAGAGAGAGAAAAATAGTCAACATTTTATTTGACACTCGTCCGAATAGGACAAAGTTGCAAGTGTTCCAGGAAATTTCCTACAAAGCGGTAACTCGATCTTTGTTTGGTTTCTCTAATGAAGAGGAAACCACATCATGTGCACCAAGCATAGAAAAGTTCCACACAGGTGTGCCTTTGACTTTCCAGTTGCCTGCCAGTTTAATCAAAAGGCTAAATACTAAAGAAGCTGCAGATCTGACATAAAATTAGAAAGTAGTGAAAATACTCAGCAGGTCAGATAGCATCTTGGAGAGGGAATTAGAGTTAACCGTTCTACTTGATGACAGGTTCTGATGACCTGAAACACTCAGTTTATTTCTCCATGAAGACCACCTGACCCAATGAATACTTGCTGCAGTTGTTGTACTTATCCCTCATTGATCACTTTAATTTTCTGTCCCTTTCTCATCCTGACTTCTCTGCTTTTAGCCTTTACACAGTTCCCATGAAGCTGAATGCAACCTTGGGAAAGAGTGCCTCCTCTTCCCACAAGGCAAGTTACAACCTTCAATGCCGACTTCAGGTAGTGAGGCATTCCATTTTTAAATATCTTATTTCCAGCATGCACGTATTTGAAGTGGTTTATTGGCCAAAACACTAGGGATAACTATCTGTTCTTCTTAGGACTCGTACCACAAAATATTTTATATCCATTTCAGAAAGCAGACAGATTCTTGAATTTGCTTCTCACCGGAAGAAAAGTACATTCTTCAGTACCCTAACAACTGAGCCACAACTGACACACCAGCTTTATCTCCCACCATGTTAAATATTAAAAATTGATTCCTTGTTGTCAATTAACATGATTGGTAACAAAACCTGATTGATGACATCAGTGACTGAAGTACCATAATACCTTTCAAATGAGCCCAAGGACAAGTATTACAGAGAAGACAAGTTAGTGGCACAAGGACTGAGAGATCTTTGCCAGCATCTTTCTTTGAGATCCAAAACAAGCAACATCACTTAGCAGACAAACTTGATTTTATTCAGCAAGACCAACACTTCTAAAGTGAAAAAAAAACACCGACAGTCCATGAGTGTTCAGAGGGACTCAAGAGGAATATCATATACATTCCTCATGGATTATGAACCTCTGTCTCCTGAAACTTAAGAATTACCACTGTGAATTTTGAGACGCACTTCGAATTAATTCTTTCAGCGGTAAAATTTTTTGTTCTTTATAATGTTCATAAGATCAATTGTTTGGACAGTTTAACCCATTTTCTGGTCTTTCCTTTGATTATCCCAAGGAGTAAAACCGGTTCAAGCAGATACCCTATAGTTTTCTGCAAGCTTGAAAATTTTAGAATTAAAGACTAACTGCAAGCTAAGATACTGATCAGCAACAGAATCAATTAATTGTGTTTTGTGGAGAACACTAAGTCATGCAGTTTTACTGTCTCTCTGCATGTGATTTTTCAATACAGCTCCTTAAATTTCCGTGGGCTTCCCCAGATTTAATTGGATGTGCAGATGAAGCAGTGAGCTCCACAGGGGTTGATTGTTGGAAATCCATTTATTTTGTGATTGACAGCCTGGGTGCAAGCTTGCTGTCATCATTTGTCAGTAGACCCAGTGTACAGAGGAATGATTTGAAATTATAAATATATTTGTAATGATGGTTAATGTGGACCACTGTATGTAACACTAATTGGACCAAATCACATGGTTAAATGTGATGAAAAGTGCCGATCTAATGCCACCATAGATAATCTTTGAGTTGTGAGGAATCACATTCAACAGGAAGTTCATGGAGTCATAGAGCCAAGGTAAAGCAGAGCATAGAACATAGAACAGTACTGGACCAGAACAAGCCTTTCAGTCCACAATGTTGTACTGAACCAAATGAATAGTAATCAAATGCCCACTAAACTAATCCCTTATGCCTACTCAATGTCCATATCCCTCCATTTTCCACACATTCAGGTGCCTATTCAAGCATCTCTTCGAAGTTCCTCATGTATCTGCATCTACCACCACCCCAGGTGCACATTCCTGGCACCCCCAATCTCCGTATAAAAAATGTGCCTCTCACATTAGATGAATGCCCTCTGATATTAGACATTTTGACCCTGGGAAAAAGATACTACCTGTTCACTCTACCTTTGCCTCTCAAAACCTTATAAACCTCTACCAGGTTGCCCCTCAGCCTCCACTGCCTCAGAGGAAACAACCCAAATTTGTCCAATCACATGCCCTCTAATCCAGGCAACATCCTGGTAAACATCTACTGCACCCTCTCAAAATCCCCACCATCTTTCCAAGAATGGGGTGACTAGAGCTGCATGCAGCACTCCAGATATGCCTGAACTAGAGGTTTTTAAGCTGCAACATAACTTCCTGACTTTTGAGCTCAAAGCCTCGCCTAATAAAGGCAAGCATGCCCTATGCCTTCTTAACCACACTATTGATCTGTGTAGCCACTGCTCCAAGACCCTTCTGCTCACAAACACTATTAAGTGATTTCCCTATAACAATGGACTAGAGGACTTTACCTTTGACCTACCAAAGGTATAACTCCTCACATTTGACTGGGTTAAACTCCATCTGCCATTTCTCTGCCCATATCTGTAACCGATTTACAGGATATCCCACTGAATTCTTTGCCAGTCATCTATGCTACCCACATCGCCAGTCTTCAAATCATTTGGAAACTTATTAACCCCTCCATGTATTTTTTCATTCAGGTCATACATATACATCACAAACTGCACAGGTCCCAGCACAAATCCTTGCAGAACACTACTAATCACAGACC
Source organism: Hypanus sabinus (assembly GCF_030144855.1). Lineage (NCBI taxonomy): Eukaryota > Metazoa > Chordata > Chondrichthyes > Myliobatiformes > Dasyatidae > Hypanus > Hypanus sabinus. Next base: position 67,939,431 of record NC_082712.1, read on the forward strand.
CCCAGTCAGAATAAGTCCCATTGACCACCATCATCTGTCTTTTGTGTTGGCACGTGGCCAAGTGGTTAAGGTGTTCATCTAGTGATCTAGTTCGAGCCTTGGCTGAGGCTGCGTGTTGTGTCCTTGAACACAGCATTTAACCGCGCATTGCTCTGCGACAACGCCGGGGCCAAGCTGTATGCGTTCTAATGCCTTTCCCTTGGATAACACTGATGGCATGGAGAGCGGAGACTTGCAGCTTGGGCAACTGCTGGTCTTCCATATTTAAAAATAAAACCTGCCCAGGCTTGAGCCCTGGAAATTTTCCAAGGCACAAATCCATGGTCTATAGAGACTAACAGAGGCCTACAAAGTCTCTCTATGAGCAAAGCAGCTCTGAATCCACATGGCCAATTCACCACAGATTCCATACATCTTAATCTTTTGGATGAGCCTTCCATGAGGGACCTGTACAAATGCCTTACTGTTAAGTGGAGACAGAATTACGATGGCACTCAATGCAATTCCTTAGAGCTCATCTATAGAAACAGCTTACGTTCTACCTTTGCTGTCTCTCTTTTCCTTTTCAGGGTGGATGGGGTTCTGTTGAAGACCCTGTCTTGAAGTTACAATCTGAGTTCAGCCCTTTGTGGAGAGGGTAGGACCCTCTCCTGGGGGCTCACAACTGGCCACTTTCAAAATCCCAAGGACACGGCCTAGAAGACAAGTGCACCTTCGGGGTTCCAAAGTTTAAAAGCCCTGTGGATGGGCTGATTGATTCTTTCTCTCTCATACCCCCTCTGCCTCTCACCCCACTCTCTTTCAGCCGTGTTCCCTCTCTCTCACACCCCCAGCTAGGATGTGGAATCTCCTGGTTGGCAGCTTATTCATTTATTTAATGATTCCAATTCAGTATCATCTGATGCAGAAGAGAACACTTTGGTACTCATTGCAGCTTTAATAGTGTCCTCTGAACTCCAGTGTCAAACTCTACAAAAGTTATAATACCTGAGGCCTGAGTTGGCATTAACCGATATGAGCATTGCATAGAATTTGACACAATTGATCGTAAAATTTCAGACCAGAAAAACATGTTTTTCCTTTTTTAATTTAAACATTGTTAGGTGTCTAGTAAACAAGCACGGATTAAAATTCTCAGTCCAATTAGTTCAGACTTTTCAGGGGATAACAAACACATCAGGAAAATTAGAGGAGGCAGCCAAAAATTTGTAGTCCTACTACATCTCTGAACCAGTATGCCACTCCAGATGTAAGCCCAGAATGTAGCATTAATATTAAAATTTAATATCAATAAGCATTATTTGAAGGGTTCTTCCCAATGACTAGGTGAAAATGAGCCACCTCAGCTCAGCAAAAAGGGGATTAACAGGTCAATATCATATTCCTTATTGCAGAATTTGTTCTCTGCACCTTGAAAACACTGTTTCCCTCAGTCCGATATATACTTGACTGTGTAGCACTTGAGGACATCTTGAGTTGGTGAAAGGCATTCTATGAATCTCTGTTTTATTTAGAGAACGATAACTTTTAATTATTAATAGAATCAAGGACTTGGGGTTAATGCAGGAAAGTCGTGCTCAGGTAAATAATTCACAATGATCTTATTGAATAACTGCATTAACCAGGTCAGTGTGCTCCTGCTTCATTTTCTTTTGACAAGCTGACAAGATTGATTAATGCAATTTCCAAACAGAAGTGCAAAGGAGAATGAAATAATTGTTGCTCCGGATCCAATGCAGCACAAAAAACAGGTAAAGATCACAATAATATAAAACACAATAAATATAAACACAGAAGACAGCTTATATACATTGAAAGTCTCTCTATAAAGTGATGCTAGGCACAGGAGTGTCTGTACATACGGTGACTGACAGGAAATGATAAAGTAGTGGTGGTGGGGGGAGGAAATGATTAGGAGGGGTGGGTTAGTGGGTGCAGGCATTGACCAGTTTCACTGCTTGGAGAAGATAGCTACTTTTGAGTCTGGTGGTCCTGGCATGGATGCTACATAGCCTCTTCCCTGATGCGAGTTGGATAAGCAGTCCATCAGCAAGGTGGGTGGAATCCTTCATAATGTTACTGACCCATTTCCAGCACCTTTCTGCATATATGTCCTTGATGGCTGATGCCAGTGATATGTTGGGCAGTTTTGACTAACTGCTGTTCAAACGGTTCAATTTAATAATCAGAGAATGTTGTACAGCTTACAGCCTGAAATTCTTACTCTTAGCAGACAGCTGCGAAACACAAAGAATGAATGACAGAAACATCAAAACCCCACACGCAACACTGAGCAGAAGAATTGACCCTCTCCCTCTCTTCTTGCCTCAGCAGAAGCGCTGACTGTAGACCCTTCCTGCCCACTGCAGTGCAGTTTCTGTACCATGCAGTGACGCAGCGCGGTACGATGCTTTTTACTGTGCATCTGACATGAGTACAAATATGTATAGTCCAGCTCTCTCCAACCTCCTCAGAAAGCAGAGGAATTGGCAAGCTTTCTTGAGTTGTAGAATGTGGTTTGGGACCATGAGAGGTTATGCGAGATGTGCCCTCCCAGGATTTTGAAACTGCTCACAATTTCCACTGCCCTGCTGCCTATGTAAAGAGGGGTGTGAGTGCTAGGAGTTCTCCTGATTTCAATAACCATCTCCTTTGTCTTGTTGACATCGAGGAAGAGGTTATTTGCCTGTCACCAGTCCTCAAGCACTTCCACCTCCTCTCTGTAGGCAATCTCATCGTTGTTGGTAATGAGCCCCTCCTCTGTTGTATATTCAGCAAATTTGACAATGTGATTATTCGGGTGTTTAACTGAGTAATTGCAAACCCAAATCTTATGATTTGTAATTTATCTAATAGATGGATAAGATTTGAATATTTTCCACTAATATGTTGTGCTGTTCAGGAGCAATGCCAGATATTTAAGAATAATAATTAAGTGACACTTGCTGACTATAAGTAACCTGTCCTGAAAGTAACTCAGGATGATATTGAAAACCAGCTTCAAGCAGCTGTATGTCTATATATTCATCCTTGGTCAGTGGCAATAAATAAATAGGGTTGTAAAGGCAGCACAATCCATTTCCCTTCCAGATGCACTTCTGTTGACTTCCATGAAACTACATTTCAGAGTGTAACATGCAGCCACGACTGTGGAGCATTTACAACAGAGCGGGGCTGACGCTCTAGGAAACTGCTCATACAAAGCAGAATGATTTTCCGAAAGCATAATAAAAGTTTAAGCATACTCTATACCTGAAATAACAGAGCATAAACCAGAGGAAGCCGCAGTCAAAATGTTCAGTAACCAATTCTTAATGACAAATTAGCACACACACAAAGTGATGAGGGAATGCAAAGGTCAGGCAGCATCTTTGGAAAGGAATAAAGAGTCAAAGTTTCGGGTCAAGAACTTTTATCAAGGCTCAGTATCTCTAGGATTTCCATAAGTTTACCTTAGTAGCAAAGATTTAAGAATGAGAAAAGGAAGCTTCTGCTCTCTAGCTTGTGAAGAAAGCACCTACAATTTGCTTCAATGAGTAAAATATAAGTTAAATTATCTAAAATGCTTACAGGTCCTGGTGAGAGTGAGAGAGTGAGTGAGTGAGTGAGTGAGTGAGTGAGTGAGTGAGTGAGTGAGTGAGTGAGTGAGTGAGTGAGTGAGTGAGTGAGTGAGTGAGTGAGTGAGTGAGTGTGTGTGTGTGTGTGTATAAAATGCAAATTGGTTATAATTCCATTGGTGGATTAGGGAATGCTATTTGCATTAAATTGGTCACATTGGTTATAGCTAATCACAATAACTTACTGAAGACAGTGCTTTGAAGACAACAGTAATTTGTTTTGTATGGATGCATTATATAACATAAGGTTTCTTGGAAACATGAACTACATTCTAGAGAACTACATGTATATAGATTTGAAACACGAGAGTAGCAGCTAGTCAGTATCAGCAAACTGTGAAGGTGGAATTAAGCCAAACAGTGTGCAAGATAATTAAAGGATCAAAAAAGGACAAACTGAAATAAAACTGAGTTAAATCTGAAGTTCTCAGCCTTGTTCTCAAATCTCTCCTTGTCCTTATCTCTGTAATCCCAGCAGCTCTGCAACCCTTTCTGTACTCCTCCAATCATTGCTTCCTTTTGCATCTCTGAATTTTTTTTCTTTTCTCCATCAGCACCTGTGCTTTAAGCTGCAGAATCCTGAGCTCTGAAATTGCCTTCTTAAATCTCTACAGCTGCTTAGCACTCTCCTCCCTTCAGACCCCTCCAAAAACTTACTATATGACCAAGCCTTGTCACTTGTCCCACTAACTTTTTATGCAACTTTAGTCATTTGTACATGTAATACACTATAAATTCATAGTGTTTTAATTCCTTTTTTTATTGAACAATATTTATTTTTGACTGTTCAGGTATGCAAGTTAACACTGTGCCCTCTGGAAGGCTGAAATGAAACCGATCTTAGAGGTCAGCTTAGAAGTTCTAGTCAAAGAGCTTCAACTTGTCTGTAACAAGGAAACTTGTCTGCAAAAGGAAACATTTCATGTCAAGTCTATTGTCATTTAACCATATACACATTATATAGTTAATAACAGTGTTAAACGTGACAATGTTTCTCCAGACTATAGTGTAACACATAATAACTTAGAAAAGAACGAACAAAATCTACAAATGAATTGCACATAAATAAAAAAAAAGTGCATAAATTAACTATTGCAGGGTCGAGATTCCCATCCTGACTGTCCTTGACTTTATGCATCGGAGTCTCCTGCCTGATGACAGAATGTCGAAGAGGATGCTGGATGGACAGGTGGGATCCCTGATAATACTAAAAGCCCTGTGTACTCGGAGCTCCTGATAAATGTTCCCGATGGATGGTAAGAAGATCCCTATGATCCTCTTAGCTGTTCTCGTAGTCCATTTTCATGTGCAGATGGAAATGTTATTTCATTCAGGAGAAAATTCAGGAGAAGATCCTGGAAAACCAAGCAACACACACACAAATGCTGGAGGAACTCAGCAGGCCAGGCAGCATCTATGGGAAAGAGTAAACAGTCGATGTTTTGGGCTGAAGCCCTTCATCAGAACTTGAGAAAAAATATGAGGAGTCAGAGTAAGAGAAAGGGGAGGGGAGAAATAAATATAAGTGATAGGTGAAACTGGCGGGATGGAGGTGGTGGTGTAAAATAAAAAGCTAGGAAGTTGATTGATGAAAGAGATAAAGGGCTGGAGAGCGGGGAATCAGATAAGAGAGGACAGAAGGCCATGGAAGAAAGGGAAGGGGAAGAAGCACCAGAGCAAGGTGATGGGTGGATAAGGAGATAAGGTGGGAGAAGGACTTGGGAATTGTGAAGGGTGGGGGTTGCCATTAGTACAAGAAGTTGATGTTCATGCCATCATGTTGGAGGCTACCCAGACAGAATACAAAGTCTAGCTCCTCCAACCTGAGTGTGGCCTCATCATGTCAGCAGAGGAGGCCATGGACTGACATGTCGGAATGGAAGTAAGAAGTAGAATTAAAATGAGTGGCCACTGGGAGATCTCGCTTCTTCTGGAGGATGGAACATAGATGCTTGGTGAAGCAGTTTCCCTGTCCGTGTCAGGTCTCACCAATATACAGGAGGCCATACTGGGAGCACCGAACACAGCATGTGACCCCAGCAGGCTTCCGGCTGAACTGCCGCCTCACCTGGAAGGACTGTTTGGGGCCCTGAATGGTAGTGAGGGATGATGAGGTGTTTGATTTCCAAGGATAAGTGCCAAGAGGGACATCAATGGGAAGGGACAAATGGACAAGGGAGTCACATAGCGATCCCTGCAGAAGGCAGAAATTTGCGGGGAGGGAAAGATGTGCTTGGTGGTGGGATCCTGTTGGAAATGGTGCAAGTTCTGGAGAATTATGTGCTGGATGCTGAGACTGGTGGGGAGTAGGTGAGGATAAGGGGAACTCTACCCCTGTAGGGTGGCAGGAGGATGGGGTGAGGGCAGATGTGCGCAAAATGAAAGAGACACAGTTGAGGGCAGCATTGAAAGTGGAGGAAGGGAAGCCCCTTTTTTTTGAATGAGGACATCTCCTTCATTCTGAAATGAAAAGCCTCATCCTGAGAGCAGATGCGGTGGAGGTGGAGGAATTGAGAGAATGGGATGGCATTTTCATAAGTAAAAGAGGGAATGTTGCTTCGTTCCTTCATCAGATTACCTTAAGATCTCACAGAACCACTTTATAGAACACAAAAACTCTTAAAAGATACTAATAAAGGGTATAGAGATCAAAGCAATCATGATGTAGGAGGTCATTTAGTCACTTCTATCCACGTCATCTGGGGAAAGACTATATAAGATTGGGTATGTCACCTTCAGGATTGGGTATGTCATCTTGCAGAACACAGCTCCTCAAGTACACATCCAAGTAGTAGATCCATAAACCTGGACAAGGGTAACAAATTGACCAGAAGCTGGAATAAAGTTAAGAGACTGGTAGTGTCAAAGGTGAGGCAAAGGGCCTGTTTCCATGTTGTAGAACTCCATGGCTTCTTTTTAAATCTGCTGAGGGTGTCTGGTTGTATTATCTTTTTGAGCAATGAGTTCCAGACCCCAAACATCACCCCTCTTACCTTTTATGCAACTTCTCAACTACAGAACGTTGAATGGGAACGGAATGTCCTGCTAGCCCTACAGAAGGATATGATGAAACAGTCACATGGTTTCCCCAAAAAAGAGCATCAGAGCCATTTGATAGAATGCTTCTTCTCCAGTATTCACCCAAAAGCACCAAGATCTCACTTGGCTGACGATATGTGAGGCCTTCCCATCAGACCTTTCCTGGATGGTTGAATCTCATGCTAAAAGCATTGCAGTGGCCATGATTTAGATGAGATCATCAGCCACCTCTTTGTGCAGTGTTTTTGCAAAGAAGATCTGCAGGCTCCCCTCTCCTGCCCCGGGTCCTCTCCTCCTTCCCTTGCACCTGTGGGCCACTCTCCTCTCCTATCAGATTCTTTCCTCCCCAGCCCTTTATCTTCCCTATCCACCTGGCTTCACCTATGAGCTATCCTGCTTCGCCTCCCCCACCTTTTTATTCTGGCATCTTCCCCCTTCCTTTCCAGTCCTGAGGAAGCGTCTCAGCCCAAAACGTTTACTGTTTTTTCATTACCATAGATACTGCCTGACATGCTGAATTCCTCCAGCATTTTGTGTGTGTTGTTTTAGATCTGCAGACTTTCTCGTATTTATGACTTTCTGTAAAATAATGCAAGGATTCCTCTTGAGCTTCTTCCCCAGCAGCTGTGTAACAGAGAACTTTGTTTTCAATGAACTGCTACCAAGAAGTCTTAATGAGGGAACCGGGGCCCTGGCTCCTGTGCTCCCTTTATATTAATTAGGTTCTCAGCAAAACTTCTTACACTGGTGTGTAAAATCTAAAGACTGTAACCCGAAAGTATGTTTATAGGAGTAATCTCCAATAGTCAAAATAATCTGCCAGTCTGGAATCAGCACTGCCCTGTGGATGTTAGGTTACCAGAGTTTTACACTACATGCATTTATTGCAACAAGGGATTGGTACAATTAACTGGCTTAACATTTCATTCTGATACTACAGGTGTCAGCAATAATTGTTCAATCTAACTTACAAATTCCATTGCAACAAACAGCCAGCTGGAGGAATCAACAGGTCGAACGGCATATGTGTGAGGAAAGGAACTGACAATGTTTTGAGTCTAACCCCTGCATCAAGAAGCTAATAAATTCCATTGCGATGGAAAGAACACAAGTAATATAAAGTTTTCTGTAGTTGCCTCTGTCTGTTTCACTAATCTGATTCAATAAACTCAGGTATTTCTGATATAGCGATGTTTCTCCAGAATTCATGAATAAGTATCTGATGAAACACATTGCCAAAAAACATACAGGAAATTTATTTCCCAAGCCTCAATACAACTCCAAAGATCAGCAATTTGTCTTTTGATATGGAACACAAAAACTCTCAAATCGTAACAAATTCCAACAAATTCAGGTCACAAATATTTTCCCTCCATTTTGAACCTGCCACACAGTTATCAACCTGGAATATTAACTGTTTCTCCATCCATAGGTGTTCCCACAGTTTCCTCAGTTTCTGTTGCTGAAACAAGGACAAGCCACAAACAACAATAGTGCATCTTCTCATGAGGAAGGGTTTGGGTCCTAAAGCAGGGATTAGATCTCTAACTGAAAAGTGTTCCATTGTTCAGTTGATTGTTTTACTCCTGACCTAATGTTAGATGCCTAATACCAGGGCCAGCGAGCAGAAAGTGTTTGCTTTTCATTATGGACGATTGTTTCCTGACCTGTTAGTAAACATCCATGAATAACCATTGACAAGAGTGTTTTCTTCTGGTATCTAGTCTGTGTTGCAAGGTGTAAAGTGGCTAAATATCATCAGGTAACAGTTATAATATTTTGTGGGATAATTACAAACTCAGTCTGTGAGCTCCTGAGGGATATGCAATAGTTCATTCCATTCTAATGCAGGCAGTTAGGAATCCTAATTATAAAGAGTGTTGGGATTACTCAACTGTTGAAGCAGCCAATGAAGGTGATTATTTTAATATATAGTTTTAGGATAAGAATAAGAGGTTTAGAGGAGACCTAAAAGAAGTTCTTTTTTTTACTTCCAGTTGGTGGTTGCAATCTGGAACCATCCGTCAGGTGGGTGGTGGAGATTCTCACACTACTTAGGCAATTAAACAAATATGCCATGGAAGACTCCAGACCAAATGGTGGTTAGCAGATGGTCATAAATTAAACAGCCAGTGGTTGACATGGGCAAAATGGGCCAAAAGTCCTGATTCTGTTCTGTCTAAATTGATGACTAAAAAATGTTTGCAGTTCAAAAGTATGGTATATCATGGACAGTAAAACTTTATTGGAATGTCCTGAGGATTTAAAAAGCACTATAGAAGTACAAAACTTACTTTAACATAGATTGCCTCACTTCATTGCTGGAATCTGTGGAGGTTAACAGCTTTTATTAAATACAGTGACAGAGAGAAAAAATAGTGTTTGGATTTGGAGCAGGAAGAAGCAACAGGGAAAGAAGACAGGATAAAGTGAGTGACTGGGCAGTAGGCAGAGGTGATTCAGTAATCAGAGAGAGGATGGTGCAAGGTAAAATTGACATGGGACAAGTGAAAAAAGATAAGTCACAGAGTTAAAAAAAAAAGCTACAATTTGCTTGGTTCTTTGGAGAGAGAAATAGCGTTAATACTCCAGTATTTGAGTTCTGACAAAAGTCAATCAACTGAAGTGATATCTCTGATTTTCTCCCATAGTCACTTCCTGTCCAGCTGACTACCTTCAGCATTTACTGCTGCTCTTTCAGGTTTTCAGCATTTTGTTCTTCAATTGATATTTCAGCCCATTTATTCTGGTGGAAGGCCAACAAAATGAAACACTAATCCATTTTAATCCAAAAAGGATCTGCCTGACCTGCCTAAGCTTTTCAGCGTTATGGGATTTTCTTTCAATTTCTAACATCTATAGATTCTTGTTTGCCTTAAGATAAATTCCTGATTCCCATGCATTCCAATGGTGTGGAAGATGCCAAGAGCTTTGTCTTGTAGTGAGTACAGATATTAGGTGAGCCATTTTTCATTCCAGTTAACCTGTGCAATTACCTTTGGGAGTAATTGGTAGAAGAATGGAAACCAACATCCTATTTGCAATCATTGCATATTTAAATAGAGGTGGAACTTGCATAATGAATACTATTATTACATATTCATAATTAATAATTAATTGCATATTGTAAATGAGTATTCTCCATCCTTCTGAACTGATCTCTGGAGCTGATTACCAGTGAAATCATCACTTATAGCTACATGTTAGTACAGTCTTTACCTCTTAGGTAATCTTCAATCACCAGTATGGTACAAACTACATTACAGGGAAACTGAGTTGGGACAATAGCGTAGTTGGTCAGCGCACTAGCGTAGAGGTTATTGTAATGTTAATCCGTACGTTCTCTCCATAACTGTGTGGGTTTCATTTCGGTGCTCTGGTTTCATTTCGATTCCAAAGTTAATTGATCATACGGGTGTAATTGAGCCATGCAAACTTGTTGGCCCAGAAGATCCAGTTAAAGTATTGTATTTCTAAATAAATTAGTTAATACTGCCCAGCAATCATGACCCTGGAGCCTGTTCTCTCCCGGATCTGATTTTCAAAAATTCTTTGTTCTAGGGTATGCATGCAGCTTCCTCCTTGGCCTGAGAGTTATCCCTTGAGAGTTCTCCACAAAACAATCACCAGATATATAGGATGAAATAATGAATGTTAGGAGTCCACGTTCTCTGCAAACTTTGCTCATTTCCCTTTGTTCATCTCTTGTTTTCATCATGTTTTGTCACCGTCTTCCTTTAACGTGTATGTCCTGATTATAGCACCATGTCCATGTGACTGTTTCCAGCACTGGATCCATTTTGGGAGTCCTTACTGGGTTTAGAATGCTGTTCTTCATCAGCCTTTCTCCATTCTCCTATTGAACATATTCCTGATTTCATCTGAGCCTTCATCCACACCCATACAGGGAATCCATATCACTCTTGCACTTCACAAGGTTAGTGGCATGTATTTATTCATCCAGTGTATGCCACTCAAGCTTTCATTTGCTGTCCCTGCACCAGAAACCCCCCAACTTTGTGTCACCTCCGCCAGTGCAGTAGTCAATGATATGTTAAATCCACACTTGAGGAAGTATCTGAGTAAAACAAAGCTTTTATACCAAAGAAGAGAACACATTGGATAGTTTACGCCAACATTAGTGGAGCATACAAAGCTGCCCCCCACCTCAACCCTGGATACTCTGATCACATATCCGTTATGATATTTGCTGCATGGGGACTTCTGCTAAAACACACCAAGCTAACTCGCATGGAAATCGGACATTGGCCAGAAGGAGCCAACTGAGCGTTACAGGACTGTTTTCAACATGCTGACTGGAAGGTGTTCATATCAACATTGATGAATATGCAGGATCTGTGACTGGCTACATGGCAAGTGCATCAGGGGTACTACTGTCATCAAACTCATCTCATCCTGAATCATGGGAAGTTCACAACTACAGATGCACTGGGCTGTCCGCACCACTCTCTGCAGAATCCTGTGATTAAGGGAGGTGCAGTTCCCATACCAGGTACTGATGCAGAATCAGAATCAGGTTAATTACCACCGGCATGTGACGTGAAATTTGTTCACTTAGCAGCAGCTGTTCAATGCAATACATAATCTAGCAGAGAGAAAAAATAAATAAAAATTATAATAAACCAGCAAGTAAATCAATTATGTATATTGAATAGATTATAAAAAACATGCAAAAACAGTAAAACTGTATATTAAAAAATAGTGAGGTCATGTCCAAAGATTCAATGTCCATTTAGGAATTGGATAGCAGAGGGGAAGAAACTGCTCCTGAATCACTGTGTGTGCACCTTCAGGCTTCTGTACCTCCTACCTGATGGTACCAGTGAGAAAAGGGCATGCCCTGGGTGCTGGAGGTCCTTAATATGGAAGCTGCCTTTCTGAGACACCACTCCCTAAAGATGTCCTGCGTACTTTGTAGGCTAGTACCCAAGATGGAACTAACTAAATTTACAACCTTCTGCAGCTTCTTTTGGTACTGTGCAGTAGCCCCTCCATACCAGGTAGCTCTCCACAGTACGACTATAGAAGTTTTTGACTGTATTTGTTGACATGTCAAATCTCTTCAAGCTTCTAATAAATCAATCAAGTATAGCCGCTGTCTTGCCTTCTTTATAATTACATTGATATATTGGTCAGCATATGAGAGCAGCCAGTCAGGATGCTCTCAATTGTGTCCCTGTAGAAAGCTCTTAGGATTTGTGGACCCATACCAAACTTCCTCAATGGTCTGAGGTGAAAGAGGTGCTGTCGTGCCTTTTTCTCCACACAGCTGGTGTGTACAGACCACATGAGGTCCTCGGTGATGTGGATGCCGAGGAACTTAAAGCTGTTCACCCTCTCAACCCCAGATCCAATGATGTCAATAGGGGTTAACCTGTGTCCATTCCTCCTGTAATCCACAAGCAGCTCCTTAGTTTTTACGACATTGAGAGAAAGGTTGTTTTCTTGACACCACTGACTTCTTCCCTGTAGGCCACCTCATTATTGTTTGAGATGAAGCCAATCCATGTAGTGTCATCAGCAAATTTAAATAGCAGTTGAGAACAGTGAGTGGTGATACAGTCACGGGTATATAGGGCGTAAAGGAGAGGACTTAGTACACAGCTCTGAGGGGCTCCTGTGTGGAGAGTTAGAGGGATGGAGGTGAGGGAGCCCACTTTTACCACCTGCCAGCAATCTGACAGGAAGTCCAGTATCCAGCTGCACAAGGCAGGGTCAAGGCTAAGGTCTCTGAGCTTCCTGTTGAGCCTGTAAGGAATTATGGTATTGAATGCTGAACTGTAGTCCAAGAACAGTATTCTCACATAAGCGTCCCTCTTCTCCAGATGTATAAAGACGCTATGTAGAGCAGTGGCTATTGCATCATCTATCGATCAGTTGTGTCGGTAGGCAAATAGTAGGAGGTCCAGTGTGAGTGGTAGCATGCTGCAGATGTAGTCTTTGACCAGTCTCTCAAAGAATTTGCTTATTATTGAGGTGAGTGCAACAGGACATCAGTTGTTCAGACAAGTTATCTTGTTCTTTATTGGTACCGGGACAATGGTGGATGATTTGAAGCAGGAGGGCACTCGACACTGGGAGACGGAAAGATTAAAATTGTCTGTAAATACACCTACCAGTTATACTGTGTACCTCCTGATTACTCACCCTGAGATGTTGTCTGGTCCATTCGTTAGAAACATCTACATACCTCATCCTCAGAGATGACCAGGTAGCAGTGGCTTTCCTCAGAGGCTCGCAGAACTACATCCCATGTCACTGACCTCAGTAATAATGAAGTACTTCAAGCATCTGGTCATGAACTGCATTAAATCCACCCATCACATGACATTGGACCCCTAACCACTTTGCCTATTGCACAAATCAGTCCACTGACAAATAACATTTAGTGTCTGCTTGTGCTGAATTGTATCTATATGCTGTTTGTGACTATATATGCTGTGTTTTGCACCTTGGCCCTAGAAGAACAATGCTTTGTTGATCTATATACAAAAAACTTGAACTTGAAACTTGCCTCCTTTTCACTATTAAGCATCTTTGAATCTTAACTGCTTTCTGTCCTTCAGTATGCTTTCTGCAATGGACATATACGGGCTGAATCTCCCAAAGGCAGTACCTGGGTTCCACCTCAAAAGTTATTCTTTAGATACTTTCTTCTTCAATTCAACATTGTAACACACAATATTTTTGCCAACTCAAGAGGAAGAAGCTCTAATATCTGCAGTGTCTTTGAAGATTTCTGTGAAGTTAGCCCAGATCACCTTGCATGGAGGGTTCTTAAGAAATGTTCTGTAGTGCCTTCCTGGATTGTCTTCCCTGCAGATTGATTAATTAATAGGAAACTAATGGAGGCAATCAAGTAGCATTTATAATTATGAGCAATTCTTTTTCTGTCATTATATTTTCACCTTCCAGGGTCTCTCTTTTTAAGTTCTTCTTCTGAAGCAGCAACTTACTGTAGTACTGGATAATGTCATTGAAAACTCTCATCTGAATCATTTTGTCTTTCCCTCTGTTAAGCTGAATGGCTGTTCTTACATTTCCTGAGCCCAGTCATTTTTCTTTGTTAAATTATCAATGATGATACATCATAGCCGGCTCACTCCTGTTCTGGAGTAAAGGCTGCTCTTCTTCCAGAGTCATAATTTTCTGCCATGTTTCCTGTAATTTCTGAAAGAATTTGACATGACACTCTGCAGACTCTCATTTTCTTCTCCTTTTCTCAGAAGGAGTTTGCTTTAATTTTCTCACAGCATCTTCATTATATAAAACCCAAGATGATGATTTATCTTGACGGCCCTGTTTCAATAATAACTTGCAGCTTTAATTCTGACACTTTGGTTTCAAAGACCAAAAATCTGTCATATGGGGCTTTGAGGTGATGTGCACTATTTTATAGTTATGATGACTTTTCAGAAAGCTCTCTTGCATATAATCAGATGCTTGTAAAAGTTCTCTGTCTTGACAGCCTCTAGTTGGGTTATTTTTCTCAGTGTCTTTACCCTAACCTTCTTGATATAAATTTCTTTTCCTAAGTCTCTTTCTCAACAACCAGCAACTTCTACTCACCTCAACTTCATGATCAGTGTGGTGCAATACCAATTTACAAACTTTCATGTTCAATTTCAACTTTTTCTCTGTGTTTGAACTAACCTGCTCGTGAAGGTATTTATTGGCACACTTCAAATGGTGTGTCACATCAAACTCCTTCCTAATTACCAGATTTGTTTCTTCCTCTTCTAATTCCCCCACTGATCCTTAAAGCTGCAAGCTTTATGACTCATAATGTACCATTTCCATAGTACATCATCGGAGGAAGATCTGGAAGCTTGCGATCTTCTCCCATGTCATCATCAACAGCACAACAGCTATGGAAGAGACATTGTCACAGCTAGTCTGTTATATTTGCAAAATATTGTCTGCCCTTGGCAAGAGGGCATGCTTTATAGCTGATTTTGTTCATGTTAGTTTCTCACTAAAATTAATTTCTGTTCATGTGACCAAGTAGACAAAGAACACACCATTGATGCCTTCACATACATTGATGTTCAATGTGCCTCTATAATATTCCAATAATTTTATCAAGGGAAATGCCCATTATACAGTACTTTGCAGATCTGACATATTAACTGGTTCAAAATTGCTACCTGATCCAAATGGTCCAAAAGAATATTTCTCAGGCTCCCATAATAATATGTTATAGTATTTGACATTTTCTCCTGTTCCTTCTGATATATTATAATGTAAGAACAAAGGCTTCATTTTGTATAAGATGTTGATAAATGCTTCCTCTATTTTGTAACAAGGACTGAGAAATCCAGCATCCCCCAATCTCCTCTCCAATTGGCATGAGCTTCCTTTTATATCTGTTAATCTAATTTTAGTATTTAAAAATGCCTTTTGTTTTGCATTCTAGACAAAGTTGCAAATTCAATGGACTTATTTTCTACAGAGTGGAATTTTTGCCAGTGCAAGAATTATTTGGGTTCTGCTAAACTGGTGTGTGAAGCTGATTATCACACACAAGTTGGACTCAAATTAATACAACCTTTATCTATGCCAGCCTTTGAACTGTACACATGGTACAAATAATGTTGCAAGATATTACCAACTGACAGTCTTTCCATCATGATATGAGTTGGCAATATTGGAACCCAAGTGCAGAGGAATGACAGACTCTGATGTAGAGATGACAATGAGAGTTTATTCATAATAATTCCAAACATCAGTGACTCGGCCGAGCTACAGCGCGAGAAGTTAAATTCTCAAAACTAAGACCCTGCGATTAGCACTAATCAAACATCCACTTAAATAACACAACTAACACAGAATACCTGAGCCTATCAAAATAAACTTGACAAGCCTCGACAGAAAGCACCAGGAGACGGCATTACAAAGAGCAATTCATTCAAGAAAAACACAAGGAACTCTGAACAACTAAGGACTGTCGTTAAACAGCAATTAACCCATTCAGGTGCTTTAAAACTCTTTGGAGCACAGTGCTTTCTGGTCTCCCACACAGGTCAAAAGAACATATTAAACGGTCAATGTAAAGCAGCCAACCAACCATGAAATTGCAGTTTTCCTTGGCAATAGATATATGCCAGGCTAGGTATAAAGAGGAAAAGGTGCACATGTCCCAGGAAACCTCGCTACAATATTAGCATTAGTGGAAGAATCATTTTGTCTTAATGTTTCGACTAGTAGAACCTCACATCTCTAGGACAGGAGTCCCCGACCTTTATTGCACCGCGGACCAGTGTAATATTCACAATATTCTTGCAGACCAGCCGACTGGTGGAGGCAGGGGGGGGGGGGGGTGTTAATCACAACCGGAATATATGTGATAAGTCAACTAAGTCACTTATAAGTGGCTAATACACTCAATTTCATTTCTAAAAGGGTTTAACTAACAAATTTAATGTTAAACAGACAGCGCATATTTTCCCGATATGAACATATAAAATCATTGCAACACACCAATATTGCTGAATCAGTGGGAGCCCTAGGCTTGTTTCCCTGCAACAAGATGGTCCCATTGGGGGGTGATGGGAGACAGTGATACTTGAAGGGTGTTCCTTATGTCCAGCCTATTCCGCAATTTAGTTTTCATTGCAGAAAAGCCTGCTTCACAGAGATATGATGTTGGAAATGGAAGCAACGTTTTCAGTGCTTTTGTGGCTATCCCAGGATATTCAGCCTTGACTTTGTTCCGGAATACCGGCAGAGATGTTATGCCAAACATACTTTTCAGCCCACTATCATTTGCAAGCTCGAGGAGTTGATCTTCTTCCCGCGCTGACATGGATGACACATGGGTAATAACCTCGCGTGCGTTCAAGTTCAACAGTGGGCGTGACAGGGAATGACGAAAGGTGCAGCTGACTCACATCGTTTCAAATCACCAAATCATATTGTTTCCTCGCGGCCTGGTAGCACATGTTTTGTGGCCCAGTAGTTGGGGACCACTGCTCTAAGAAATAGAAGACAATAATAGCCAAATCTTTAATTGTGCAGTTCAGGAGTATTTAAGAACCAGTAGTATGCATGATAATTCCTCAATTTCTTTTTGTAGACTCATAATGAGTTAGCTATTACTGTGATTACAACCTAAAACAACAAAGCTTCACAATGCATGGGAATAACGATGATCAGGCCATTACCAGTAAATAAACGGGTCTAAGATGGATATGGTTGGGGTAATCACAAAAATATAACAGTTTGATTACTCTTCTAGAGGAAAAATAAGACTATTAACTGTATTACTACTGACACACATGCAAATTAACCATTCATCAAGAAGCAATAATTCAGCTCACACCAGTATAAACTTAGATATAAATATTTTAAGCTATAACAAAGAAAATACACACACCAGTCTATAGTGTGAATCATTGAAGCTCACTTTGGCATAATCATCCTGTTTGCATCACTTCGTTTGCTCACGATACCGAAACAGTTCTGCGCTGAAAAACCATTTCAAGAAAAAATATCCACACAAGCTCCAAGGGAAAGGATGTCAAATTTCCTCTAATGCTGTGTGCTAGCTGACTAACTGAAACTTATCTGCATAAAATCTGTGAGACCACAAGAATTTTCTGACATCTATATCTGTCCTTCCAAATTTGGTTCTGTGGGTGTTTCACAATATTCTTCTGATACGTTCATTGTCCACCTCCATTCTCCTTCTTTCCTGAAACTTCTGTGAACTTTCCTGAAGCAATCCAGTGCTCCCTGCAAAAAAAAAATGGCCACCCATGCTTTTCTTGGGCATCTTACTAAAACAAGCCACACCCTATTGGCTAATACAACAAGCTTAATTGCTAATCAACTGAAATTTTATTTTAAGCAGCAAGAATGAAACACTCAATTGTAGAATGTAATTGAATGAATACCTTTTTTTATATAGACTTGCATTTTGAGGAGATCTGCAAAAAAATAAAATGCCCACAGCATAATTGTATTAATAAAATAAAGCATGGTCTTAAACCAGGGTATGATGTCTTAAAAACATAACTGTAAACAATATTTTATAAATGGCTGAGTCAATGGCATGATGGGTGTATTGGTACAGAGTACTTCAAAGCTCAGGCAGTGGTACACTCATTACTGGAGCATGAAACAGTTCTGTAAATCAAATGCATGTACTGAAAAATGTCAACTCTACTAATTGTCAACTGCATTGCAGAAATTTGAACATCAGTTTACTCCAGAGTTAATGGAGTGTCTTCTGAGATTTTGGGATTATAAAACCCATAGCTACCTATTGAATAAGTTTATATGGAAAAAGGGTGAATGGGAATGTTGTCTTCTACAAGTTTGGAAACAAGGTTAAAAAAATATCCTGGTCCCAAAATGTTGCAAGTGCATCTTTGTTACTAAAGTTGTGGATGTTGTATACATGATTTTAGTAAGCATTCCTTAAGGCTGTCATAGCTGGGGGTGTTAGTGAGGAGGAGTTCCCACTACCTATATATCAGTGCTCCCAATGGTGCATGTCTTAAGTAGCCTCTAACAACCAGGTCCAGCTCCTGGGCTTTACTTGTGGCTTAGCGAATAAACCCGGATGAACAGATGTAGGGGAAGTGTAAGCTATTGGTGCCTTAAAACCAGTTGCTTTGGACAGATGGGGCTCGATAGCTGTTGTTGGCAGCTCATCTCGGAAAAGGAATCTCTCATCTCTGCTGCCTTGTAGCTATACCCACTCATGGGGAAGGCTTCAGGAGTAAAACCTGATGAGAAGACTGGAGGTGGAGTCCCTAGGTGGTCCTATGTTAAGTTCAATGTTGGCTGGCAGCTCCTGCTATGTTGCTATGGTGCCAAACTGTTACAGTTTCTGCTGATATTTTGGATTCACAAGCTGCATGGAGAGGGGGAGCCTGCAGCGTGGGAAACAGCTTGCTTTCCATATCATACTTCACTGGCTTGCATATCAACAGCTAGGATACAACATCCATAGTTGACTCGATGGAGGGTCTCCTCCAGTAAGATATCTGACAAGGTCCCTCTTGGGAGGCTCATCCAGAAGATTAAGATGCATGGGATCCATAGTGACTTGTCCATTTGGATTCAAAACCGGCATGCCCCTAGAAAATAGAGGGTAGTGGTCGAAGGGACAGATTCTAGCTGGAGGTCTGCAATTAGTGGTGTTCAACAGGGATCTGTACTGGGAACAATTATACCAGTGCCTAAGAAGAATAATGTGAGCTGCCTTAATGACTATCGCCCGGTAGCACTCACATCAACAGTGATGAAATGCTTTGAGAGATTGGTCATGCCTAGACTGAACTCTTGCCTCAGCAAGGACCTGGACCCTTTCGCCACAATAGGTGCAAATCTCAATGCTCACAGATGCAATCTCAATGGCTCACCACACAGCTTCAGACTGCCTGGACAACACAAACACCTACGTCAAGATGCTGTTCATCGACTATAGCCCAGCATTTAATACCATCATTCCCACAATCCTGATTGAGAAGTTACAGAATCTGGGCCTCTGTACCTCCCTCAGCAACTGTAGATCATGGACTCTGACCGGACCCCAGCCACCAAAGTGTGTCCAATCAGTGAACTCCGAGAACTGGAACTCGCCGCTGTGAAGAACTGCAGTTTGAGAACAACTGTAGATCATGGACTCAGACCGGACCCCAGCCACCTTGACTTGACTTCCTAACCAGAAGATCACAATCTCTGCAGATTAGCGATAACATATCCTCTTCGCTGATGATCAACACTGGTGCACCTCAGAAGTGTGAGCTTAGCCCACTGCTCTACTCTCTATATGACTGTGTGGCTAGGCATAGCTCAAATACCATCTATAAATTTGCTAACAATATAACCATTGTTGGCAGAATCTCAGGTGGTGATGAAAGGGTGTACAGGAGTGAGATATGCCAACTAGTGGAGTGGTGCCACAGCAACAACCTGGCACTCAATGTCAGTATGATGAAAAAACTGATTGTGGACTTCAGGAAGGGTAAGACGAAGGAACACATACCAATCCTCATAGAGAAATCAGAAGTGGAGAAAGTGAGCAGCTTCAAGTTCCTGGGTGTCAAGATCTCTGAGGATCTAACCTGGTCCCAACATATTGATGTAGTTATAAAGAAAGCAAGACAGTGGCTATACTTCATTAGAAGTATGAAGAGATTCGGCATGTCAACAAATAAACTCAAAATCTTCTATAGATGTACCATGGAGAGTATTCTGACATGCTGTATCACTGTCTTGTATGGGGAGTGGGTGGGGCTACTGCACAAGACCGAAAGAAGCTGCAAAGGGTTGTAAATCTAGTCAGCTCCATCTTGGGTACTAGCCTACAAAGTACCCAGGACACCTTCAAGGACTGATGTCTCAGAAAGTTAGCATCCATTATTAAGGACCTCCAGCACCCAGGGCATGGCCTTTTCTCACTGATACTGTCAGGCAGGAGATATAGAAACCTAAAGGCACACGCTCAGCGATTCAGGAACAGTTTTATCCCCTCTGCCATCCGAAATGTTTCAATGGTTCAATGGTTCTATATAATATCAGTGAATGTATGCAATATACAACCTGAAATTCTTATTCTCCACTAACATCCTCAAAACAGAAGAAAAGTGCAAAGGATGAAGGACAGATGAAACATAAGAACCCCAAAGCCACCCCTGCCCCAAACACAAGCAGCAGCAAAAACATCAACATTTACCCCTTCTCTCTTCCCTCCCTTATTCCAGCAAGAAGCTCCAGCTATCCCACCACTCATAAGGAACAACAAAGCCCCCAAAGAGGGAACTTGATCAACAGACCATCAAAAACCACTTTCCATCCCTCCATCTCCTTCTCTCACTGACAAGGGAGAGAGAGATATTACTCCTTCTACAGCGAGAGGAGAGATGATCAGCTCACTGTTACAATGTTACAGTTTGTAGCACTGCTTTTATTCTGAGTTTCCCCAACCTGAGAATTGGCAGCAATCTCTCACTCACCATTGAGAGAGAGAGTGGTTGCCCAAGCGCAGAGGCCTCCAACAGTCACACCTGCTGTCCCAATGTTCTGATCTCCCATGACGCTTCAGTTGGTGACACCAGTGAGAAATCAGGTCCACAGGGCTGTGCTGGGCCTCACCCTGAAGGCAGCCGCCTTCCAGGCTGCTACTGGAGATACCAAAGTGTGTCCAATCAGTGAACTCCGAGAACTGGAACTCGCCGCTGTGAAGAACTGCAGTTTGAGAACAACTGTAGATCATGGACTCTGACCGGACCCCAGCCACCCTGAAAAGGAAATAAGAGACATTAGAAAGAAGAACAATTTAAACTGTTCCACAGCCGAGCTGGGAGAAGTTGCCCTCTGGCGCCATCTTTAGCTCCACTAAATTCTTCATTTTATTTGACGAGCTCAGTTCACAATAACAGCTTTAAGTGTGGGCAATGATGGACTTTGGGAGCTCAACAGAATTGTGCAATGAAAGCCAAATTAAAATACACTGTCACAAAATTTTAATATATTTATGGATGGGTTTTTTTCTGCCAGTGATCAGATTAGCTTGGTCACAGTGCATAAGTGGATGTTTGTGCAATATCAGAAAATATGAATTTCTTAACATCATAAAGCAATTATGTGTTTTTTTTCTAAAATTAAAATACTATAACATTAATAAGTTGAGATTATGTTAAGGCCATTGAAAATCTATCAATGTTGAACAAAATATTTGAAAAATGACTTAATATTATTTAGAATAAAAAAATAAATAATTTTAAATAAGAAAAAATGTGAACATGAAACACTTACAGCTATCTAAAACATGAAAGTAAAATAATTAACATAACTTCATTTTTGTTGTCTAATCTTGCAGGTCAAAAGTAGTTGGTGGACTTTGGGTCCAGTTATTACCTGTTAAAGACCAGAAATACATATACAATCAATATTCTTTCAGAGAGCAGTATAGCACCCATAGATAAACCTCAGAATGAAGTGTGCAGATCTATGGCAGGAAGTTGGCATGCATCTCCCTCAACAATAAAGCTCAAGACTAAATCATGACTAATATAAAGAGATCTAAAGAATAAGACCTGTTCCTGATTTTATTGGAATCTATAGAACAAGGGTTCCCAACCTGGGGTCCAGCTTCGACTTCAACAGTGCCAACTTAAATTAGTAGGTTGGCAGCAGGGAATAATAATAACCATTGTTATTTGGCCTTGGCAATGGCCATGGCAGCATTTTATCTGAGACTAATGGTTATGACAGAGTAATGGAGCTCTTCTTGGTGTCCTGGCCTATACATGTCCACATCCATCAATGGAACAATCAATTTTATTGCTGTTTGTGAAATTTCACTGTACGTCTTGTGCTTGCTGCATTTCCTGTATCATAACTGTGGCTATACTTTAATTACATATAATTTGCTGCAGAAACCAAGCCATTCCAGTTCATCACAAAGCACCATCTTAAGCAGCAGTATCTTTTCTCTTTTTATATGGTGACCTGAAAAAAATTTGCATTCAGATAAAGGACTGATAGAACCTCTGCTTGTACCTCTTAAATAGTAGTGCCTTGGACTGTACCAGTGCTATATTGGAGTGTTAACCTAGATTAAGTGCTCAGATTCCAGGAATGAACCTTGAACCCATGAACATTCATCTTAGATGCAATGGTGCCATGATCATTGCCAAGGCCAATTAACAATGGTTATTGCTATTCCCTGCTGCCAACCTATTAATTGAAGTTGGCACAGTTGAAGATGGAAAGAAATGTTGGGGAAAGGTTCTAAATAGCAGGATTTTCTAACTTGTTTTCATATCATAGACCAATAGCAGTAAACCACAGGTTGGGAACACCTGCTCTATAGATTGCAAAAAAATCAGGGACTGGTTTTATTCTTTAGTTCTGTTTCTATTAGTCATGATTTAACCTCCTTGAACCTTACTGTTCAGGGAGAAGCATACCAACTCCCTACCATGGACTTGCACACTTCGTTCTGAGATCTATGGATCCTTATTACTCTCTGAAAGAATATTCATTGTATATGTTTATTCTCTAGTTGCAAAAAAAGAGGGATTGAATGGAATGCTCGGTCTAGGACTTGTCTGATTCAGTTTGAGGTAGTGACCAAGAAAGGACACTCTATCAGTTTGTGTTTCCTTTTGCACTAATGTCTTGTTTAGTCTTTTTAGTACAATTTCTACATAATTTACATTCTGTGTGTTGTCTGAGCCTACATGTCTGTGATGTTGCTGCAAGCAATCTTTTCATTCTACCTGCACCTAACTGTGCTTGTGCAATAAAATTAGCTGGACAAGATGAGATGAGACTTGACCATCTTCTCTTTTAATTTTGTTTAGAGATACAGCACAGTAAGAGACCTTTCTGGCTCGATGAGCCCGTGACGTCCAGTTGTGTCCATGGCACCAAATAACCTGCTAACCCGTAAATCTTTGAAACGTGGGAGTAAACACATATGGTCATGGGGAGACCATCCTTAGAGACGACAGTGGAACCAAACTCGAGTCACTGGTGCTGCAATAACATTACACTAACCACTACGCTAATCTGCTGCTCAGTGCTGCACTTAAGGATTTAGATTTTGGATGCATGAACCAAAATTGGCTCATTGCAGCCAACATTTGGTTAAAATAGATTTCTGTTTGTCCAGGACTGAGTAGCAGAATAGCAGTCTGAAAACTCAAAGGAAGCAAAGGGGTCAATAGAGATGATGGAGAAATAGGTGAGGCCGTTATCAGTGAGCAGGAGGAAGTTGGATGGTTTTCTAGAAAAAAATAAGGACTTGCATGATCTGTCACATATCCATTCGCATTCTTTCCTTATCAGAAGTCTTAGATGTGTCAATCCATTTAAGTAGAAGAGAAGGGTAAAGCAATGACACGTGGAAAATGCACCAGGGACTGCCGCAGTGCACAGAAGCAGATATCACACAGCATCTCTGATGGAAAATTCTTTTGTTTGATAAAAAAAGAGTTTCCGAGATGAAAAACAGTTCAGAGGCACTGAGCTTCCAGCCAATAGTTCTGGCAGTCAGCATTCCTTTAGCCAAGACTTACGTTAAAAACTGAAATGTCAGCTCTGTTTTTTTTTTCAGCAGTAACCTTTTCATTCCTCACGCTGACAGTGCACATTGTCACTCTTAGTGTGAGAATGACCCACTGTTAATAATGGATGGGCACCATATGCAGATAAGGTTTAACCTTGAACTGACCTTTATCTAAATGTTGATACACCCTGGCATTTCAGAGGAAGCTATAAACTCACTCTTGTCTAGCTTAAAAGCTGATTAAAGAAACAGACTTTCAATGCAGCAAATTTTATTTTCATTGCAATGGGATTAATTGTCTGTTCTTAATATTTTGCTCGCTACGTCTTTTTTTACAACATCCTGTGCAATTCCCCTGACTGCTCATCAGAGATATGTACCGGGCAGGGATGTAACTGAGCTCATGCAGGCCAGGAAGCTGTTGGATACAAGCATGAATTTAAATGCATTAAATTAATGTCTCATCAGTTCAACTTCAAAGGAGTGCTCTACATTCAAAACTTTTAATGGATGCCAGAGAGAGTTAAACTTCAAGTAGTAAATTAAAATGCATGGAAATTGTGTATAACTTACATAGAGTCCTGAGTTGGTCACATTTGGAATAGTGTTCTGGTCTCCAGATTACAAGACAGGGTCATGAAAGAGCAAGGAAACAGGTACTTTGGCCCATCCAATCCACAGTATCCTTGAAGCAACTACTTACAGTATACTAATCCTACATTTATCCATTCTTTTTTTAAATTCACTTAATTTGCTGATGACGCTACACTGATTGGCCTAATCTCAAATAATAACAAGGCATCCTACGGAGAGGAAGTCATCTCCCTGACACAGTGGTGTCAAGAAAACAACCTTAACATCACAGGAACAAAGGAGCTGGTTGTGGACTACAGGAGAAATGGACACAGGCTGACCCCTATGGACATCAATGGATCTGGGGTTGAGAGGGTGAACAGCTTCAAGGTCTTTGACATAAACATCACCAAAGATCTCACGTGGTCTATGCATACCGGCTGTGTAGTGAAAGAGGCACAACAGCACCTCTTTCACCTCAGATGATTGAAGAAGTTTGGTATGGGTCCCCAAATCCTAAAACTTTCCACAGCGGCACAATTGAGAGCCTCCTGACTGGCTGCATCACTGCCTGGTATGGGAACTGTACCTCCCTCAAATGCAGGACTCTGCAGAGAGTCGTGTGGACAACCCAGCACATCTGTAGATGTGAACTTCCCACTATTCAGGACACTTACAAAGACAGGTGTGTAAAAAGAGCCCGAAGGATCGTTGGAGACCTGAGTCACCCCAACCACAAACTGTTCCAGCTGCTACCATCTGTGAAACGGTACCACAGCATAAAAGTCAGGACCAGCAGGCTCCAAGACAGCTTCTTCCACCAGGCCATCAGACAGCTTAACTCATGCAGACACAACTGTATTTCTGTGTTATATTGACTATCCTGTTGTACATAATATTTATTATAAATTACTATAATTGCACATTGCACAATTGAACGGAGATGTAAAGTAAAGATGTTTACTCCCCATGCAGTTGAAGGATGTAAGCAAGGAAGTCAATTCAATTCTCTCCCCCGCCCCCCAAGATACTACCACTTAACCTACACACTAGGGGAAATTTACAGCAGCCAGTTTACTTACCAGCCTGCATGTGTTTGGAATGCAGGACGAAACTGAAGCATTCATATTGAGAGCATGCTAATTCGATAGGGATAGCACTCGAAAACCTAGGTCTCTCTTACCGTGGGGCAGTAGTTTTACCACTCAGGGTCACGAGTGAATCCAGGCCCCTCATACTGTGAGAATGCAACTTTACTAACTGTACCACTACATCTCTCCAAGAAGGAATAACCAAGGCATGAACTGATACAGCTTCTCAAAACTATAAGGGCTTATCCCATTAGATGCAAATAAAGTGAGGAGATATTTGCTGTGTGGATGCATCACTGCCAGTAACACTCGTCTGTTGTCCCCAAAGAACAAATTCATCAGACCCTTGTAGTATGAGTTCCTACTTGTGGGAGAATGTAAGGGCAGTTTCATTAATAAGCTCAACAACTCTATAAGGGAACTCAGGAGAAATGGCTTCACCCAGACGTTGGTGAACATTCAGAAATTGTTCCCATAAGCAGTAGGGATGAACAGTAAATGAATAAGAAAAAAAGATACAATGCATAAAGATTAAGATTCAAGTTTATTTATTATGTGTGCTTCATAACATACGGTGAAAAGCGCCATTTGCATTAACAACCAACACACCCAAAGGGGTACTGAGTGCAAGTGTCGACACACATTCCAGTGCCAACATAGCATGCCCACAATGTTCAGCAGAGCAAAATAAAACAACAACACAACAGCAAAACAAGCCCTTGTTCTTCCCTCCCACCCACACATACACAGTTCACCAGGGCAGTCCATATTCTTCCGCCTCCAGCAGACCAGGATTCAGAAACAGACATCCAGACATTGGGCATTTGCCTACCACAGAGGACTTGAAGAGATTCATAGATCTGGGTATCTGGCCAATGAGCCTCGACTTCCAGACTTCCAATGTAGCCCATGTGCTTCAATCCTTGGTATCAATCACAGGACCTACCAATCACCAAACACCAGACCTCAAAATCCAGACCCAGAAATGACTACAAGGCCTCTGTATTTAATATTTCAGTAATATTTCACTAATATTGTAAATATATTGTCTCATTGTGTCCTTTATTCTTTACATAATTCATTACAGGGTATATGTAAAAGTGCATAAATGGCATACATCATTACATCAACACATCATATGCATACCTCTTGCTAAAGTAAAAATGAAACTAAGAGACACATTCCTGGCTCCGTGTTTTCTTTCAACTAGTTTTATGTTTTGGAGTTACAAAGCATATCAGTGGTGAAAAGTTTTAAACAAACCCAAAATGACCACCTACCTATTGAAGTGCAGCACGATGTTCAAATAAAATAAATCACAGCATGTACTTCTTCAGGAAAGGAAAGGGACAGTTGAATTTTTTTTAAATGGCAGAAAATAGACAAATTCACATGTTCGTATATAGTGAGTACCAGTTCAAAATAATCATAATCAAAATCAAAATAAAAAAATATATATTTTATTTTATAAAAATAAAATAAAATCAAAATCAATAAACTAAGCAGAGATGGCTGGCTAATATCAGGAAGACAGACATGTTCGATGACATAACAGATAACAGGATATAAGGCACTATTGTAGATATTGAGGCACTGAGCAGTAGTTTGAAGCAAATGAAATAGCCAATGAGGATCGAGTGCTAGTTTTGCTGAGTGCATTGGATGGAAGAGCATATAGTTTGATTAGAAGATTGACTGCTCCATCCAAACCAGCTGAAATGAGCCTTGCTGATATTGTGAAAGTATCGCAGGAATATTTAGAACCAAAACCATTGTTGATTAACCAGAATGGTTTATTTGCAGAATCAAAAGGAAGGGGAATCTATTTCAGTCTATGTAGCTGAATTAAAAAAGTTGTCTGAGCATTGTCAGTTCAGTGATGGGCTTAAAGATGCTCTGAAAGATTGTTTGGTTTGAGAAATCTTACAAGAAAGAATTCAAAAAAGCTCCTAACTGAAGCATAACTTACATTTAAAAGAACAGTTGAAATAACTTTATCAATGGAAACCATGGACAGAAACACAATTGTGTTACAGTTGGGAATGAAAATATGCATGAACAAAATTGCAGTGCTTAGACAGAGTCCTTCCTGGCTGAACAAATTGTGTTACCATTGTGGCAGAGCTCACATACATCTGAACAATGCAGGCTTAAAGATGAAACTTGCAGAAAATGCAATAAAATAGGACATATACAAAGAGCATGTCGGGTGAACAAAAAATAATTGACTGCACAGGGAAGAAAAAAGATAAAAAGTCAAGCTGCAATTTCACAAAGAATGCTAATCTGAATGCTGTTGGTGAAAAATCTGATAATGATGAGAGTGACACAGGACTAGGTAGCCTTGAGATTTACAAGATGAAAACCAGTAAGAGTCAAACAAAAAGCCTTACACCAGAAGTAAAAGGCAAATTAATTAAAATAGAATTGGACACTGACTCGACTGTTACAGTCATTCAACAAAATGAGCCTGAAGGTCATTTCAAAGACACAACTGAGGCCTGTAGTTATCTAACTAAGAACTTATACTGGAGAAAAGATAATTTCAGAAGGAATGACATCAATAACAGTGAAGTACAACAACCAGCAAGCCATATTGGGCTTATATGTGGTAAACACGGGAGGGTCATCATCTTGGGGACATGACTGGCAGAGATAACAACAATATGGTTGAAGATCCATCTACTGTCTTCATGTCACATCCTCTGCAATAGAATGTACTGAATGCAGATTAAGAATGGCACTGGATGATGCCACAATAGTGTTCAAGGATGGCATTGGAAAACTCAAACCTATCAATTGTAAAGTGACATTGAATGAAAATGCTGCACCCAAGTTTAATAACACCTATCCGGTTCCTTATACCATCAGTGATAAGGTAGCCAGTGAGCTAGATCACATGCAGGCTAAAGGAATTCTTTCCAAGGCTGAGTGGTACCCATGGGCAACACAGTGGTCCCTGTAGCTAAAAATTCACAAGAGGCATTATCATTATAATAGGCTTAATTTTGGTGTAGTATCTGCACCTGTACTCTGACAGAAAGCTATGGTCCAGGTGCTACAGCCTGCCCAAGCACTCAGTGTGCTCTGGATGATATCATTATTACCAGTAAGGATGACAAATAATGTCTCCAAAATCTCAAAATGTTAAAAAGATTAGAAGATAATGGGCTCAGAGCATGATGCAACAAGTGTGAATTATTTAAACCAAGCATCATTTACTGTTGTCACACCATTAACACACAAGTATTACACAAGAGTGCTGAGAAAGTTCAAGCAGTGGTGGATAGCCCAAGGTCAAAGGACATGTCACTGTTGGTGTCCATTTTAGGATTTGTCAATTACAATAACAGGTTCCTGCCAAACCTGGCTACTATGCTCCTCCCCTTGAACTTGTTACTATGGATCAGGAAGAAAGGGCAATTGACAAAGCAATTTGAGGTGGCTTTCCAAAAGGTGAAGGAATTGGTGACGTCAGACACAGCACTCACACATTCTGATCCACATTGTCCAGTGAAGCTTACCTGTGAAGCCTTGCCTTATGGTGTAGGTACAGTCATGCCACATGTTATGTGTGATGGAAGTGAACACCCCGTAGCCTTTGCATCAAGTTTCCTCATCACTGCAGAGAAAAATTATGCACAGTTTGACATAGAGGCCTTGAGTCTGGTTTTAGGTGTAAAGCATTTAAAACAGCACTTGTATGGGAGAGAACTTATCCTCGTTATTGATCATCAGTCACTAGTGTACATTCTCATTCCACAAAAGGGTGTTACACTGACAACAGCAGCAGCACAAATGCAGAGATGGACTCTGTTTCTTGGAGGACACAATTACAAGATCGAATTCAAGAGGACAACTAATCATAGAAATATTGATGGATTGTCCTACTTACCCTTGGAAAATGAAATACCTGAAACATTTAAATAAAAGATACCACTCTTGATGATTTCTCCTCAACACAAATCGAAAGTCTCCCTATTATGGCAGAGATGATCAAACTGGAAACCAGAAAACACCCCACACCATCTCAGGTCTAAATGGCAACCCAAAATTACTGAGATGTACAGCAGGAATCCAAATTCCCCCATTTTATCAGTGCTGGGATGAACTTGCCCTTGACAGGGGTCACTTTATTTGGGGGTTGAGAGTTGTTGTACCATCCAAGGTGAGAGTTAAAGTGTTGGAGCAGCCACATGCAATGAAAGTGTTGGTTGGAAGCTTCGTCTGGTGGCTGGGAAAGGTCAATAAATTGAGCAACTTGCCATGCACTGTTCAGAATGCCAACACATCCAGATGAAAGCTGTCCGGAGCTGACAAAACCACTACTTGCAGTCTCAGAGACATCCCCTCCAACCACCACGGAGAGGGCCCTTGAATCTGAGATATAAGTCTCACGTGCCAAGCAGAGACACACACTGTCAATAAAGACATTATCCCACAAGAGTGAGAAATCCTCCATAATGATTAAATCTTCAGCACTGAATGCATCTCAGTTTTGTAGAAGTGGTAGAGGCAGGTTCGGTATTGTCATTTAAAGTAAAATTGGATCAGTATATGGACAGGAAAGGAATGGAGGGTTATGGGCTGAGTGCAAGTCAGTGGGACTAGGTGAGAGTAAGCATTTGGCACAGACTAGAAGGGCTAAGATAGCCTGTTTCCGTGCTGTAGTTGTTATATAGTTTTATATATATATATACTGTGGATAGATAGAGAGAGAGATGCATTCTATATTGAGTTGAAAGCAGGGAGCAGTGTTGTGTATTTACTATATCAGTAATATTTGAGTAATATCCCAAATATATTTTTTGATAAAATATTCTTTGTTTACACAATAGTTATAGATTATAAGTAAAATTTCATGAATGGCATATGTCATTACAGCACACCATATGCACGTGGCTGACTAAAGTAAAAGTGAAACTAAGACACACGTTCCTAGTTCCGTGTTTTCTCTCCATTAGTTTTATGTTTTGGAGTTACAAAACATTGAGGTGCTTTGAGATCCAGCCTCACTGATTTGCCAGCCTATGGGCCATTGGAGTTCATTCCTCCTGCCTGCATGGAGCTCTGACTTCAGAACCAGCTGACAACTCGATGACCCTGGCGGTGCTAACAGCCTTCGCCCCTGCTGGTTTGTCGGCTGGACATCATAACCCAGTCCCATGTCTGTGTCGCTGTCCTTTGAATGTGGAGCAGAGACTCTGTCCATAAAACTCTAACCTGACCCCCAGCTTTCTTCTTTCTGTCCACAAAACTATCCCCATCAACCCAAAAAAACACTAAAATCAACTAAAACTGAGTCCCAACCTCCACAGAGGTTGAATGGATCGAGCTCAAGTCAGAATCAGAATCAGGTTTAATATCACTGGCATTTGTTGTGCAATTTGTCATTTTGCTGCAGTGGTACAGAGCAATGCATAATAATATAACTATAAATATATTAAAATTAAATTAAATAAGGAGTGCAAGAAGAAAGGAAAATATCTAGTGAGGTAGTGTTCATAGATTAATTGTCCATTTAGAATCTGATGGTACAGGGGAAGAAACTGTTCCTGAAATGTGTGTTTTCAGGCTCCTGGACCTCTTCCCTGAAGGTAGTAATGCGAAGAGAGCATGCCTTCAGTAATGGGGGTCCTTAATGATGATTCAAGCCTTGTTTAGGTATCACATTTTGCAAGTGTCCTGGATGCTAAAGAGACTGGTGCCCATGATGATGCTGGTTGATTTTACAACTTTCTACAGTTTTATCTGATCCTATGCAGTGGCCCCTGCATGCCAGATGGTGACACATTCAGTTAGAATGCTCTCCACAGTATGTCTGTAGAAATTTGCGAGTGTCTTTGCTGACACTCCGCAAACTCCTAATGAAATGATAGATAGATAGATAGATAGATAGATAGATACTTTATTCATCCCCAAGGGGAAATTCAACATTTTTCCAGTGTCCCATACACTTATTGTAGCAGAAATATAGTCACTGTTGTGCCTTCTTTGTAGTTGCATTGACATGTTCAGCCTAGGATAGGTTTTCAGAGGTGTTAACACCCAAGAACCTGAAACTGCTTACCCTTTTCACTGCTAGTCCCGCGATGAAAACCAGTGTGTGTCCCTGCAACTTCCCATTCCTGAAGTTCATAATCAATTCCTTGGTTTTACTGACTTTGAGTGCAAATTTTTTGTTGTGGCACCACTCAGCCAGCTGATCTATCTCTCTCCTATATGACTCCTTATCACCATCTGAAATTCTGCCAACATCAATTGCATAATTGGCAAATTTATAGATGGCTGGTGCATATTTCAAGACCTGGTTATGTGACCACTGATGCCAAGCAGACAATCTCTGCAGAGTATTGATAATAGCAGGGTTCACCTATCTTGTAAAGACACTGCTCAGAAGAAGGCAATGGCAAACCACTTATGTAGAAACTATCATGGCCAATCATGGTCAAAGACCATGATCGCCCATATCTTACGACATGGCCCATAATGATGATTATAGATGGTGTGCCTAGCCACACAATTGTGTGTATAGAGTAGAGTAGTGAGCTAAGCACCAGTACACCAGTGTCGTTTGTCAGCAAGGAGGAGATATTAATTCTGAACCACATGGGCTGTGGTCTACCAGTGAAGACATCAAGGTCCCAGTTACAGAAACCTCGTTTTTGGAGCTTGTTGAGGGTTTGATGGTGTTGAATGCTGGTTCGTCATCGATAAGCAGTAACCTGACTTAGGTGTTACTATTGTCCAAGCAATCCAGGGCCGAGTGGAGAATCAGTGAGATTGCATCCACTGTCAATCTATAAGAAAATTGTGGTCCAGGTCCTTGCTTCGGCAGGAGTTGATTCTAGCCTTGACTAACCTCTCAAAGCACTTCAACACAATAGGTGCTAGTCATTAATGCAGCTAACCTTGCATTTCTTGTGCACTGGAATGATTATCACCCACTTTGAACCAAATGGGAACCTCTGATTGCCACAGGGAGAGATTAAAGATGTTCTGAAAGACATATAAACACGTAAATTGAGGAGAGGTGGACAGAGCATGGATAAGGATTGGAAATAGAAATGTTCCAAGATTGATTCTAGCTTGGTGCTAAGTTAGCTGATTCATTTGTAACAACACTATATTGCTTTGTTCACTGGAGGCAACACAAAGAGCATTTGCTTGGATTTCCATTGCTACTATTCAGCACCAGAAGTCCATGCTCTACTTCTTCCTGTTTATGTAATGCATATATTTTTTGAAGTAGAAAAATCTTATACAAGATCAATTAAGACAATCAGGAGGTTAAAGGATGCAGCTTATTAAACACAAGCTTGACACTTTCAACAGGCACCACTGCTTGGAGAACAAGGAACATATTAGGGTTCAAGGCAGCCTTCTACATTCCTGGTTCTGAGTATGAATGTGTTTTTTAAATACAGCGGCTGAACTGAGGTATAGTGAAATACAGTGCAAATCCCGTAGATCAGACTCCATTACCAATTTCAGTCCAGGAGCACCTTGCTATGTACATTCAGCATCAACAGTGAATCCGTTGTGCTGTGTCTTGCACTGCAAGGTATCAGGTGCATAGAGAGGGAGGCATTGACTGCAATTGACTCCCTGAGGATGAGACAATTTGTATGAAAAGCTTGTTAAATCACAGTTCACCAGTAATCAGCTGAGAGATCCCACAATGCTGTCTTACACCAGAACAGGTCATTACACATTTGTGAATGACTCCCTAATCCAATTACTGAAATGGATTGCTTCAGTGGCGGACATCACACACTGACATCTGTTATGAGGATGTGGAATGCTTCCCTCCGCTAAATATCTGGTGGAGACAGGGGGAAGTGTTTCTGTAGGTTCTTCCTATAGTAACTCCAGAAGGTCACCTGGCCTCCACCAGTGCACTATATATTACTCATTAGCAGGACTGTCTATATCTCAGTTACACAGGGGTTTTCAACTTCTGGTGTTAAATGTATCTGCCCAGAATGTTTTGTAACATAGGGAATACTATGATGTTGTTAAGTTGACATGCTAATATAATGCATGACTAGAACATCGCTTTTTTAATATTATTGTGTATATCTTTTCTTTATAGCTTTGCAGAGATCCAAAACCTGCGGTAGTTTGAATGCAGTAATAAACAACAAACATTTATGCCTCGATCAGCAGTGAATCAGTACAGTTATCACAGATATAAAGTCCAAGCAGGTGCAGTTTACAGTCTTTAACCAAGACTAGGCACTGTAGGACAATCAATTTCTGCAGCAGAGTACATATATTCTAAATAACTATAGTTGAGCTGGAGTAAATTAAAACTTTCAAAAGAGAGCAGAGAAAATATATGGTGCAGAATTATAGGAATTTACAGAATAGCTTAGGGTTGTCAACTATAGTTAGACCTATTCCTGATAATATTGTCAAACGACTTAACTCTTCTAACTGCCTTGCACACATGCCAAAGTGCTGCCTTTCAAGGCAGATTGGAATAATAATAAAAATGTTTGCCAACTGATAGGATGATTCCTGACGCTACTCAAACAAACTTTCCAACCTTCACTGTCTTTTTCCAATTTTTGGTATTTTCACAGCTCGTAACCAATATAAGTAAACATTGTTTTTTATACTCCAAAGGCTTTTATTCTTCTGTGACCTTCAACTCCTGGAAAGTGCAAAACAATCTTAAAGGGTTGATTATTCTTGCACTGTGCTTTCCCCAACTCCTCAGGGAAAGGAGAACAGGGTAAGATTCATCCATTGGGAGATCCTGGCCTGATAATGTAATGGCAAAAACTGAACAATAAAAATGAAGTTTTATTTAAGGTTTGGCTTTCTCTAAGAGATAGGAAAGGTGTTGTAATTTTGATATGACACAGTAAATGTTAGGTAATTTTGATATGATACAGTAAAAGTGAAGGTGGAGTTGCGTTGGCGCTCAGTGCCAACTCCTTTGAGTTCATCTGTGGAAACAGTTTAATTTCTACATTTGGTGTCTCTTTTTTTGTTTCAGGATGGATGGGGTTCTGTTGAAGTCTCTGACCTGGGGTTACATTCAGACTTCTGCTCTTAGCGGTGGTGGGACCCATTCTTGGGGGTTCACGACATCCCAAGGGCACAGCCTGGAAGATGAGCATACCATCATGATTCAAAATTTTGTGGCCCTGTGGACCGGTTAATTCTATGCCAGTGACACCAAATGAAGCATTGTGGGAGAAAATGGAACATTGGAATCAGTGGATAGAAACATAGAAAACTTACAGCACAATACCTTCGGCCCACAATGCTGTGTCGAACAGGTCCTTACTTTAAGAATTACCTCGGGTTACCCATAGACTGCTATTTTTCTCAATGTAAGCTGTCGGAGGTTCTCTGCTCTGTGAATCACGTGCTCTCTGAGTGGTGGGAAGGAGTTTGTTGCCGATTCTTGGGCCTGAGAGTTTTTTTAAAAAAGCAGCGCAAAAGACTTTAACACTGCAAATCAGCAATTTGTTTTGTAATGTCTCCCCTCTCACTGTGAAAGGGGACATCTCTTTTTCTCTTTATTCGGAAGAAAGAGAGCCTGTGGTATGTCAAATTGTCAGGTGAACGATTAGTTCTTGTTGTACTGCAGATCATGGTCTTTATTGGGGGCTTTGCAATTGCTTGCTTGGTGAGGGAAGGGAGCTGATGCTTTTTTTTGCTGAAGAAATTGGGAAAGGGTCGTTACTTTGCTGCTGCTTGTACTAGGAGGGGAGTAGGGGGGCTTTAGGGTTCTATCATTTTGCTACTGTCCCTCATTCTTTGGAGAACTCTTCTGATTTCTGTGGATGTCTGCAAAGAACAGAAGTTTCAGGATATATATTGTATGCATTTCCCTGATATTAAATGGAACTATTGAACTATTGAATTAATCATAGAGAAAGTAACTACTTCTTAATTGTCCCCTTTGCAAAGCTATTCAATTATTCACTTTTCACATGTCCTGGGAGAAGAGTATTTGGCACATTTGACCCATTCCCCAATATTTTTAATTCTGTAAACTATTCATTCTTTCACACCAATCAGCTCTCCATTGAATCTCCTAGTGCACAAGTAGGGCTAATTTACAGTAACAAGTCACACAGAATATATTCCATCAGTAAGTTTCTCATTCTCCTCTTTCTTTCTTCTAAGACTAATACTGAAATCCCAGCACTTCTTTCAGAGTGCAAAGAATTTACCAGACATCTAATTCTGATGCACAGCATGCAGAATATAGTCAATATAGTTCCATCTTGACCAGAGGCTCTCAAACAGCAAAACCCATGGAAACTGGGTTGCAGAAGAAAGATTTCTCAATTGGCTTCAGTTTTTTCTGTACTTTGATCAAAAACCTGAATTAGTTTCAGGACAAGATGGCATCTACGCACAACGCTTCCATGGTGACATCTCCTGGACAGACAATGAAACTATTTATTTCACTTCTTTTATGTCTTTTACATTTTTTTTTGCCTTGAATGTGATTCTGTACCTGTTGGAGTCTGTGATTTGCAGTCTGGAGATTGTTTGGGTGACCCAACACATTGCAGTCTCCAAGAAGATTCCAGAAGGCAGAGACAGCGAATGTAAGGCTTGTGGGGAGCAGACTGTGGAAAATCAAGGCAAGTGTGGAGGGTGAGTGCTGGCTGCCTCCCTTTGGATCACTAGTGGGATCATTCTGTTACTAGAGAGGGGAAACTGCCTTCTAATCACTGGTACGATCGCTCTGCTACCGGAAAAGGAAGACTGCCTTTTGATCACTCTTACAATCTTTCTGCTACCGAAGAGGGGATACTGACTTTTGATTGCTGGTGAGATCACTCTGCTGCCAGAGAGGGGAGAGCCTGCTGCTGTGTCCAGAAAACATGACCCACATTTTCTACATTTTGTATGTAGATATGAATATAGACTTGGACTATGGACTTTTTTTCAGTCTTTTTTTTTATATTCTGTGTTTTTTGTCTTATTTTCCTTGCCGTTTTGTGCACAGGAGGTGTATTTGAGGGTTGATGATCATGCTGCTGTTCTTTTCTTTCTTTGTTTTATGGCTATCTGGAGAAGAAGAATTTCAGAGTTGTATACTTTGAAAACAAATGAACCTTCCAACCTTTGAACCCAACTATTTCTTGTCAAATCAATTAGCAAATTTCAAACTTGCCATAACATAATACATTGAAAAGTGCATAAGAGTCTTAAGTTGCGAAAACCACCAATGTCATTCCAAAATATAAACACTGCAAATACTAAGCAGGTCAGACAGCATTTGTGCAGAATGAAAGGTAACGTATGTTTCAGATTAATGATATTCCATCAGTACAATTGACAAAATATCTCATTCTATTTAGGGAGTTAAAAGGGCTATGCAGCAGACCATCTGAGGGTGAAATAACCATGCAGAGAGGTAAAATAGCACATGAGCACTAGAAAACAAAAAGGTCAAATGGAATGTCAGATGTGGTTAATTTGAGAGAATGTTATCATGAATTAGATTCTACTCATTCAGCTTTCATCTCTCACTCTCAGTTCATTTTTATTCTGCCCGCTTCTGCGTCATGGTACAACATTGCCTGAAGCTCTTGGACATATTCCATACAAATGACAGCAATTCAGATATGTCCTTAGGAGGAGTTCTGGAACAAATAATAATTCAGAAACACTTTACCATGATATATGTTCATTCCTCAGTTTCATAGGTGGAAAATGGAAAATTATAAATATTCTACTCATAAAAGGAAGTTTGCATCTTGTTCACAAATGAGATGGTACTGAATAACTTCTGTTTCTTCAAACCAATTCTTGTTAAAGAAGCTATTCTTTTGCAATGATTTTTAATTCACCTATTGGATCTGTGTATCAATGACAAGGCCAAAACTCACTGCCCATTACTGAGAAAGTTTCAAGATTTCAAAGGTACATTTAATGTCAGGGAAATGTATACAATATACACCCTGAAATGCTTTTTCTTCGCAACCATCCACAAAAACAGAGGAGTGACCCCAAAGAATGAACAACAGTTAAATGTTAGAACCCCAAAATCCCCCAACTCCTGCCACCCACATATAAGCAACAACAAGCAACGATCCCCTCTCCCCCTTCCTGCCGTGCCGAAAAACAGCCAGTTGTGAAACCCCGAGAGCAGGTCCCATTCCTGCAAAGAACTATGATCAGCGTGTAACTCCAGGTCAGGGTCTTCAAAAGAACACTGAACGGGTAAAATAGAGATATTGAAGATGGAAATAGAGCTGTTTCCAAAGATGCAAGCAAAGGAGTACCATTAGGTGCCACTGATTCTGCTAAGAAAGTGAAGGTGATCTGTCTTCTTGAACCTCTGCAGTTACTTTTCCAATCATATTCCAGCAGTACTTATAAAGACAGACAGA
Organism: Hypanus sabinus; assembly: GCF_030144855.1. Lineage (NCBI taxonomy): Eukaryota > Metazoa > Chordata > Chondrichthyes > Myliobatiformes > Dasyatidae > Hypanus > Hypanus sabinus. The sequence goes on from NC_082712.1 coordinate 67,977,175, forward strand.
CAGACATATTTCATTGATCCCGAGGGAAATTGGGTGAAGATGAAGCAATGACAAAACAGTTCCAAATCATGTGAGGATTTGCAGGATAATCTGCAGTGATATGTTTTTGTGGACATATCGAAACACGATATGTAATGTATCGTCACATTCTTAATGGGAGAAACCACAGGTTTAGAAGGTGCTGTTGGAATAGCCTAGGTAATAATGCAGTACATTTTGTCAAGAGGAAAATCTTTGAGTGGTGACTATTTTTCCTGGAAGGTATTGAGTTTTGTAAACTAGAAAGTATTTCTGCATCAATTAATTTCATACTTCAAAAGTTCAAAGTAAATTTATTATCAAAATACAAATATGTAACCATATACAAACCTGAGATTAATTTTCTTGTGGGCATACTCAATAAATCCTTAATGGAATAATGACCAAAATAAAATCAATGAAAGATGACACCAATTTGGGTGTTCAACCCGTGTACAAAGGACAACAAATGATGCAAACACAAAACGTAAGAATTTATAATAATAAATAAGCAATTGTGGCGGCCCACACACATGTGACTCAAACCGCCATCGGGAGCCATGGGCAGACACGCGGTAACACATTTGGAACTACCTGCTCGGGGTGGACCTTCCAGGGAGAGTCTGACGTCACGTCCGCCCCGCGGGTTGCAGGGGCCCATGGGAGGGGAGATTTAAGTGCATGATTTTGAATCAGTAAAGGCATTCTGAGTTCAGTTCTCTCTGCCTCCGTGTGTTTCTTTAGTAGCGCATTGCGCGTGACTACATTGGTGACCCCAACGTTCCAGACGGCATCTGGAGCCAGTGACTCAGTGACCAGCCATGAGTTTGAGCAACTCACACAGCGCGATCTCTCTGAAGCTCCCGACTTTCTGGGCCAATGAGCCCCACGTTTGGTTCAAACAGGCTGAGGCCCAGTTCAATATCAGAGACATTACTGCCAACGCCATGCGGTACTACTACGTGGTCAGCACGCTCAACCAGGAGACGGCAGGCCAGATCAGCGACTTTCTATGCCAGCCAGCAATGGAGGACAGGTACACTAAGCTTAAGGCGCTCCTGATCCGTACCTTCAGACTCTCCGGCAGCCAACTCCTACACATGGACGACCTGGGTGACCGCATGGCATCCGAGCTCATGAACAATATACTGGCGCTATTCGATGGCCATAAGCTGTGCCTTTTATTTGAACAGTTGCTCCTCGAGCAAATGCCAGAGGACATTCGCCTCATCCTCGGGAGTGAGGATTTCAGCGACCCACGCAGGGTCGCGGCTAAAGCAGACCTCCTTTGGCAGAGCAAACATCGTGGAGCAGCCTTCATTGGCCTAGCCACGACCACGCACCCCAAAGCCCAGGCCCCGCAACCGAAGCCGTCGAGACCCAAGGGGGAAAGAGACAAAAGTTCGGAATAATGGTGTTTCTATCACCAAAGATGGGGCTCAGGCACACGCTGCTGCCGTCCACCATGTGCTTTTCCGGGAAACGCCGGAGTCAGCCGTCACTAATGGCTACGACGGCTGGCCACTGAGACAGCCTCCTGTACCTCTGGGACCGACACTCCGGGCAGCGCTTCCTGGTAGACACCAGAGCCAGTCAGCGTACTCCCCCCCCCCCCGAACATGGACACTTGTAATGCGGTCCCAGGCCCTGAATGAACTCACCGCTGCAAATGGCACCAGTATTCAGACGTACGGCCCGCGAACTATCTCACTGCATTTCGGGTCCAGCCGTTTCACTTGGACTTCCATGTTGGCAGCGGTGTCACAGCCACTACTAGGGGCAGATTTCCTATGAGCCAACTGTCTCCTGGTTGACCTAAAAGGCCGGCGTTTGGTCCACGCTGAGACAGTCCAGACTTTCCAGCTCGGAGAAGCCAAACTACCCGCCCTCCACCTGGATTCCGTGACCCTCTCGGTTAACAAATTCGCCAGGGTGTTGGTGGAATTCCCCTCTATAGTCACCCCGCAGTTCTCCACGGCCGACCCCAAGCATGGTGCACAGAAACACAGCCCCACGCAAGGACCACCGCTGCTCGCCCAAGCTCATGGGCTCCCACCCTACAAACTCTACCTCGTCAAGGAGGCGTTCCGTAAGATGGAAGAGATGGGAATGGTACGCCACTCAGCCAGCTCCTGGGCATCCCCGCTGCACATGGTGCCCAAGTCCGCAGGAGGATGAAGGTCCTGCGGAGACTACAGAAGGCTCAACTACGCCACAACCACTGACAGATACCCGGTACCCCACATCCAGGGACTTCCCAGCAAACCTGGGACCATTTTCTCAAAAATCGACCTGGTCAGGGGATACCAACAGATACCCCGATGACGTCCAAGCCAGCCCTCATCACCCTGCTCGACTTGGTCATTCCTGAGGATGCCTTTTCGTCTCAAGAATGCAGCCCAAACTTTCCAAAGGCTCATGGACTCGGTGGGACATGGCCTGGATTTCGTTTTCATTTACTTGGACAAAAGCCTGGTGGCCAGCAGTTCGCACCAACAGCATGTGGCACATTTGCACCAGCTCTGCCAACACCTGAGCGACCACAGACTGGCAATCAATCTGGCTAAGTGCCAGTTCGGGCTGATGGAGATCGACTTCCTGGGCCACAGAGTCAACCGACATGGCACAGTTCCCCTACTGGACAAGGTCCAGGCCGTCCACCAGTTCCCCAAGCCCAGCACAGTCAAGGGCCTGCAGGAGTCCGTAGAGATGGTCAACTTTTATCATCGGTTCGAGCTGGTGGCAGCACACATCATGAGACTCTTGTTCAGCCTGATGGCTGGCAAGGCCAAAGAGGCAGCATGGGACTCTGGAGTCCACGGAGGCATTTGAGCAGGCCAAGGAGGTGCTAGCAAAGGTGGCCCTCCTAGTGCACCTGGGAGTCGATGTACCCAAGCCACTCACAGTCGACGTTTCTGACATGGCAGTCAGCGGAGTCCTGGAGAAGCTCGTCGAGGACCAGTGGCGACCACTCATTTTCTTCAGCCGGCACCTACAGCCACCAGAGGTGAAGTACAGCGCCTTCGACAGAGAGTTGCTAGTGCTGTACCTGGCTGTCCGGCATTTCCGGTTCTTCCTCGAGGGAAAGGAGTTCACCGTGTATACGGACCACAAGCCCCTCACCTTCACACTGGCCAAGGTATCGGACCCATGGTCGGCTCGGCAGCAGAGGCACCTGTCCTCTATTTCAGAATTCACCACGGACGTCTGCCACATCGCAGGGAAGAACAACGTCGTCGCTGACACACTGTCTCACCCCTGCCTCCACTCAGTAGGCATATCGTCCTCAGGAATAGACTATGCAGCACTGACGGAAGCACAATGGTCAGACACCGAGATCCCGGCTTACCGCACCGCCATTTTGGGGCTCCAGTTGGAGGACGTCTCCATCAGCCCGGCAGTGGATCGACTCCTGTGTGACGTGTCTACCCGTAAACCCTGACCCGTGGTACCAGCAGCATGGAGGTGCCAGGTGTTCGACACGCTGCACGACCTGGCCCACCCGTCCATCCAGGAGTCCATCAAGCTGGTAACGGACAGATTTGTCTGGCTCGGTTTGCGCAAACAGGTCCTGCGTACACTGCCAGACCGCCAAAGTCCAGCGGCATGTGAAGGCTCCCCTCAAGCAGTTCCAGCCGACGCGAAAGGAGGTTCCAGCACATCCACGTGGACATCGTTGGCCCCCTGCCAGTCTCCCGGGACGCCAGGTATATCTTTACCATAGTAGACAGGTTCACCAGATGGCCGGAAGCCATACCGCTCGCAGACACGTCCACTGAGTCCTGTGCCAGGACGCTCATTGCAAACTGGATCGCCGGGTTTGGTCTCCCAACAGACATCACCTCCGACAGAGGGGCACAGTTCATGTCTGGTTTGTGGACAGCACTGGCACAGCTCCTGGGCACCCAGCTGCATCGCACCACAGCATACCATCCCCAGTCCAACGGTTTGGTAGAGTGATTCCACCGGCATCTCAAGTTGGCCCTGATGGCATGTCTCAGGGGCCCCAACTGGACAGATGAGCTTCCATGGATCCTACTGGGCATTCGCACGGCCCCCAAGGAGGACCTGGACACCTCCTCGGCGGAATTGGTCTACGGCGCCCCCCTGACAGTCCCAGGTGAGTTTGTACCGGATGCCCAAGGTTTGGACAAAACTCCAGCAGCGGTGCTAATGAGGCTGCAGGACAAGGTAGGGACCCTGGCACCGGTCCTGACCTCCAGGCATGGTCCCACCCCATCCTTCACCCCTAAAGACCTCTGAGACTGTGAGTATGTTTTTATTCGCAGGGGCATGAACAGGTCACCTCTACAGCGGCCGTATGAGGGACCCTTCAAGGTGATCCAGCACAACGGATCTACGTGTGCCGTGGAGGTGGGTGGCCGGGAAGAGACTTTTACAGTGGACCGCCTCAAACCGGCGCAATTGGACATTGAGCAACCACTGAGGGCGCCCGCACCGCGCCAGTGAGGCAAGCCACACAGACTGGGGGCTCCACTCCCCGATGGATGTTTCTGGGGGGGGGGGATGTGGCGGCCCACACACATGGGACTCAAACCGCCATCAGGAGCCGTGGGCAGACACGCGGTAGCACGTTTGGAACTACCCGCTCGGGGCAGACCTTCCAGGGATAGTCTGACGTCACGTCTGCCCCATGGGTTGCAGGGGCCCATGGGAGGGGAGATTTAAGCGCGCAATTTTGAATCAGTAAAGGCATTCTGAGTTCAGCTCTCTCTGCCTCCGTGTGTTTCTTTAGTAGCGCATTGCGAGCAACTACGCAATAAATATTGAGAACATGAAATGTAGAGTCCTTGAATTTGAGTCCATAGACTGTGGGAACATTCCAGTGATGGGGCAAATGCAGTTAAGTGAAGTTATCCCCTTTAGTTCAAATACATGTTACAATTTTAAACATAATAATGTCTTTATTTTTAAATCGAATCTCTCCTCCACTAATTTTTTTACTTTAACATTTTTCATCAAGAAATAAATGTAACTGAAAAGCTACTGTTCTGTTAATGAATAAAGATGACTAGTATGTTTGCCTTAAAGATTTGTATAGAATATTGTGTGTGTCCATGTATAATTTCAAGGATATTAACTTAATCTTGCTACTGATTACAAATCTAGCTTATGATCATAATCATTCAAATAGTGAGAAATGCAGAAAGCAAAGAACAACTTCAAAGATATTCGTAACTTCTAATATTGTTTCAAATTTGCTGCTGTCAAATCCTCATTCTCTCTGCCTGTCTGTCTCTGTCTATGTGTCTGTCTGTCTCCCTCCCTCCCTCTCTCTATCTCTCCATCTTTCTCCCTCCCTCCCTCTTCCTGTGCCACCATTCCTCCTAATCTCTTTCTCCTTCACTCCACACACAGAAGATGCCTGACCTGCTGAGTATCCCGAGCATTTTCTGGTTGCATTTCGGATTACTAGCATATGTAGATTTGTGTGTTGAATTTATAAACTGACCTATCCATCTGCTCCTTCTGGCTGCCAGGCTAATAGCTTCACGATAGCCTATTATACATCCCTATCTTAGATTCTTAAACCTCCATTCTTCTCCAGCCGCAACTCAATGCAAGATTACGAGGGACATAGTCAGATGGATAATAGGAAACCTCTCCTCTAGCAGAGATATCTAAACCTAGAGTGCAGAGCTTTAGAGTTAGGAATTGGAACCCTAATTCTTCCATATGATCACATCTGTGCACTGCGCCCAGGACAGGTCATTTGATATGTTAGCACCCAAGAACTTCAAGGTACTGACTCTCTCCAGCACTGTTGAGTGGCGCATATTCACACCTTCCTTTTCCTTCCTGAAGCAAACAATCAGCTCTTTACTTTTACTGCGGCACATCTGAACCAGGTGACTTTGGCCCCAGACTCTGTGATTACAGGATCACCAGATCTGGGAGATCATGTAGTGGTGTCATAATTCTCCCTAGAAAAGTGTGTATCATAGACTTTCAGCTCATCCTGGCATGAAGTACCTCACTTTGTCCTACCAGAGCAGTCAAAAATCCATCTGTGATTCCAGTATAGTCTGAAATTGCCTCTTTGTGCCTATAATCGCCTTCTTGAGATTGTACCTGCACTACTTCAATGGCTGTGGATCACCCACCCCTAAATGCCAGAGACATAGCTCTCAACAGATTACTAATCTCCATCTTCATCTAGGTCTCTTGGTCAGGAAAGACTTGGAATGATTTTGTGGGTACACACACTACTTCATGCAAAGTCAGTGACAATATTGGCATTTGATTTGGCTCCACAGACAAATCCTTGAACATAGTGCAGTCCACTAACTCAAATAAAAAAATCAAAAATCAAATTAAGTTTAATTATTACTCAGCTACATATGGATACAACTGAACGAAGCAGCGTCCCTCTGGGGTCAAGGTGCAAAGCACATTCACAATGGCGAGCATAAAAAAACATAGTCACACAAAAAACACGTATACAGCCCAAGACCCTGAACGACATGTCCCACAAATTGATGGTATAGTTCTTGGCTTCCACCGATTGAGCACTGGAGGGTGGCACTGATGGGAAAGGCCAGCCCCCAACTGAGCACGGATGCCATGCTGTACAATTTCTGGCAACACTTCTCCTGGCCTGCAGCAGCAGGCAAGCACGTGACTTGAGGAGTAGCCACCACTACAACCAAGGCTATGCAGCTTCCCCACCACCTACTGGGCCACCAAACAAAGGAAACAGGCTTGCAGTATCTTGCATTACTTTAGAGCTATTTTCAACATTACCAATGTCCAACAGGGTCTTGGGATTGCAAGAGAAAAGTCCAAGACAATCACCCATGGTTACATTGCACCACCTTCATAGACCAACTTCTATGTCTTTGAGTAATAGGCAGCAACATGGTCTGTCCTTAGGCCAGCTGCCCCAAACCCAATCTGGCTCCTCCAACACACTGGCCAGTACCACTGACACCCATTCCAGCTACTGCGGTCAATGAGCAGATCACTGATGGGGTAGGCCTGCAGTACCTGAAGTCCTTGGAGTCTGACATGGTCTTGCAATTGTAAAAATCACACTTAACAAAGCCAAAAGCACTCTTGCTGGCCCCTGAGAGGCCACTGCTTCCAAACCCACTGCCATCTTACCAGAAACAATTCTGAACTTCCCCCTCCACCTCTGCTGAACAACTCTTGAAAGTTCTTTTCACTGTTCGTCTCTGTCTGTACACAGGCAGAAGAAACACAGCCAGGAGGTCAGATTCTGATGAGCTTTCTTGAACTTCTTGTGGTTTTCATTTACAAATGCTCATGGGGTGTGAAGTATGGATGCCTAATAAGAAGTGAGTACCAGAAAGCTTCATGGACTGGTGCAAAGTTTGAAATTGAAAAAATGATTACATTAATGACGGTCTGTCTTTATGGTGCCTTTAGGGCAGAAAAAACTTCAAGGTGCATCAGTGAGATACATAAAGTGAGTGATGTTCGGTCAAATAATAACATAAGATGATCAAAGCCTTAAATTTAAATTGGAGCATAACAGAAATGTTGCTTTTGAAATATTGAGGAATTAGGAATCAATGAAGGTTGGTAGTGTACTGTATATAAAAACTTCAGCATCAAATCAAATGTGTGTAGATACATTTTGGAAAAGATGCTGTTTCTGCAGAGATGTATGACTGCAGTGTTAAAGTAAAATACACCAGGATTTCAGCAGCATACAGGAATATCAATAGGTGAATATAGCTGTTCTTCTGGGTGCAGGTTTATGGGGTAATAATTAAGACACCAAGGATATAAACAAACTTGTTATTTACAAGGTAGAATCGTGAAAAGTTTCTAAGTCAGTGGGAGAACATGCAGCTAGTGAAGGAAATTAATGATGTTGGTTTCATTTGCACCAAGTTTTAGTGGGAGGAAATCAGACATATGTCAAACAAATGATTTGGTAAAATAAAGACAATCGAGTTGATGAAGAAACAGATAGGGGTCAATAAGAAGCAGCAAAGAACTGATGTAAGATTTGATGCAAGCTGTAGGCAGTGTGCACTACTCAGATTTCTGAGACAGCTAATAGACAATAGACAATAGGTGCAGAAGTAGACCATTCGGCCCTTCGAGCCTGCACCGCCATTTTGAGATCATGGCTACTATCAATACCCGGTTCCTGCCTTGTCCCCATATCCCTTGATTCCCTTATCCAGAAGATACCTATCTAGCTCCTTCTTGAAAGCATCCAGAGAATTGGCCTCCATTACCTTCCGAGGCAGTGCATTCCAGACCCCCACAACTCTGGGAGAAGTAGTTTTTCCTTAACTCTGTCCTAAATGACCTACCCCTTATTCTCAAACCATGCCCTCTGGTACTGGACTCTCCCAGCATCTGGAACATATTTCCTGCCTCTATCTTGTCCAATCCCTTAATAATCTTATGTTGCAATCAGATCCCCTCTCAATCTCCTTAATTCCAGCGTGTACAAGCCCAGTCTCTCTAACCTCTCTGCGTAAGACAGTCCAGACATCCCAGGAATTAACCTTGTGAATCTACGCTGCACTTTCTCTACAGCCAGGATGTCCTTCCTTAACCCTGGAGACCAAAACTGTACACAATACTCCAGGTGTGGTCTCACCAGGGCTCTGTACAAATGCAAGAGGATTTCCTTGCTCTTGTACTCAATTCCCTTTGTAATAAAGGCCAACATTCCATTAGCCTTCTTCCCTGCCTGCTGCACTTGCTCATTCACCTTCAGTGACTGATGAACAAGGACTCCTAGATCTCTTTGTATTTCTCCCTTACCTAACTCTACACCGTTCAGATAATAATCTGCCTTCTTGTTCTTACTCCCAAAGTGGATAACCTCACACTTATTCACATTAAACGTCATCTGCCAAGTATCTGCCCACTCACCCAGCCTATCCAAGTCACCCTGAATTCTCCTAACATCCTCATCACTTGTCACACTGCCACCCAGCTTAGTATCATCAGCAAACTTGCTGATGTTATTTTCAGTGGCTTCATCCAAATCATTGATGTAAATCGTAAACAGCTGTGGTCCCAATACCAAGCCCTGTGGCACCCCACTAGTCACCACCTGCCATTCTGAGAAACACCCATTCACCGCTACCCTTTGCTTTCTATCTGCCAACCCGTTTTCTATCCATGTCAATGTCTTCCCCCCGATGCCCTGAGCTTTGATTTTACCCACCAATCTCCTATGTGGGACCTTATCAAATGCCTTCTGAAAATCAAGGTTCACTACATCCACTGGATCTCCCCTGTCTAACTTCCTGGATACATTCTCGAAAAACTCCAACAGATTAGTCAAGCATGATTTACCCTTGGTAAATCCATGCTGGCTCGGCCCAATCCTATCACTGCTATCTAGATATGCCACTATTTCATCCTTAATAATGGACTCTAGCATCTTCCCCACCACCGATGTCAGGCTGACAGGGCGATAGTTCTCTGTTTTCTCCCTCCCTCCTTTCTTAAAAAGTGGGATAAGATTAGCCATTCTCCAATCCTCAGGAACTGATCCTGAATCTAAGGAACATTGGAAAATGATTACCAATGCATCCGCAATTTCCAGGGCCACCTCCTTTAGTACTCTAGGATGCAGACCATCTGGACCTGGGATTTGTCAGCCTTCAGTCCCGTCAGTCTTCTCATCACCGTTTCCTTCCTAATCTCAATCTGTTTCATTTCCTCTGTTACCCTATGTCCTTGGCCCATCCATACATCTGGGAGATTGCTTGTGTCTTCCTTAGTGAAAACAGATCTAAAGTACTCAGTAAATTCTTCTGCCATTTCTCTGTTTCCCATAACAATTTCACCCAATTCATTCTTCAAGGGCCCAACATTGTTCTTAACTATCTTCTTTCTCTTCATATACCTAAAAAAGCTTTTGCTATCCTGCTTTATATTCCTGGCTAGCTTGCGTTTGTACCTCATTTCTGTGTAAGGGCCGTTTGTTTTGCACATTTTGGCTCCTCAGTGACCAAAGTGGAATCTGCAAATCCCTCTTTAGATGATAAACAACATCAAATGAATGAATTATTGTTCACAACTTCAATAATAAACTTTTCAAAATAATTAGAACAACATTTAATTATCAGAGAAAGGCAACAGAATTTAAGGTGAAAGGCATTCTGATGGTATATGTGCATGTTCAAAATGTTTTTGGTAAAATGCCTATGCATACATAAGCACTTAAAACATTGAAGATTTTATACAATGCCTATAAAAAGTATTCACCCCATGTTTTATTGTTAAGCAACATTGAATCACAGTGGATTTAATTTGGCTTTATTGACACTGATCAAAGTAAAATAGTTTTGTGTCAAGGTGAAAACAGATCTCTGCGAACCGACTTAAACTAATTAGAAATATAAAATACAAGATAATTGATTTAGTAAGTAGTCACCACCTTCGAGTCAGTATTTAGTAGATGCACCTTTACCAGCAATTACAGCCTTGCGTCTATGTGGACAGGTCTCTACCAGCTTTGCACAGCTGGACACAGCAATTTTTCCCCATTCCTCTTTACAAACTGCTTAAGATCTATCAGATTGCATGGGAATCGTGAGTGAACAGTCTTTTTCAAGTCCAGCCAAAAAATTTCAATTGGATTGAGGTCTGGACTCTGATTTGGCCACATTAACTTTTTTGTTTTTAAGCCATTCCTGTGTAGCTTTGGCTTTATGCTTGAGGTCATTGTCTTGCTGGAAAACAAATGTTCTTCCAAGTCACAGTTCTCTTACAGACTGCGTCAGGTTTTACTCCAGGATTTCCCTGTATTTTGCTGCATTCATTTTACCCTCTACCTTCACAAGCCTTCCAGGCTGCAGTGAAGCATCCCCAAAGCACGATGCAGCCGCCACCGTGCTTCACTGTAGGGATGGTGTGTTTTTGATGATGAGCAGTGTTTGGCTTACGCTAAACATAGCAATTAGTCTGATGGCCTAAAAGCTCAATTTTGTTTTCATCAGACCATAGAACCTTCCTCCAACTGACTTCAGCACTTCCCACATGCCTTCTGGCAAACTCTATTTGAGATTTCATGGGATTTTTTTTCCACCAGTGGCTTTCTCTTTGCCACCCTCCCATAAAGCTGCGACTGGTGAAGCACCCGGGCAACAGTTGTTGTATGCTCAGTTTCTCCCATCTCAGACTGAAGCTTGTAACTCCTCCAGAGTTGTCATAGGTCTCCTGGTGACCTCCCTCACTGATTGCCTTCTTGCACGGTCACTCAGTTTTTGAGGACGGCCTGCTCTAGGCAGATTTACAGCTGTGCCATATTCTTTCCATTTCTTGATGAATGACTTATCTGTACTCCAAGAGAAATTCAGTGACTTGGAAATTTCTTGTATCCATCTCCTGACTTGTACTTTTCAATAACATTTTCACAGAGTTGCTTGGACTGTTCTTTTGTCTTTATGGTGTAGTTTTTGCCAGGATACTGACTTGCCAGAGGCTGTACCCTCCAGTCACAGGTGTATTTTTACCATAATCAATTGAAACTCCTAGACTGCACAAAGATTTGTATACTGCTAGGATACCTTAACCAATTATTTGACTTCTAAAACCAATTGGCTGCACCAGTGAAGACTTGGTAAGTCATATTAAATGGGGAGGGAATACTTATGCATTCAATTATCTTGTGTTTTTTATTTGTAATTAATTTAGATCACTTTGTAAAATCTGTTTGAAGAATATTTTTCTGTTGATCAGTGTCAAAAAAAAATTAAATCCACTGTGATTTAATGTTATAAAACAATAAAACATGAAAACTTCCAAGGCTGGTGAATACTTTTTATAGGCACTGTATGTAAACTACCTGCCTTCATTGATTCTGAAACCTCTATATTTGGGAAAAGATGGTGCCGATCTGCAGCCTTCATGGAGGTAGATGTTTATTTTTAGTTGGTGTTTAGTGTTTTTTTTTTGGGGTTGTCGGGATGTTTTTAGAGACAGGAAGGGAGTTAGGGGTCAGCTTAACATTTTTAGGGGCAGAAATGTGGGGGAATTAGAGGACAGTTTGGAGATTTAAGTTTGAAGGACATTGACCAATATGTCTGGCTCACAGACCAGTATGGATGAAGGCTGGTGATTCCCCATGGTCAGCAAGTTGTCAGTGGGCTTCAGAGCTGGAATTCTATGTGGGCATGAGGAATGAGGTCCAAAGGCCCTCTAAGTTCACAAATCTGTGAGACCGGATTTCAAGGCCTCGTGTTCAGTGATTGAGGAGTCCTCTGGTTAATAACAAGGAGTGAGGCCTGAGAATTGAATCAGAAGTCTGAAAGTCAAGGCCCATTTGCTCTGGATCTGCGAATCTCTGCAAGCCCCTTGGTGTAGTCAAAGGTCCAACCTCTATATGTCCATGTCTGAATCCAAGTCCAAATTGGGGTTCACAGGACACTGGAGACCAAAGAATATGGACTGTCTTGGGGTTAGAGGGTTGTGTGTGAGAGTGGAATGGGGGTTTGTTTTGCTATGCCTGTTTTGTTATTTTATGTGTTCTGATTTGCTCTGCCAAGCATTGTGGGCATGTTATGCTGGCACCGGAAAGTGTGGCGGAATTTGTGAGCTGATCCCAGCATGAGTGTGTGGTTTAATAATGCGTATGATGCATTTCACTGGATATTTCAATGTACCCATGATAACTGAATTTGAATCACATCCACAACTTCAATTTTTGAATTGATGATTGGTAGTGAAAGGAGGGAGGTGTATCCCGAACTGCACTCCTCCCCCACTTGATCAACTTTGTACAAACGCTTGTTAATTAGTATACAGCTAACCAGATCTTTTAGATCACTTGTGTATTTGAAATACATTTTTTAAAAAATGTTATCCTGCCTCTCATTAGCAAATCTGATGGCTATATGAGAAATGGCAAGAGAGCAATTAAAAAGTCTGCTCTGGTCAAACTTTCTTTTTCAGTTGCTAATAGGCTCAAACAGCTGGTGCATTCAGCAACTAGGGACTTTTTCCCCCTTGATCTAATGCTAATTTACTTCCTCAATCATCTGGAAATATTCATCAAAGCACCATTTGGCACAATAGCCCATTGGGTTTACATCCAAAACAACGTGTGTTTGTTTCAGCTGAGACAGAAGAGTTGAAAGGTTCATTTGGAAGACACCATTAATTGATAGTTCCAAGCATGAAACAGCTACTGAGAATTGATAAAACCATCTGTCAACCGATCATTCTAAACATAATGAGTATTTGGATAATATCCCTAGAGTCCTGAAAGCAGCCTGGTCATCAGTCCTGACGAAAGATACATTCACCTTGATGAGATTGCAGTTTAGATTTATTGTGATAATACGTGGGATTAAATTGCAAGCAGAGATCACACAGACTGCTGCTGTGCTCCCTGGACGTTATAAGGTCAACAGGTGATTTGATCAAACATTTCAATACATTAAAAGGAGAGCTGATCAGACAATTCACAGGAAACTATTTCTGCTGATTGAGGAAACAGGGACTTAGAATCCAAGCTTAGGTTAAATGTTGGAATGGAAGGATCTTTCAGAAGTGAATGTCTGTTCACAATGGGTGCATAAATTTGGGACTCTTGCTAAAAGCAGATTATTGATACTGAGTTAATTGTTAATTTCAGACCTGATATTGATAGACCTTTGATAACCAAATACACCGATGTGAAAGCGTAGAAATTGAAAGGAACAGTTTACTCAAAGTTTAAGGCCCGTGGGATATTTGCCTTCATTAATGGATAATGAATGTTATGGTCTGCCAGCCCACTATGCCACTAGGCAGCAAGAAGATCCTCCATCTCTGGCGGTGTTCATCATATCAGTTGCTTCCTCTCAGTTTTCACTACCGTCAGTCATGTAAGAGACCCAGGAGTACCATTGCACACTGATGTAGAAGGATTCTTCATTGCTGTTTCCATAACAGTATAGTTTTACCAGTCAGCATTGATAGCCCTGAGCTGACCCCTGAATCTGGAGGACCAGTGGACCACTCTTAGTCTGGCCTCTACCCTTTGACCTGTTTGGCATGGGTGACCCTAGCAAGAATCAAATCATAATGCCTTGACTCCAGCCAACATAACTCTCTGGGACATTGAGGTACTCAAGCCTCCAAACTCAATGACAAGAACGTGGTCCCCTTGGAGCAAGGTTATGGCACAACTTCATTGAACTTAGGTTTGGCCATACCTAGAGTATGCTTTACAGTTCTGACTTCCATGCTATAGAAAGCATGTGGTTTTACTGGAGAGAATGTCAAGATTTACCAGGATGTTGCAGGGTTAAAGGTTTACAATTATGAGGACTATATAAGTTTTCACTTTCCTTGGAATGGGGAGAGCTATTTAAGCTTTACAAGGTTATGAGGGGCATAAATAGGGTAGATGGTAAGAAACTGTTGGTCATGTAGGATATATCTAAAACCAGAGGGTTTAAGTTTAAAGAACAGGTATGCAATTTAGAACTGATATGAGGAATTTTTTTGTTTCACCCAGAGGTGTTTGGTATCTGAAGCACACTGCCTTACTGGAGTCAGGTGGGTGATGGGTACACTCATAACAGTTGCTGAACAAGTGCTTGAATAATCAAGGTATAAATCTATGGATCAAGTGTTGGTGAGTGTGATTAGTTGGACAGGTGCCTAAAGGTTAACGGCAATATTGTGGGCAGCAGGCCCGGCCCCAACCTGCAGCATCAACATACAGTAATTCAGAGGTCAGTCTAGAACTTAGAGAAAAAAGGAAGAAACTGCATGCACCTTCATAACAATATAACACAAATAATAAAAGCAGCCATCAACCCTCAGACTTGCTCCACATTTCAATGAAATCATAGTAAATCTGACCTTAAGCATGCACTTTCTTTTTCACCCATTACCCACAATCCTTAATTCCATTATGATCCAAAAATCTAATAACAACAAAAACACTCATTTTTACAGGGCTTTTTATAAGACTCAGAATTGATTTACAGGCAGTGAGGCATTGAAGAACTTAAGAAATAAAAGCAGGAAGAGCTGCCAGTTATTAAAATCCTGACTGATTTCCTACTGCAACTCCACTTTACTGCACAGTGCTCATGCCACAAAATTTCCATAACATCTAGAAATATATCAATCTCTGTTTTAATGAGTGCAACCTTAGCTCTTAAGGTAGAGATTTCAAAAGTTTCACCACCATGATAAGGAAACACCAAAGCCTTTGAAAGGAAATTACCGTAAATTCCTGACTATAAGCCGCTACTTTTTTCCCACGCATTGAACACTGCGGCAACACTGCGGCCTATACTACGGTGCGGCTAATGCATGTTTTTTTTTCATGCCACCAAAAACATTTTGCCTCGTAACAGTAGACTGTTATGAATCCCGTAACTGGAGAACTTACCAGCAAAGATAGAGAGGTCCGTTGAAGTCTGATGTCACTATTTTCAAACGTTTTATTTATAAAGGGACACAAAAGTAGGGTTAATACGTACATTCAGATAGTGCACATCGTCAACACTCAATCTAAAGTGCGGGTATAGTAATACTCATCATTAAGTGAGCTCTGCTGTTGTCTAGGGGTTAATAGATAGTCCATTGGAAATATAAAAGTCACTCAGAAAGTCTGCAGGCCTCAGCCCTTTGAAAATCGCTGGGTTTCACGTGGGGCGACCGAGAGTGAGAGATTGGGGGAGAAGAGAAAGAACTTGCCGAGTCTTGATGAATCTTCTGTGAAATCGGGGGAGCGTTGGTTTCCTCTCCCCGATGTTAGTTAAAAGCGGTTTTCTGTGATTCTAGCCACAAATTCCAATCCCAGAATCTAACGCACGTGGCTTCCTTCAGAATGGCTTCCCGCTGCTGCGGGAACACTCTCGTGTCTTCTTGGTGCGTCTGAGGGGGCTGTCCCCCTGAGACTCTCCTTTATACTTCCTCACGGGGTCGCAGGTGGCAATCAGGTTGTGATGATGCAATCTCTCTCTCAACCAGCCCACCTTGCCCGAGGGCTTTTCACGTGGTCTCTATGAGACAATAGTCGCTGTCGTCCCGGGTGGGACGTGCAATTTGGCACGTTTCTCTCTCGCTCTCCGACTGGGTCTACTGACCCCCCCCCCCCCTTTCGACGGGTGCTCTTGCGATTCTCACAAAGGAGGGGGCTGGGATCATAGCAAGACCAATAAAATTGATGAGTAGTTCACAGAGGTCCAATGAAATTGTACGATAAATCAAGCGCACTTTCACAATTAAATTATTGTAAATCAATCATTTGTACTCACCCTCATCAACATGGAAAACACTCGAAGAAAAGCATATGATGCAGCTTTTAAGTTAAAGGCGATCAATAACTTTTCCTGGTAGGCTGCAGTATATATTTTTTTTTATTACCAGTCGTTAGGAGATATTGGAATGTTGTTCGTGCACTGTTCAGTAAAAAAGTATACGCAACGTAATTTGTGTGTTACCGATACGTATGTATATTTAAAAGTAGCTGTGTTACAGGCACTGTTCGAAAAAAAGCATTTGCAATATGTATTTGTTTATGTTACCATACGGATTTAATTAAAAGTTGAAAAATCCTCACGTGTAATATCTTTCTGTGTAAATATCTCATATTACAACGTGGGACACCTGCGGCTTAAAATCCGGTGCGGCTTGTACAAGTACAAAATTGATTTTCTTTCTAAAATTAGAGCATGCGGCTTTTAATCAGGTGCGCTCTGTAGTCCGGAATCTACGGTACTCAAAAATTTTTGGATTCAGCCCAGTGCATTATGGGTAAAGCCCATAAGCACATCTGCATGAAACGTTGTTATAGGAATGCAGCATGCATCATCAGACACCATGCTCTCTTCTCCCGCTGCCATCAAGTAGAAGTTACAAGAGCCTGAAGACTTGCACCACCCGTCACTACGTTCAGATCTGGCCTAAGTGCAGAGCGAGCAACACTGAAGCAGGTCGATAGTTCACAGACCTTAATGCAAACTGAGTTAGAAGAAAATGAAAACAATAAACACTAGGCCAAACAGGGCCATTAACTAAAACTCTCAAATGTAAAGTGAAGCCAACACTGCGGCTGAAAGGAATAACCAAATATAAAACGACTAGCACTAGTCTTCAGAGGCACTGGACTCTACAGTCCAATTTTTCAGGCAGGGTCAAATCCAAGCAGGCAGTGAAACATCTCAATAAGCGCGAGGACAAAAAGAATGGAGTTAAATACCATCACAATTAAATAATAATTAGCTGATACATGCATATTCATGAGCACAATTGCGGTATCTGGAGCTCTGCTGAATCTGTGGTTGTGACACCACCAGGTTCAAGAACAGTTACTATCCCTCATCTGTCGGGCTCTTGGATAAAAAGGCATAGCTACACTCTCTTGCCCATCATTGAGATATTCTCACAACCAATGATCTCACTTTAAGTGCTCTTTATCTGATGTTCTCATTATTTAATGCTATTTATTTATATTTGCATTTGCATAATTTGTTGCCTTCTGCACTCTGGTTGATCTTTCACTGATCCTGTTATAGTTACTGTTTTCTATAGAGTTGCTGAGTATGCTCACAACAAAATGACTCTCAGGGTTGTATATGGTGACATATTGTACAATATATGCACTTTGATAATAAAATTTACTTTGAACTTTGAATATGTGAAGAATTTCATCCCCATCTCAATGTTAACTGGCCACCTCCTTTTTCTGGGAGGTGACCCCTGGAAAAACAAGCTTCCACAAAAACAAACATTTATTTTGAAATTGTTGACCAAAGGATAAATTGGCCAGGACATTAGTGATAAGATCCTCTTATGCTCATGTGTGTAGGCAGGTGAGACACCAGTTTACATTCTCATCTAAGAAAACACAGTGTCCTGGTAGCACAGCACTTCCCAGCATTGTACTCAATTCCAATTTAAATCATATTTCAATGATACTGGAATCCTGACAGAAGCAAAAGAGTTTCCTATTGAGTTACAAGTTCCACCAGTGTCTCACATGCCATTTGATATGGAATTACAGAGAGAAAACAATGATTTAAAAGGCCAAAAGCTGAAAATGGTATTTGAAGAGGTAATGAAAATGAAATGGGATTCGGATCGAAGCACTCTGTGTTTGGGATACTGCTGCTCACTTCTATTGTATGCATGAGTTGTGTGTTTATTTCTCTTACTCCGAGCATTAGGGGGTTGCTCTTTATTTTTTTAAATTTGGTTCTTTCAGGTTTCTTGCTTCGTGGCTGCCCATAAACAAACATTATCTCAAGGTTGTGTCATTGTACATACTTTGATAACAAGTGCCCTTTGGATCTTTGGTAAAGTAGGACAAGCGGTGATTGAAAACAGGAAAAATGAGATGCAGAGACAACATGAGTCCAGAGATAGGGTGCAACGGACAATTCCTCCAGTGTAATGCACCAATGGAAAGTTTGGCTTCCAGGAAGGCATATTCTACCATTGTGTCATTGGCAAAATGCCATTTCCATACCCATGAACATTAACTGGTTATCAAATTCATCAAGGCAGCCCACTGGTGTCAGATACCTGGAATATTAGGTTGCCTGGCTCTCAGATGTTTCTTGGAGGTGTTACGTAGCTGTGGGTATCTTGTAGTTGTCACGTGACAGTGGTGTTGAAGCTATACTGGACTTAAGGCAGTGGTCTTGTAATGGTGGAATGATGTCAATTTCCTGCCAGTAGAGGTCATGCGACAGGTTTTTTTTTACAGGGTATAAAAGGAGGACCCCTCCCTGTGAGGAGGGGCAGTTCGTGGCTGGATTTGCCATTTTGACTCCATGCCACTGTGTGGTCCAATATTATGACGCAGTTTGGTTGAAAGATGGAGTTTTATTTAATGCCTAAAGTTTAAAAGGTCATGGCTGGCAGTTTCTTTATAATACTGCCAGTTAAAAAATCAGTGGAGAGTGAAGATCGGACTTCGGGAGTTAAAAGATCGAGGAAATTCGATTTCGACGGTGAAACAGGTTTGACCTTGTTTGATCCTCATTCGGAAGGAATTCATTGTCTGTCCCCATGGTAACCCCTGCAAATAAGAGCAGAAAGGGTTGGGTACAGTTTTGTAAAGGAAAGGTCAGTGCCTTTAAGCCGTTCCATTTTCATCTTTGTAAATTCTCCGGGAAAAGTGTAGTTTGACTGGGAACCACAGCAACACGACGTGAAAGAGAATTCAAATCATCTAAAAAGTCTCTCCTTTAATGGACTGTAAGCATTTTGAACTTTTGCAGTACTACTTTGAAGAACTGTTTTCGCTTTATTCCTTTAAGAACTTTTTAAGCTGCTGCACAGCAGCTGATTTCCAGTTACATTAGTCGTTTGTTTACTTTTTGGGCGTTTGTTTTTCAGTGTTTAATAAATGTTTTATTTGTTATAAGAAACCCTGCCTCACTTATATATTTATTGTTGCTGTATCTGTAACATAGTAAAATGGGGATTCAATAAAGCAATGCTCCAGGGTGGATTTACACTACCTGAAGGAGCTATTCTGGTCCTCCAGGCCTCAGAAAAATATTTAGTGCCTTCTAAATTTTGGAATTGCTTCATAATGGCATCATAGAATTTGGAAATGGTCCCACCACTAAACTTTGGACTCCAGGTACCTGGTAGTAGGACCTGAGGAGAGGCAATAAACCCTAAGTGGAAGAGCAGATTCAAGTTCAGATTTGGATTAATTTATTTATCACAGTTGTGTCAGAACATACAGTGAATTGTGTTGTTTGCATTAACAACCAACACAACCTAAGGATGTGCTGGGAGCAGCCCACACAATCCAGCACCAACATAGTATTTCAAAAGAAATCAGCAGAACACAAACAGCCGCATCAGCTGTTAAAACAACAGCAAAACAAGCCCTTTTCGTCCCTCTGCCCACCCATTCACTCACATACACAGCTCGGTCTCCAACCTAAGTCAGGCCACCTCGGGGATTTCAGTCTCCAGAGGACTTGTGAACTCACAGACGTCAGTCTTCCAACTTACCCTGTGGATTTGCAGACCCAGAACTTTACCCATTGGGACTCGACTTCTAGACAGGCCGACTTCAGTTTTTGGCCTTCAAGCTTCACTAATCACAGGACCCTGAACTCCAGACCCATTGACCCTCGGGTGTCACCAGAGCTGTGTATTTAATATTTTATAATATTTGAGTAATATTGTAAATACAGTGTTTGATTAAGCATTCTTTGTTGTTTACATAATTCAATATGGATCATACAGTATGCAAAAGTAAATAATTGGTACAGGTCATTACACAGCCAAATCATATGTACATGCCTCACTAAAGTAAAAAAATAACAAAAACATTCATGAGTTATCTCCTGGCTCCATGTTTTACTTTCAATTAATTTCTGGAGTTACAAAACATAAAATTCACAATGAGTAAACACGAGGAAATTTGCAGATGCTGGAAATTCAAACAACACACACAAAATGCTGGTAGAACAAAGCAGGCTATGCGGCATCTATAGGGAGAAGTGCTGTCGACGTTTCGGGCCGAAACCCTTCGTCAGCGCTTCTCTCTATAGATGCTGCCTAGCCTGCTGTGTTCTAAATTCACAATGAGTAAGTTTTAAAATGACCCTGAGACCCTGAGATGCCAGAAAGTAGTGGTGGATAATTGTTTATCGGGATGGAGGCCGGTGACTAGCGGGGTGCCTCAGGGATCTGTTTTGGGCCCAATGTTGTTTGTAATATACATAAATGATCTGGATGATGGGGTGGTAAATTGGATTAGTAAGTATGCCGATGATACTAAGGTAGGAGGTGTTGTGGATAATGAGGTGGATTTTCAAAGCTTGCAGGGAGATTTATGCCGGTTAGAAGAATGGGCTGAACGTTGGCAGATGGAGTTTAATGCTGAGAAGTGTGAGGTTCTACATTTTGGCAGGAATAATCCAAATAGAACATACAGAGTAAATGGTAGGGCATTGAGGAATGCAGAGGAACAGAGAGATCTAGGAATAACTGTGCATAGTTCCCTGAAAGTGGAGTCTCATGTAGATAGGGTGGTGAAGAGGGCTTTTGGAACGCTGGCCTTTATAAATCAAAGCATTGAGTACAGAAGTTGGGATGTAATGCTAAAGTTGTACAAGGCATTGGTAAGGCCAAATTTGGAATATTGTGTGCAGTTCTGGTCACCGAATTATAGGAAAGATATCAATAAATTAGAGAGAGTGCAGAGACAATTTACTAGGATGTTACCTGGCTTTCAGCAATTAAGTTACAGAGAAAGGTTGAACAAGTTAGGTCTCTATTCATTGGAGCGTAGAAGGTTGAGAGGGGATTTGATCGAGGTATTTAAGATTTTGAGAGGGATAGATAGAGTTGACGTGAACAGGCTGTTTCCATTGAGAGTAGGGGAGATTCAAACTAGAGGACATGATTTGAGAGTTAGGGGGCAGAAGTTTAAGGGAAACACGAGGGGGTATTTCTTTACTCAAAGAGTGATAGCTGTGTGGAATGAGCTTCCTGTAGAAGTAGTAGAGGCCAGTTCAGTTGTGTCATTTAAGGTAAAATTGGATAGGTATATGGACAGGAAAGGAGTGGAGGGTTATGGGCTGAGTGCGGGTAGGTGGGACTAGGTGAGATTAAGGGTTCGGCACGGACTAGGAGGGCCAAGATGGCCTGTTTCCGTGCTGTGATTTTTATATGGTTATATGGAATAAAACACCTTCTTAAAGATCACCCAAGCAGGAATCTTTCTTCATGGTTTAATGAGAAAACTTTGTGCAATTGCAGAAAGTTAAGCTACTGAACATATTTGACAGCTCACTGGTAGTTAAAAAGTTAAGAAATCCAATGAGAAGCATCACTAAAAACAACCTTTCGGAGGTAAATTGTGTTAAATTATCACCACTAAGTGAGGGAATGAATGCTGGTGAGGCACCTTCAGGGGATGAGCCAAGGTGGTGTTTTGCAGAATCAATGCAGATAACGTGAGCCATTCAGAGAGGAGAGGTTGGGGCAGTGGGGATTCGATGCCCATACAACTGTGGGTCGGAGATGCGTCTGAACACCATACACTACAATGTCAGCTTTTGACCCCAGCATTGTCCATCGCTGAACCCCGGAAGTCAGGCCAGAATGTGGCACCTCAATTGTGTCTTCACCACGCTTCACAACTCTTCATCACAGTTGGTGTAGCTGCAGCACGAGCCCGCACCAGAGCTGAAGCAGCGAGAATGAGAGCACAAAGCTGAATGCTGATTGAACAGGCTCAAGTAAACATGGAGAAAGCTGATGTAGAAGCTATATTGAGTGCACTCAAGGAGCACGAAGCTGAGGCTCATCATGCATCACACCAAACTTTTACATTCGGACCTGATTCCCAGGGTTTGGCAATTAACAATGCTGGGGTCAGAAGCTGACATTGTAGCGTATGGCGTTCAGGCACATCTCCAATCCACGTTGATGCCTTTGAAGATGAGTTAACTTTTCATTCTACTGCCCTTGCAGTGCATTCTGTACAAAGCCAGGCAGAGAGTTAAACGCCTTCTCATAAAGCAGCTGAGCCAGAAGCTTTCCTCAAGGTTTTTAACGAGAAAACTTTGTGAAACTGCAGAAAGTTATGTAAAATGTATATTAGATTCAACACAGAATCATCATGCATCTGAATATACTAATGTTATGGATTATTCTCATGATCAGCGTTAAACAAGGTAACACACATGCAACATTCTATAGCTTTGCCGTGGACTAAGGTGAATTTGTGGTGCAACGTTAGCTTAATAGCGATGAACGATAAACATAATACATCCTTCAAAGTACATCTACTCAATGTTTACCAACATTAAAAAAGATTAAGACTCCCAGACATTGCTGTTTCAAGGGCAAATAAAAAGAGTTGATGGAGATTGATGTAGGCAGTAAGTTGAAATAGCCCATACAAGAAATGATGTAAAAAGCAGCTTATGAACAGGAAGAGATATTTGTACAAAATGAACTGATACAAATCCAACAGCACCTCTAGAGGCAGATCACAGTTAGTTTACAAGTTTGACTGCTCCAACCAAACCAGCTGAAATTAGTTGTGCTGATATCATGAAAGTAATGAATGAACATTTAGAACTGAAACCATCGTTGATTGCAGAACTCTTTAGGTCACATAAGCAGAATTAAAAGGAAAGGGAGTCCATTTCATCTGACATGGCTGAATTGAAGAAGTTGCCTGAGCATTGTCAGTTCAGTAATGAACTGGATCACGAACTGAGAGATTGCTTAGTTTGTGGAATTTGACAAGAAAGCATACAAAAATGGCTGCTA
Source organism: Hypanus sabinus (assembly GCF_030144855.1). Lineage (NCBI taxonomy): Eukaryota > Metazoa > Chordata > Chondrichthyes > Myliobatiformes > Dasyatidae > Hypanus > Hypanus sabinus. The sequence goes on from NC_082712.1 coordinate 68,000,425, forward strand.
ACTAAAGCACAACTCACGTTTAAAAGAGCAGTTAAGATTTATTTATCAATGCAAACAGCTGACAGAAATGCATTTGAGTTGCAGTCAAGAATGAAAGTGATCATGAACAAAACTGTAGCATCCAGACGGAGTCCTGCCTGGTCAAACAAATTGTGTTACTGTTGTGGTAGAGGCTCACATACACCACGCTAGTGCAGGTTTAAAGATGAAACCTGCAGAAAATGAAACAAAGTAGGACACATACAAAGAGCATGTTGGACAGACAAAAAAATGGACTCCACATGGAAGAGAAAAAGATAAAAAGTCAAGTTGCCATTTCAAAAAGAACACTAATTTGCACGCTGTTGATGAAAACTCAGATAATGATGAGAGTGACCCAGGATTGGGTAGCCTTAAGATTTACAATGAGAAAACTAACAATAGACAAGCAATATGGCTTACACCAGAAGTGAATGGCAAATTAATTAAAATGAAATTAGACACTGGCTTAGCCATTTCAATCATTCCACAAAATGAGTTTGAATGGCATTCCAAAGATAATGAACTGACGCCTATGGATATCCAGCCAAGAACTTATGTTGGAGAAAAGCTAAATCCTGTGGGAATGACATTAGTAACAGTGAAATACAACAGGCCACATTAGACTTGTAAGTGGGAAAAACAGGAGGACCAACATTGTGACCATGAATGGCTGAGACAACTAGATGTTCATTGGAGATCCATTCGACATTTGCATGTGACATCCCCTGCAAAAGAGTCAATTGAAAACAACTTAAGAAAGGTACTGGATGGTGCCATAGCAGTGTTCAATAATGGCTTTGGAAAATTCAAATATGTTAAGGGTAAAATAGTATTGAATAAAAATGCCACACCAAAGTTTTACAAAGTCTTTCCAGTTCCGTATAATATCTGTGATAAAGTAGCCAGTGAGCTAATTACATGGAGGCCGAAGGAATTCCTTCAAAGCTTGAATGGAGCCCGTAGGCAATGCCTGTGCTCACAGTAGCCAGGAAGGCTGGGTCTGTCAGGATCTGTGATGATTTTATGATCATCATCAATGTGGTACTTGTGGTGAACTACATATACCTGTCTGGACATGCCCCCTGCTGACTGCTCCTGTGGCTCCTCCCACAGACCCCTGTATAAAGGCAATTGAGGCCGGAGCCCGGCCCTCGGTCTCCAGGATGTAGTATGGTGGTCACTCACTGTTTGTTCCTTCTTCCAGTCAATAAAAGCCAATATCTCGCCTTTACGTCTCAGAGTGAGTTATTGATGGTGCATCAGTACTAAAAGTAGATCAATATATTCTGCCCATGATAGAGGATATCTTTGCAAACCTTCCTGGAGGGAAACGCTTCAGCAAAGTGGACTTAGCTGAGGCCAGCCTACAGATGGGTTAGAAGAAGAGTCCAATCTGTTTCACACCATAAAGTCTATCAAAAGACTTTAACAGTATAATAGGCTTATGTTTGGAGTATTATTTGCACCTGCTCTCTGTTAGAAAGCTATGGGCCAGGTACTGCAAGACTGCAACGATGCTCAGTGTTATCTGCTTGAAATCAGTGTTACCAGTGAGAATGACAAGGAACATCTCCAAGATCTCAAGACAGTGTTAAAAAGACTAGAAGCAATGAAGCATGATGCAAAAAGTGTGAATGCTTTAAACCCAGCATCACTTTCTGTGGACACGCCATTGACACACAAGTATTACAAAAGTGTGCTGAGAAAGTTCAAGCAGTGGTGGATGCCCCAAGACAGAAGGATGTGTCACAGTTATGGTCCTTTCTGGGATTTAGCAATTACATTACTAGGTTTCTCCCAGAAATGACTGCTACGTTCCACCCCTTGAACTCATTCTACAGATTGGGAAGAAATGGCAGTAGACAAAGCAGTGTGAGACTGGCATTCCAAAAGGTAAAAGAAATGGAAACAGCAGACACGGCATTCATATATCATGATCCACATAATCCAGTGAAGCTTGTATGTGATGCCTTGCGTCACAGTATAAGTGCAGTTATGTCACTTGTTATGAGTGATGGAAGTGAAGTCCCCTTGACCTTTGCATTAAGTTTCCTTATCGCTGCAGAGAAAAAATATGCACAGATTGACAGAGAGACATTGAGTCTAGTTATGGCTGTAAAACATTTCAACCAGTACTTGTATGGGAAAGTGTTTACCTTTGTAACTGATAATCAAACACTGGTGTCCATTTTCAATCCACAGAAGGGTGTTGCACTAACAGCAGCAGCATAAATGCAGAGATGGGCTCTGTTCTTTGCAGGATACAATTACAAGATTGAATTCAAGTGAATGACTAATCATAGAAATGCTGATGGATTGTCCTATTTATCCTTGGAAAAGGAAATAGCTGAAAAAGCTACAAAGCAGAACCCTCCTCTTGATGTGTTCTCACCAATGGAAATTGAAAGTCTCCCCAGTTTGGCACAGAAGATCAAAACTGAAACCAATAAAGACCCCACAATTTGTCAGGTCAAAATGGCTGGAATGTGTAGCAGAAATTCCAATTTACAATTTTACCAGTGCCTGGAGGAACTTGTCCTTGCTGGAAGGTTGCCTTATGGATGGATTGAGAATTGTTGTTCCATCCAAGCTGAGAGCTAAAATATTGGAGGATCTGCATCTAGTCATGGTCAAAATAAATGTGTTAGCTCAAAGCTTTGTCTGGTGGCCTGGAACAGATCAGCAGATTGAACAACTTGTCATGCACCTTTTGGGATGCCAACATGTCCAGAAGATGTCAAGAGCTAACAAGAAAGTAGAAGAAAGGTGCCCAGAATAGTCAGAACTACTTCTTGGAGTCCCAGAGTCAACACCTTTCAACCACCACAGAGGAGGCCCAGGAGCTGAAATTGTTTCGCAGTCGCAAGTCTAACCTGCCAAGCAGAGAGACCTCTCTCATCAGGAACGGTGTTATCCCGCAAGCATAAGAAATCCTCCACAGCAATTAATATTTAGGCTTCAATGAGACAACTTAAAATTTACTATGCTGTAGTTGTCTATATATTAATTGTATTATGCAATATACTGTGTATATAACAAATTGAGAGCAATACGATATATATTTGAGATGAGATGCAGGTTATATTGAGTTGGAGTTTATAACTATTCAGGGCAGTGTCGTGTATTTAATACTGTATTTCAGTAATATCTGAGTAACATTGTAAACATATTGTTTAAGCATTCTTTGTTGATGACATGATTCTTATGTAAAAGCACATGAATGGCATTCATCATTATGCCGCCACATCATATGTGGATGCCTTGCTAAAAAATAAAAAACAAAATGTACATGAGTTATTTCCGAGCTCCATGTTTTGCTTTAGGTCAATTTCTGGAGTTACAAAACATAATAGCCAGTCCTTGTTTTTCCTACCTGCACTGGCTTCCAATCCTGGGACCCGTCGACTTGAGGAGGGACCCAGCTCTTGTTTTCATTGGTTTACAACCACAACACTTGCCAGACCAACTTCTGTCCACAGGGATTGTTAGCCTTTGACCCATAGAGCGCCATGACCTGGACTCCAACCTGACCCCTAACTCCCTCACATCCTTTTTCCTAAATCCTAAAATAACCACAAATCATCCTTGCAAACTGAAAAAAATAATTAAATGTGAGCCAAGACCTGACCGGAAATGGCAGCTGGGTGCCATCTTGATTGGAAACAAGATTTACAGTTAGAGTGAACACTGTCAATACCCAGGTCAACCTTTTCACTGTCACCCTATATTAGATCCAATGAGAGTTCAGATGCACCAAGATTGAATATTAAACTTAAGCTGGGAAGATTAATAGAAGACAGCCTTCTAAAATTGGCATTTTCTAAGCTTCACTTTGGAAAATGCATCAACTGATTTTCACATGCAGTAACAGGTAAGCATTATAAAATTCCAAACCACTTTTCTTGTATTTTTCCCCTGTAAATTAATCTCATTTTCTTGGTTTTTTCACTTTATATTGCACACCCATACCTTTTGCAATAATGCACTGAATTCAGGAGGATCCTAGCTTAATGCAACCATTAACCCAATAATGGTCGTTCTTGTTCCTTTCATCAATTTGAACACCTTGATTAAATTGCCCTCATTCTTTGTGACTGGAGAATATCAATGAATCATTGTTTTATGTTTTCCCCCCTCAGGTCCTGAATGTTTCTTTACTTCCCAACCTTTATCACTCATCACCACACATACATTTAGCTTTTAGAAACAGACATAGAAAACCTACAGCACAATACAGGCACTTTGGCCCACAAACCTGTAGCAAACATGTCCTTAACTTAGAAATTACCAAGGTTTACCCATAACCCTCTATTTTTCTAAGCTCCATGTACCTATCCAGGAGTCTCTTAAAAAACTCTGTCGTATCCACCCCCACCACCATCGCCGGCAGCCCATTCCACACACTCACCACTCACTGTGTAAAAAACTTACCCCTGACATCTCCTCTGTACCTACTTCCAAGCACCTTAAAACTGTGCCCTCTTGTGCTAGCCATTTCAGCCCTTGGAAAAAAAAGCCATTGACTATCCACACGATCAATGCCTCTCATCATCTTGCACACCTCTGTCAGGTCACCTCTCATCATCCATCTCTCCAAGGAGAAAAGGCCAAGTTCACTCAACCTATTTTCATAAAGCATGCTCCCCAATCCAGACAACATCTTTGTAAATCTCCTCGGCACCCGTTCTATGGTTTTCACATCCTTCCTGCTGTGAGGCAACCAGAACTGAGCACAGTACTCCAAGTAGGGTCTGACCAGGGTCCTATATAGCTGCAACATTACCTCTTGGCTCCTAAATTCAATTCCACAATTGATGAAAGCCAATACACCGTATGCCGTCTTAATCACAGAGTCAACCTGCCCAACTGCTTTGTGCGTCCTATGGACCCGGATCCCAAGATCCCTCTGATCTTCCACACTGTGAAGAGTCTTACCATTAATATTATATTCTGTCATCATATTAGACCTACCAAAATGAACCACTTCACACTTATCTGGGTTGAACTCTATCCGCCACTTCTCAGCCCAGTTTTGCATCCTATCAACGTCCCATTGTAACCTCTGACAGCCCTCCACACTATACAACACCCCCAACATTGGTGTCATCAGCAAATTTACTAACCCATCCCCCCACTTCCTCATCTAGGTCATTTATAAAAATCATGAAGAGGTGTCCCAGAACAGATCCCTGAGGCACACCACTGGCCACCGACAACCATGCAGAATATAACCCCTCTACGACCACTCTTTGCCTTCTTTGGGTGAACCAATTCTAGACCACAATGCAGTGTCTCCTTGGATCCCCTGCCTCCTTACTTTCACAATAAGTTTTACATGCGGTACCTTATCAAATGCCTTGCTAAAATTCATATACACTACATCTACTGCTCTTCCTTCGTCAATGTGTTCAGTCACATCCTCAAAAAATTCAGTCAGGCTTGTAAGGCATGACCTAACTTTCACAAAGCCATATTGACTATTCGTAATCATATTATGCCTCTCCGAATGTTCATAAATCCTGCCTCTCAGGATCTTCTCCACTAACTTACCAACCACAGAAGTAAGGCTCACTGGTCTATAACATCCTATCCTATCCCTACTCCCTTTCTTGAATAAGGGACAACATCCGCAACCCTCCAATCCTCCAGAACCTC